>NC_091769.1:71244132-71547162 GCF_029378745.1 Bos indicus
AGGAAGAATTAAAGTAATTATTGAAATACATTAGGTCTATATAAACTGATTTGGGTCTCAATTATATTTCGTGGATATTTCAGGCAAATTGGGATGTCATTCATTCCATTTGCTCATTTTATAAAAATGAACCCAGCAAATTTACACTAAATATTTACACATTTACACTTAAAGGAAAATGTGCTTCCATTTAATGTTTTTAAATCCCAGTTACCTTGCAGTTCTAACATCAACAATACCTTGTATGTAACCAGCATTTGCTATGTCTTGTTCATCTGTCTTTAATCTTGCTTTCATACTTCAAAAATAAATACTCTTCATGATTTTTTTCTACCTTTTTTACAGGTATAAAAGAGTTGATGCTAGGGTGAAGTATTTTATAGCAACAGGCAAAGTGGGGGGTTGCTGGACCTCTGGCCCTAGAGACCTAGCACATTTTATTTGAGTAAGTGGAAGCTTCTTTTCACTGCCTTTTTGCCTCCTTTTTAGCCCTGGGCCTGCCGTCTTCACCACACTCTCTGTATTGAGCTTCTCCAAGTCATCCTCTATTGCACAAGCTCTTATTAAAATCCCTCTTAGGTTTCATACCCCGGCACCCTCACCAAGAACCTTGTAAAGTAGAAGATATAAAATACTGCCATTCTTATTTCCCCACTCCATTTCAAAATTTTTCCTTAACTATGGATTATGAAAACATAGCTGATTAAATAGCTCATATTAATGTTACATTGTAAAAGAGTAACATGTTAAATTCAGTATGAAAAGAAAGAGAATGAAATAGAGTTCTCCCTGGCCCTTTCCATGGCTGTCTACTTCTCTGGGACAGGTGACCAGGAGGTCACAGGTGACAGGAGGGACACCTGCATACCCCATCTTCGACAGAATGCCTCTCCATTTTCTCATATAACTTCTAATCCACTTTTTTCTGACTGGTTAGTCTCAGCCTTTCAAATATGAGTATGCTTAGATAAGCTTATGTAGACCTCAGAAAGAATTGCTTTTTCACCTACCACCATGAAGTACTCCCTCAAAAACCCAAACAGACTATAAGAAGAAAGCTTTGATTTTTTATTTCATTTTGTCTTTTCTTTACAGAGAATACTCTTTCTGTCTTTAGGTATTGTCGGTAATTTGGGAATCCAAAACTATATAAATAACCACAACCTTCTCTAAGCTTCAGTTATATATAAATTACTTCCTTAAAAGACTTTAAAGAAAGCAGAAGGCAGCTTTGAAAACGTGTGTCAGTTTCTTGTTGAACACAATTCAAAACCAGCCCCAGAGCCTGTGTTACCATTTGTTTTTAATGTGCAGCTATAAAAGAACTCACTGGGACAAACATAAAGCTGAGTTTTAAAAAGTCAAGATAGTGGGATTTTTTTAATAGTTGCAGATTTTATAAGTTTTAAAATTGTGAACTGGTGTTCTTTATACACAAATCTTATTTCTCTTCCAAAGGGACATGTTGGATTAAGTTCTATTTTCAGTATATCTGAGAAGAGATCTATCTAAGCAAAGATTCAGGACACTGGCTCCAGTCAGACTTTAACTTCCAAGACCACACTCATCAAACTCCCTGAGCTTTATTGCAAAGATCTGGGTGAGACATGGTAAATACTTTTTAAAAATATGCAAGTGTGGTAGAAAAGGCATATGATTTGTAGTTTGGCAGAAGTACGCACGAATTTAGTCTTTGCCACTAGCCAACTATATGATTGGGGATAAAGTTTTTAATCTCTGAATCATATATGAAGTGGAATAATAATGAGTCACTATTGAAGTTGTTGGGAGGATTAATGAGATGATGCACATTGAGTATTTAGCATAGTACCTGGCTCATAGAAACAACTGAGAACTTATTAGGTTCCCATCCCCTTTCCCTTTGTGGGCCATGGTGGGAGGGAAATCCTTCCACTTGCTGACTATTAAAAAAAAAAAAAAATGTGCAGAAAGCTTTCTAGAATCGGATTACCAGCTATTCTTTTCCTGAAAGGCAAGTCTTAGGTTACAGTTTTACTGTAAACATCTCCAAAACACTGCAGGCAGAAAGATCAAGGAGATTTGCAGTTCCTAGAAAGATTCATGATATCCCATGAAAGTTCATATTTCAAGGCTGATCTGCTGGCTGATGGGATTCTGTCATCAGGAGCTTTCTTTCTCCATGTGGCTTCTTAGAAGATAATCTGACCTTCACAGTTTATTTCCCACAATTTGTCCCTTTGCACGGATAGTATTAATAGTTTCTATCACTTTGGCATTTAGAGAACATTTCTGTTCAAAATTTGTCATATGGGATGACACTGAGCTCTTCCACTAATGAAGAATCTGTATTTAATCTGAGTTTTCAACTTTCATCATCTCTCCTCTCTCCCCAATGCTAAAATCCTACCTACCTATATTGCCAAGGTAAAAATGACTATAAAGTTTAAGGTCACTTTCACCAATTAGAATTTGTCTAGTGCCTTAGGGGGAGAAGGCAATGGCACCCCACTCCAGTGCTCTTGCCTGGAAAATCCCATGGACAGAGGAGCCTGGTAGGCTGCAGTCCATGGGGTCGCTGAGTCAGACACAACTGAGCGACTTCACTTTCACTTTTCACTTTCATGCATTGGAGAAGGAAATGGCAACCCACTCCAGTGTTCTTGCCTGGAGAATCCCAGAGACGGGGGAGCCTGGTGGGTTTCTGTCTATGGGGTTGCACAGAGTCAGACACAACTGAAGCGACGCAGCAGCAGCAGCAGCAGCAGTGCTTTAGGGAGGTAGGATATGAATTCTTCAGGAGGAATCATGCTTTTATGGTGCATGTGATCTCTAAGTTGCTGGGTTTGAAAGCTCCATTAGACTAATACTGATCAACTAATAATTATGCATGTGTAATTAAGAATGTGTACAAATATTAATTATAAAAATGTTCACCCCCATATTTTTCAGTGTTTCTACTTAATAAAATTTCTCATTAGAAAATTCATTTAAAGTAAGGAAAAAAAATAAATGCCCAACCCATAAAGTTCACAATTATGGAATTCTATGTAATAGAACACTATTTAGCCATTAAAAATGAAGTTGTAGAAAAATTTTTATTAACAGATTTATATGTTAGCAATCTACATGTGGGGCAAATTATAAAACTATGTACTATACGATCCTATTTTGGTAAAATTGAGACTAGATATTTATTATATGTATATTATATGTAATATGCCAAGGAAAATGTCTAAAAGGATAATGTGCAAGTGTCTAAAACGAAAGTGATAGAATTACAGTTGGTTTTACTTTCTTCATTTCTCCTGACTAGTTTCGGTTTTCTGTAATGAATGAACATGCATTATTGGCATGCATTTTAAAAGTCATTGTTAAAATAATTATTTTCTGATCACACGAGGCTCTATGAGATTTATGTGTGTGTGTGCTCAGTCATGTCCAATTCTTTGCCACCCAATGGATTATAGCCTGCCAGGCTTCTCTGTCCATGAGATTTTCCGGGCAAGTATACTGGAGTAGGTTGCCACTCCATGAGATTTAAGGAATGTGTAATAAAGCTTCATGGTGAAAAGAGAGCTTAGGTGCTAGAAAAGGCAATGAATTAGAAGGCCAAGCCTCAGCTGAACAGCAGGATGCTTGAGTCCCTAATAAACTCACCCCTGTGCAAGGTAACCTTGGGTGAGCCATATCCCTTTTCTGTACATCACTTTTTCCACATGGAAAAGCACAGTGACATTCCACACCTCCATATGATATCACCTAGGTTGGGCATGTACTCTTATCAGGCTCTGGGTCACAGGAAAAACTTGCACATTGTCAGCACTCTGAATTTCCATCAGTGATGTGAGCCATGGGTTTGTCAGACTATTAATTTAGTGTTTCTATTTATTTTGCTGTTATTAGATTATGTTCTGGAAACTTTACCATGCATCTTGGAGAGAGGCTTCTCTGTGGGTAATCTTGAATTGATAATCATTTCCATCAGGAGCAGAGAAATGGTTTTACTCTTTTGCTTTTCTGGTAAGCTCAAGGAGATCTTTTGTAAGCCTCTGTGTTGTTTGGTTTTGCAGTGCAGCCTTTACCAAAGCAAAATTTCACCTCTGACTATAAAGCTGGTAATTCAGTATAAGGGGAGTAAGAATTTGTAATGGCTGTTTAGACAACATGGAGCCCATTGAAGAGAAAATAGATTATAAAACAGAGAACTATTACCATAAAGTTGTGCAGGTTGGTCTTCAGCTTTTAAAGTGTCTTTCTTCTGTGTGAGACTCTGAGGTTCATATGCGTAAATCTTTGCCATGTCTAATGACCTTGGAAAATGCTCATCTAATGATTTAAGACAGAGAAGGGAAATTCCTATCAATTCTTTCTATAATTTATCTTTAAATAATTTTATTTATTTGGCTATGCTGGGTCTTCACTTCTGACCAGGCTTTTCCTTGGTTGCAGTGAGCAGGGGCTACTCTCCAGCTGCAGTGCATGGGCTTCTCACCACAGTGGCTTCTTTTGTTGTAGAACACAGGCTCTAGAATAACCAGGCTTCAGTAGTTGTGGCACACAGCTCAGTAGTTGCGGTTCTCAGGCTCTAGAGCCCAGGCTCAGTAGTTGTGAAGCACGTGCCTAGTGGATCCGCAGTATGTGGGATCTTCCCCAACCAGGCATCAAACCTGTATCTCCTGAATTGGTAGGCAAATGCTTTATCACTGAGCCACCAGGGAAGCCCCTGTTTCTATAATGTAAATTTAACCGGATAAATCTGACACTGGGCCTTTGAATCAGAATAAATAACAGTATTAATAAGCCTTAAAGTGGGCTTCTGAGACTTTCTTCCTGATTAGCTCTATAATATGCATACTTCTACATCTGGCAGAAAATTGGAATACTGGATATCTTAATCTGAGGCTTCAGATGATCAGTGTCAAGTGGCTAATTATGATTCATTTTCTATTCCAATTTAACCATTAATTAAAGTAGGTATCCTTGACTTAACATTCAGTACAAGCAAATCTCAAAAAGAAAGTGTGATACACACTGCTCCTGAAAAGCCACTGACTGGTTCCGTTTTCACCTTCCTATCTGTTGCTCATGGTTGCTATAGTAACTAGCATTTAAGAGGCAAACACAAAATCAAAGTGCTGGGCTGATGCCGTTCTCAAACGGCTTTGTTTCTTGTCTAAGATTTCCCTGCTTGCCCTTGTATCAGATTTCACCTCCAAAGCCTTAAGTGACTACCTTTCTGCTTGCAAATGGGCAAGCGAAGCGGAAAAGGGTGGGCTGGAGACAGGCTCCATTACGGCCACCTGCCCTTTTAGAGAAAAATAAAGTCGATGTCCAGTGCAGTTAGTGAGACTCAGCGCCCTGCTCGCTCAGCTGGGAAGGAAAGGGATTGGTCTGCGACAGCTGCTACATTGTTGACAGCGGTGTTTGTCCAGCTCAGCCAGGAGCACAGATGGGGTCAGGCCAGCCTTGCTCAGCCACAATCTCGCCGGAACCTTGCTGGTGCAGGGGGTGGGATGGGGGCGTGGCTTCCAATTCTATACTAAAAAAGGATCGCTGATTTTTCAAGTGTTGCGTTCAAAGCAAAAAGGAAGGGAGCAGAAGAGAAGAAAGAAGCGAAGCTAGAATGAACACTCTGATCACTTATGGTGAACAAATTGAGCCAATGATTTTTAGAAAGCAAGAAAGCGAAGTCGCTCAGTCGTGTCGGATTCTTTGCGACCCCGTGGACTGTGGCCTATGAGGTTCCTCCACCCATGGGATTTTTCAGGCGAGAGTACTGGAGTGGGTTGCCATTTCCTTCTTATTTGTATTTAAATAAGCATTTTGGTTTATTTCATCTATTTTTGTAGCAGACATGGGCAACATGTTTAAACAGAAAAGTGATAAATAGAAACTATTCCATTTGGGCATTTACAATTTCAACATAAAGAGACACTGACAGTTGTATTCAAGTCTGGCCTATACACTAAAAGCTCGCTTTTGTGGCATTCCAGTGATTAAGAAAAATTAGGTCACAACCCCACAGGAGAAACTGCAGTCCCCAAAATATCCCTTTTGAAAAGACTACACATGACATTACATTACCAGGCACATTAAGCTTGGTGGGAATATTTTTACACACATAAACCTTTAACTGAGTGGTAGACTAATAATTCCCAAGCATTTCTTTAAAGGGAGCTTAGTATTTTGGTTGGCAAATGTGCCCAGGGGAAGTAATACATTATTAACTCTTGCTTGGTACACAGTTCCTTTCTTTATGCAGTCAGAATGCTTTATGGTGGCTTATATCCACAAATTGAAAAGAGAATGGATACATCTTATCTTTTATGACTTAATTTGTTGAAAGAACACTCCTAGGAAGCACAAAAATAAGGTCTGGTTGCATGCCTGAAGGAAAGATTAAATGATTAATCTTTTTAATCTTTTTTTAAAAAACATGGAGAAAGTTATAATATGCATAAGGAAATAATCCATTAATCAGATGTGGGAAAAATACACAATATTGCTTTGCTAATGAAGATTATCACTGTGTCATCTGGCCCTGGACCTACCCAAACTAGACTGGACCTAAATCCAGTGATCTGGAAATAAAAAAATACAAAAAATGATGACCCATAACACAAATGCTCCATTTTGTCAGCCCCCTGGGCTCAATCACTTCTGTTGGGCGAGTTATTTAACCCTACTAAGTGGAGAAATGACTTGTGGAATAGAGTCCTGGAACGTTCCTGTATGTCTGAAGTACTACATATGCCATTTAGGCCTGAAAAGCTCCTTTATTAGTTATGTGGTCAGTGCCTATGTAAGGGTGGAAAATGCGAGGAAACCAGGAGTCCCATTCTGTTCATCTCATCTTTTTAGCACTAAGCCCCAAAGAAAAGCAGCAGCAGTTAAAAAGCTGCTAGGAATGCTCTTTTCATTTCGGTCCATTGGCAGCCAAGTAAAATGTGATTTCTTAATCAAAGGGACAGATGCCATTTAATGCAGCCATTAGTAAAAGAAGGGTATGTCCTATTGATTGCTATAACTAAGAATTGTTTTGATAAACACAAAGTTGACATTTATAAGGCATTATGCCCTGAGCAGTTCAGGGATTCACGAGGCTGGACACAGGAAACCCAATCAAGGCTTTCGGTTACAAGTGACTTAGTAAGGCTGCTTGCCTGGCTCTGTTGAAAGCTTCAGTCCAAAATCACAGCAACCTTCTAAAAATTAGAGATACCAAGGGAACATTTCATGCAAAGATGGACTCAACAAAGGACAGAAATGGTATGGACCTAACAGAAGCAGAAGATATTAAGAAGAGTTGTAAAAGAACTGTACAAAAAAGATCTTCATGACCCAGATAATCACGATGGTGTGATCACTGACCTAGAGCCAGACATCCTGGAATGTGAAATCAAGTGGGCCTTAGAAAGCATCACTACGAACAAAGCTAGTGGAGGTGATGGAATTCCAGTGGAGCTATTTCAAATCCTGAAAGATGATGCTGTGAAAGTGCTGCACTCAATATGTCAGCAAATTTGGAAGACTCAGCAGTGGCCACAGGACTGGAAAAGGTCAGTTTTCATTCCAATCCCAAAGAAAGGCAATGCCAAAGAATGCTCAAACTACCGCACAATTGCACTCATCTCACATGCTAGTAAAGTAATGCTCAAAATTCTCCAAGCCAGGGGTCAGCAATATGTGAACCGTGAACTTCCTGATGTTCAAGCTGGTTTTAGAAAAGGCAGAGGAACCAGAGATCAAATTGCCAACATCCACTGGATCACAGAAAAAGCAAGAGAGTTCCAGAAAAACATCTATTTCTGCTTTATTGACTATGCCAAAGCCTTTGACTGTGTGCATCACAATAAACTGTGGAAAATTCTGAAAGAGATGGGAATACTAGACCACCTGACCTGCCTCTTGAGAAATTTGTATGCAGGTCAGGAAGCAACAGTTAGAACTGGACATGGAACAACAGACTGGTTCCAAATAGGAAAAGGGAGTACGTCAAGGCTGTATATTGTCACCCTGCTTATTTAACTTATATGCAGAGTACATCATGAGAAACGCTGGACTGGAAGAAGCACAAGGTGGAATCAAGATTGCCGGGAGAAATATCAATAACCTCAGATATGCAGATGACACCACCCTTATGGCAGAAAGTGAAGAGGAGCTAAACAGCCTCCTGATGAAAATGAAAGAGGAAAGTGAAAAATTTGGCTTAAAGCTCAACATTCAGAAAACAAAGATCATGGCATCTGGTCCCATCACTTCATGGCAAATAGATGGGGAAACAGTGGAAACAGTGTCAGACTTTATTTTTCTGGGCTCCAAAATCACTGCAGATGGTGACTGCAGCCATGAAATTACAAGACGCTTACTCCTTGGAAGGAAAGTTATGACCAACCTAGATAGTATATTCAAAAGCAGAGACATTACTTTGCCAACAAAGTTTCGTCTAGTCAAGGCTATGGTTTTTCCTGTGGTCATGTATGGATGTGAGAGTTGGACTGTGAAGAAGGCTGAACGCTGAAGAATTGATGCTTTTAAACTGTAGTGTTGGAGAAGACTCTTGAGAGTCCCTTGGACTGCAAGGAGATCCAACCAGTCCATCCTGAAGGAGATCAGCCCTGGGATTTCTTTGGAAGGAATGATGCTGAAGCTGAAACTCCAGTACTTTGGCAACCTCATGCGAAGAGTTGACTCATTGGAAAAGACTCTGATGCTGGGAGGGATTAGGGGCAGGAGGAGAAGGGGACGACAGAGGATGAGATGGCTGGATGGCATCACTGACTCAATGGACGTGAATCTGGGTGAACTCCGGGAGTTGGTGATGGACAGGGAGGCCTGGCGTGCTGCGATTCATGGGGTCGCAGAGTCAGACACAACTGAGAGACTGATCTGAACTGAAGCGCACTGAGGGCGGACACCAGGGAGTTGAGTGGGCTGGGGCAGGTCACGTCCATCAGTGTACCAAAAGCTCCACCAAAGCCAGGATCCTTCCTGTCTGGATTCCCCCAGAGACACCCTGAGAGGGACCAGAGAGGCCTGATTTTAAATAGTAGATGTTTGATTTGGGGCAAATTACTTAGTCTCTCTGAGCCTCAGCTTCCTGTCTATAAATCACTGTATTGTTTTAAGAAATAGTCTAAAGTATACAAATGCTTGCTTAGCACAGTTCGAGGTACATATTAGGCCTTCCTTCTTCCTTGTTAATCTCACTCCACCACCATTTACTTCTCTGCTTTAAACCTACATGGCAATATGGAGGCTATTCTTTTTGCTTGCAAATATGTTCATTTGCTGAACATCTTATCTGTTGTCAGTCCTCTCATCTTTCCACAATTTTAAAGAATCATGAAAAGAGAAGAATGGTACAGAATTATCATGAAGATTAAAAGAAGCCACGGGCTTCCTCGGTGGGTCAGTGGTTAAGAATCCACCTGCCAATGCAAGAGACGCAGGTTCAATCCCTGGGTCAGGAAGATTGAACAGGAAGATCTCCAAGATCCCTTGGAGAAGGAAATTGGCAACCCACTCTAGTATTCTTGCCTGGGAAATCCCATGGTGATGGAGCCTGGTGGGCTATAGCCCATGGGATCACAAAAGAGTTGGATACAACTTAGCCACTAAACAAGAACAAATCTCATGTCAAAAAGAAGTAATGCCTATAATGTATGTATTGGAGATGAGATTCATACATTTATTCTTTCTACAACTGCTTGCCATGTACAACTGCACTACGATTGGGAGCCAAATTGCTCCCAATCTATGTGGGGTGGTGTAGGAGTATCGGAAAGTAGTAATGGGGCAGAACGGGACACCAGAACCATTTCCAAAAGGAGGTAATGCTTAAGCTGAATCTTGAAAGAAAAGAGGGTTTGGGGGTTGGGGAGAGTGGAGAGGGTGTGTTAGAAGCGGGGAATGAGGAAGGAAGAAGGGCACTTTTCTAGTTCCTACTTTCAGACCTATGTAGTCAGGGAGTGCCGCTCTCTGAGGAAAACTCCTAACGTGAAAATGAAAGACTGAACCCAGAACTAAAAACAACCAACCAAAAACCACAAGACAATGCTTTGAATAAATGAAAATAAGATAAGAAGAACTCTTTTAAAAATCAATATTAATATCTTCATCAAGATGAGGGGAGATATCGTACCCATAAAACAAGAACAGAATGCTATTAAAAAAATAATAAAGAACAACAAAAGCAAAAAAAGCCCTTAGAAGTGAAAATCTTGAAAGCAAGATCAAGGTAGCTGAGATGCAGAGAAAACAAGAGAGAAAAAATAAAACAATCTGACTTTTAATATGGACAAAGCAGAGTAACTTACTTCATAAAAGTCCGTACTGGAATTGTGTCTAATACCCAAAACAGCTGACTTGGAGATAGATGATGATACCCTAAGGGTAAAGGGGTTGCTGTTCTCAGAGTGAAAACATTTAATCCCTATTCTTCAGTCTAGAAAGGCAAATTACTATCTCCCATCCTGTAAGAGGTGTTGGTCAGAAAATCATGTGGCAAAAAGCTTTGAGACTCTGATCCTAATGTCTCATCTGTTAAAAGAATTATTTTTACAAAAGAATTAAATAGTAACTCATACAAATATAAACACATATGAAAAGTTTTATTGAAGTCACTAATAATGAGGGAATCAGTAAGATACTGTAATTCGTTCAGAAGAGAACTCAAAGCACCACATATTTATAGTGAGAAAATGAATGCTGGAATGAATTTGAAGGTCAAAAGCTGGAAACTGAATTTTATTTGCTTTATTTTTTAATACTTGAGTCTAAAAATAAGCTATGAACTGTGTTAAAAAAAATTCTTAGTAATAATTGTTCAATTTTGATGGTCTTGCTCTTTCTTATTTTTTTTTAAATAATTAATGCCTTTACCTAAAACATGAAGGATCATTCTTTAAGTGTAATCCGCCTAGATAATAAAAATCCTGTGCCTCACCAGAAAAAAATTTTTTTGCTTCATGTTACTTTATTTTATCCTTTGTTATTCAAGGCCAAAAAAAAAAAAGATTCCTCATTTATGATAGAGATATGGTTCTTTTTGTGTTATTTTCTACATATTTTAAAAATTTATTTTATTGAAGTATAGCTGATTTATAATACTATGTTAGTCTCAGGTGTATAGCATAGTGATTCAGTATCTTTGCAGATTATACTCCTTACTGGTTATTACAAAATAGTGGGTATAATTCTTATGCTATACAGTACCTCTTCACTGCTTAGTTTATATGTGTATATTAACTCCATATCTCTATTTGTCTCTCCCCCTTTCCCTCTCCCCTTTGATATCCACCCAAGATCATTTACTGTATGATTCCATTTATATGAAATGTCCAGAATAGGAAAAGCCACAGAGAAAGAAAGTAGTGGGCCAAGAGGAGTGAGGGGGTGACTTCTTATGTGCACAGGGGTTCTTTTAGGGATGTTGAGATGTTCTGAAATCAGGTTGTGGTGATGGGTGCATAATTCTAGGAATATTCTAAAAGCCACTGAACTATACACTTCAAATGAATGAATGTTATGGTATGTAATGTTTATCTCTCGATATATCTGTATATATTTTAAAAGTCTCAGAAACATGGGGTAGGTCTGAATGAGAAGGGAACAGCTTTATGAAGAAAATGACATTCGATTTATGGATTAAAGGATGAGTTTTCTACATAGAGAAAGGTAAAGAGACTTACCAGCCAGAGGGACATGCAAGGATTTGTGAACGACATGGTATTTGGGGAGTGTGTGGTCAGTGCATACCTCGAAGGAGGTTAGTGGGAAATGAGACTGGAAAGTAAAATGTGGGTCTGAATCAGCCAGAGTCTCAGCAGAAAAGAGAAGGAGTAATCAAAAGAGGGTAACGAAAGAGAACGTGACAGAGAAATTGTCTGCAGGAGTGTGTGTGAAGTTAAAGGAACCCCAAGGGAAGGCGAAGCTCCCCTGGGATCAACCACAGCTGGAATTCATTATGACCCCTGGGCCTAATGGTCTGCTGGAGGGAAAAGTAACCAGAACTCAGTGAGAACTGCAGCTGTAGGAAGGATTCTAGTCGGTGTGGACTTTGGGTGGAGGAATGGAGTCACTGACAAACCTTGGAGGGAAAAAACCCAGGGAGAGAGCGCTGTGACATTCTCTTGCCACCCTCCAGTCTCCTGTTAGGCCAGAAGGAACAGAGGCACAGCCCTACTGACAGAGTCCACCCTGGTCAGCTTCCTGGGGCGGAGAGCCGGGCCACATATGAAGAGAGAATCTGGAGAGGGAACAGCTCAGGGCCAGATCATAAAGGAGGCCTGTGCCTTGCCAAGCAGTCTGGACTTTGTCCTGTAGACAGAAGGAAACCATAAAAGGGGTTTAAGTAGGGAAGTGTCTGCAGTGTGATGGTTTGGAGAGACAGCGAGCCTAACGTTGCTTCTCAAAGTGTGGTCCCCAGGCCAGCAGCATCCACATCACCTGAGAGGGAACTTGTCAGAAATGCAAATTGTCAGGTCCCCTCGGAGACCTGCTGAGCCAGAAACTGTGGGAGCAGGGTCCAACCACCTCTATTTTAACAAGTGCCTTCAGGTGATTCTGATGTGTATGAAGTTGGAGGACCACGGGTCTAGAACATTATCCCTGAATCACGTGTTCAGCAGGTTTATGGAAAGATGCAGATCCCATGTGCTTTGATCCCTAGGCCTAATGGTCCAACAGACAAGCCATATCTATGCTGACAAGCACTTATGACTGTGCAGATTGGTTGGCAGTGTACATGTCTAGAGCCACCATTCAGGTAGATGGCCAGGACCCTGCTAACCGAGGTCTGGAGAGCATGTGGGGCAGCCCTCACGTTTACCTTACTGATTAGGATTTCCAGGAGCAAGTCTGAGCCTAAAGGGAAGAAAGTATAATAATCTTGTGTAGCAGAATAATGAACATCTTCAGTCCTAGAATAAACTGATGCTTGTGGAAAGAGTATGCCTTCTCCCCTTGAAAAGGGACTGTATAAGATTGCTTATCCTATGAAGGAAACAGAGAGAATCTCTTTTGAAAGTAATTTGGAAACAATCTAAATATTTAAAGATAGAAGATTGGCTAAATAGCTGAGGGTGCATGCCTGCTAGTTTGCTTCAGTCGTGTCTGGCTCTTTGTGACCCTACGGACTGTAGCCCATCAGGCTCCTCTGTCCATGGGATTCTCCAGGCAAGAGCACTGCAGTGGGTTGCCATTTCCTTCTGAGGGTACATCTCAAACGTAATACCTTATAGTATTATAATTTATAATTATTAAGAATATTTAATGTCATTTAAATTTTTAAAATGACAATGGTGTGTTCTATATTAATCTTTTTAAAAATTATGCTAATGTTATATATGCATAGATATAATCTGGAGGGCTATACTTCAAATAATAATTCTTATCTCTAGGTGGTAAAATTACATGGATTTTACTTTCTTCTTTTAATTTATTTCCACTTTAACAATTTTCCATACTGACATGAATTTTGAGATTAGAAATTAAAGCTATTACTTAAAAGAGAAAGCAGAAAATATAATGAAAATATGTTCATATTTAAATACTTAAAATATTAAAAATATGTGAATATAAATAAATTACCATAAAGTTAAAAGAGATATAAAAATGAGAAGATATCTGTAAATTATATACTAGTGGGTTCATAGAAAAAACAAAATTCAATATAAAAGTTGGCTAAAGTCATAAACTCTGATCTATAAAATAAATATTTTATTTTTTAAAAAGAAAAAATATTCAACTTTGCCAGTAAAAAAAAGAAAAATTAAAACAAGGTATACTTTTTGTTTGACTGGCAAAGATTAAAATGAATAGTCCAGTTTCGGCAGTGTGTAAAATGGATATTTTATCATGGTTTTGACAAGAATATAAATAGTTACAAAAATTTTATCTGAAAATTTGAAAATATGTTCCAAAAGCTTTAAAATATAGTCTTTGACCAGACAGGAATTTTCCCTGAGAATATAATCAAATAGTCAAACATAAGTATATGTTTAGCTAATAAACATTGAAAAGATGCTTAACCTCACTACTTCCCTGAGAATTCAAAACTGTGTACTGGTTTTCATTCATGAAACCCAAAATTTTAAATTTTTTCTTATGTTATATGTTGTCAAGTTTCTGAAAATACAGATATGTGTTCCTGATAGGAAGCTAACTTGGTATACCCACTTTGGAAGACAAATTTGACACTGTCTCTAAAAAATATACTATGTTATACTATGACCCAATGATTCTACTTTTCAGTGTTTAACCTAGAGAAAAAGATACACATCCACCAAGAGAAACGGTAAACAAAAAGAAAGAGGTGGGACGAGTCTAAGTTTCCGTACATAGGGAACAAATAAGAGATAATGAGGTCATGATTGTTGTGTCGTTCATTCACTAAGTCACGTCTGACTCTTGGAGACCCCATGGGCTGCAGCACACCAGGCTTCCCTGTCCTTAATTATCTCTTGTAGTTTGCTCAAACTCATGTCCATTGAGTCAGTGATGCCATCAACCATTTCATCTTCTGTTGCCCACTTCCCCTCTCCCTTCAATCTTTTCCATTATCAGGGTCTTTTCCAATGAGTCAGCTCTTTGCATTGGGTGACCACAGTATTGGAGCTTCAGCATCAGTCCTTCCAATGAATATTCAGGGTTGATTTCCTTTAGGATGGACTGGTTGGTTCTCCTTGTAGTCCAAGGGACTCTCAAGAGTCTTCTCCAGCACTACACTTTGAAAGCATCAGTTTTTCTGCTCTCAGCTTTCTTTATGATCCAATTCTCACATCTATACATGACTACTGGAGAAACCATAGCTTTGACTACACAGACCTTTGTCAGCAAAGTGATGTCTCTGCTTTTTTAATAAGCTGTCTAGGTTATAGCTGTTCTTTCATGAAGCAAGAATCTTTTGATTTCACGGCTGCAGTCACCATCTGCAGTGATTTCGGAGCCCAAGAAAATAAAGTCTCACTGTTTCCATTTTTTCCCCATCTACTTGCCATGAAGTGACGGGACTGGATGTTATGATCTTAGTTTTTTGAATGTTGAGTTTTAACCCAGATTTTTCACTCTCCTCTTTCACCTTCATCAAGAGGCTCTTTAGTTCCTGTTTGCTTTCTGCTATTAGGGTGGTATCATCTACATATCTGAGGTTGTTGATATTGCTCCCAGCAATCTTGATTGCAGATTGTGATTTAGGCAGCCAGCATTTTGCATGATGTTCTCTGCATATAAGTTAAATAAGCAGGGTGACAATACACAGCCTTGACATACTCCTTTCCCAATTTTGAACTAGTCATTCCATGTCTGGTTTGAACTGTTGCTTCTTAACCTACATACAGGTTACTCAGGAGGCAGGTAAGGTGGTCTTGTATTCCCATCTCTTTAAGAGTTTTCCACAGTTTGTTGTGATCCACACAGTCAAAGGCTTTAGCATAGTAAATAAAGCAGAAGTAGATGTTTTTCTGGAATTCTTTTGCCTATGATACAATGGATACTGGCAATTCGATCTCTGATTCCTCTCTGCCTTTTCTAAATCCAGCTTGTACATCTGGAAGTTCTCAGTTCACATACTGTTGAAGCCTGGCTTGAAGGATTTTGAGCATTACCTTGCTAATATGTGAAATAAGCACAATTGCATTGTAGTTTGAACATTCTTTGGCATTGCCCTTCTTTGGGATTGGAATGAAAACTGACCTTTTCCAGTCCTGTGGCCACTGCTGAGTTTTCCAAATTTGTTAGCATATTGAGTGCAGCACTTTAACAGCATCATCTCTTATGATTTTAAGTAGCTCATCTGAAATTCAATCACCTCCACTAGCTTTGTTCATAACAAGGCTTCCTAAGGCCCACTTGACTTCACGCTCCAGGATGTCTGGCTCTAGGTGAGTGACCACACCATTGTGATTATCTGGGTCACTAAGATCTTTTCCCAATATTCTTGCCTGGGAAATTCCATGGACAGAGGAGCCTGGTGCGCTACAATCCATGGGATCACAAAAGAATCTGACACAACTTACTTAGCGACTAGACAACAACATGGGAACAGATACCAAATATTTATTTCTGCCTGAGAAAAATAAACTGCAGGACAACACATGCAGGGCAATATTATTTATGTATAAGTGCACAACAAGATGTTACTAGATTGTTTTAGATAAATAGTTATTGTTGGTTAGTTACTATGTCATGTCTGACTCTTTTGCAACCCCATGAACTGTAGCCCTCCAGGTTCCTCTGTCCGTGGAATTTTCCAGGCAAGAGTACTAGAGTGGGTTGCCATTTCCACCTCCAGGGCATCTTCCTGACCCAGGGATCAAATCCACATCTCCTGCACTGGTAGGTGGATTCTTTACCACTGAGCAACCAGGGAAGCCCTTTTAGATGTATAAGTTATGTATAAAAATGGATTACAATATGCACCAAACTCATCATGGTTATTTCATCTGCAAAGGAAGGAAGGGACCAGATTAGAAAGTGATAGCCAGAGGGGCTTTTCATTTTACTTAGAACAGTCTCATCTTTTTTTACAAAAAAGAAGAATGTTTGTATATTTTTCAGGTATTTATATATGCAGAAAGGCTGGGAAATAATATATTGAACCATTAAATAGTAGTTAATTCTGGATAGTGGAAAATGGGTATTAGTTTCTCCTTCTATGTTTTCATTTATTAACAATTCAAGCCCTTCTCCCCAAAAGAAGGATATAAAGAATCTTTACCGTAGTTTTGTGAAAAGAAAAAAGGGGAGGAAGGAGAAGGAGGAGAAAGAAAAACCTGAAAGGCTACATAATGTATGACTCCAATTATATGACATTTGGAAAAATCAAAACTGTGGAGACAGTAAAAAAGATCAGGTGTTGCTAGAGACTGGGTGAGAGAAGGATGAATAGGAGGGCATAGAGGATTTTTAGGGCAGTGAAACCACTCTCTATGATACCTGTAATAGTGAATACATGTTATTATGCTGCTGCTGCTGCTGCTAAGTCACTTCAGTCGTGTCCGACTCTGTGCGACCCCATAGACGTCAGCCCACCAGGCTCCCCGGCCCCTGGGATTCTCCAGACAAGAACACTGGAGTGGGTTGCCATTTCCTTCTCCAATGCAGGAAAGTGAAAAGTGAAAGTGAAGTCGCTCAGTCGTGTCTCTTAGCGACCCCACGGACTGCAGCCCACCAGGCTCCCCCATCCATGGGATTCTTCAGGCAAGAGTACTGGAGTGGGATGCCATTGCCTTCTCCCGCATGTTGTTATACACGTGCCCAAACCTAAAGAGTGTGCAATTGCAAGTGTGAAGCCTACTGTAAACTATGGACTTTGAGTGGTGATTATGTGTCAAAGTGGTTTCATCAGTTGTAACAAATGCACCACTGGGAGGAATGTTAATAATGGTGGAGGCTATGCATGTGTGGGCGTGGGGATATTTGGGAATCCTTCCTCTGAATTTAACTGTGAATCTAAAACTGTTCTAAAAAATAAACTCTATTAAGAAAAAAAAAAAAAGTGAAACTTCCAATGTAGAGGGTTGATGAAATTAGGGCATACTAGAGAAGAAACTATCATTAAAAACAATATGGATGAAGACATTTTAAAACTTAAAATGAATTATAAGGTTAAGATGGACGGAGGAAAGGCAGATACAAACAGAATTCATATTTATTTAGGAATGTGTTTTGTGTAAAAGAAGCAAACATTTTTGAATGATGGATCTGTGGGTAATTTTCCTTTCATTTTAATATGTATTTTCACATGTAAAGAAAGCCTTACTAATCAAGTAATGAAATTAATAAAAGAAAAAAGCCTAGCAAGGATAGAGAAGAAAAGTAAGTCAGTGGCAAACCTAGTCTCACCTTAGGTTATATTCAATTTTTATTTAGCTTTTGTACATCCCTTTTATTGTCTTGGGGAAGGAAACAAAAAAAAAAAAACAGCTCCTTTCCCCAGGACACAGAATTTTATGCTGCCGAGGAAACCCGATGGGCAAAAAGGATTTGCTATATAATTTCATATGAAGATGCAAGTGATTGATTGCCTTACCTCTTGACGTGGTACAACTAAGTACACAGAGCAGTGACCTCCATGTACAGCAAAGTGAGGTGAAATGAAGTCGCTCAGTCGTGTTCGACTCTTTGCAACCCCACGGACTGTAGCCTACCAGGATCCTCCGTCCATGGGATTTTCCAGGCAAGAGTACTGGAGTGGGGTGCCATTTCCTTCTCCAGGGGATCTACCTGACCCAGGGATTGAACTTGGGTCTCCTGCATTGTAGGCAGATGCTTTTACCATCTGAGCCAACCTGGGCTCAAATACCCTCCAGTGTTTCAAAACTTTGGAGCACCAAGCCACGTGATTCAGAATTACTTGTAGTGCTTCTGGTTGATAAAATGGAGCTCTGCACAGACCTGACCCTCAAGACAAGGAGCCCTGGCATCAACAGAAACAAACATCCTCAAAGCTTCCCATGCACCTTAAAATTTGAAAACATTTGCCAGAGACTAATCACAAAGCCAGTGTGATTTTTTTTCAGAAATGTGGATTCGAAGTGTCAGTCCTAACAAAGGTAGGTGAGGATAAGGCACCACAGCATCTTTGAGATTGCTTTGAATGGTCCAAACGTCAGAGAGATGGAAGCTGTTGATATCAGTCACAGTCCCTTAGAGATAGAGCCTTGGCATTTTAAAGAAGACCAGAGACAGAAGGAAATGCTTCCAGGGTGAATTATCTTTGGGTAGTCCCAGATAGGAAAGATAATATGGATCAGAGAATTCCTCTCAACCCAAACCACGGAGGAGACTGAGCAAAAAGGCAGGGCCAGGCCTCTGGGTGGTGAGACTGCAGCATCATAAATCAGACTCCCTAGAATGCAGGGAATTCTTCTGATGCATCACAAAGAGAGTCTGCTTTTAACCAAGGATGCTTTTCAATCCCTAAATATCTTGGGATGATAACAAGCATTGCTAAACTGCTCCTCGAAAAACTTCAGAAATGATTTGCTCTATTCCTTTCCTGCCTCCAACTAAGTTCTGATTGTAGGAGGTGGAAATAGAACCAGGAAGTGAAGTGTCCCTTCCTCTGGAGTGGAATGTTCTAGTCCTGCATTGTCTGGTAGGTAGCCACTGGACATGTGTGCTATTGAGCACTTGAAATTGGCTGTCCTGAGTTGGGGTATGTTGTCTATGTAAAATACAGTGGTTTTGAAGACTTAGTGTGAAAAAAAAAAAGGATATAAGCTATCCAATTAATAATACTTTTTATTTGATTATCTGTTGAAAAGATATTTCGAATCGTGCTTGTGCTCAGTCATTTAGTCATGTCTGACTCTGTGACCCTTTTGACTATAGCCTGCCAGGCTCCTCTGTCCATGGGATTTTCAGGCAGGAATACTGGAGTGGCTTGCCATTTCCTTCTCCAGGGGATCTTCCCAACCCAGGAGTTGAACAAATATCTCATGTGTTTCCTGCATTGCAAGCAGATTCTTTACCCACTGAGACATTGGAGAAGCTCAATATTTTTAATACATTTGGTTAAAAATATATCATTAATATTTGCTTCACCTGTTTCTTTGTACTTTTTTAATGTGGATACTAGAACATCTTAAGGGAGAAGGCAATGGCACCCCACTCCAGTACTCTTGCCTGGAAAATCCCATGGACAGAGGAGCCTGGTAGGCTGCAGTCCATGGGGTCGCTGAGTCAGACACAACTGAGCGACTTCACTTTCACTTTTCACTTTCATGCATTGGAGGAGGGGCCTGGTGGGCTGCTGTCTCTGGGGTCGCACAGAGTCGGACACTACTGAAGCGACTTAGCAGCAGCAGCAGCAGCAGCAGCAGCAGCAGAACATCTTAAAGTACATATGTGGCTCATGTAATATTTCTATCAGACAACCGTTTTCTAGATTGAAAAAGCAGGTGCAGCCTAGATGAAAATATAAATGACAAGTAGTTATTCTATAACCTTTTGACCCAGCCCAAACAGAAGTATAATTTCCATTTCAAAAACACTTATCTCTGACTTTTGCTCAAATGACTGAGGTTTTCCCCCTTTCTCTGGTGAGGTTCCCTGTTGTGAAAAGAGAGAAGCACTCTTATTATTTTTATTTCTCAGTTCTTCAGGTCAGAGACCACGTTGCTTTGTGTTTTGTGCGGCTCCTCACCCTCTGTGGACGCAGGACAAAGATCTGACCCACAGTGCCCACGATCTGTGCAAGCTCCCGTCTACTGTTTACACCTGGTGGTTGTTTATCATTTGTGGTGGTTCATTCGTGTTTAGGTTTATATCAGTAGATGAACAACTTTAGCTAACTGGTGAGCATTTATTGCTAATCAGTATGGCTGATTTAGAGATGGGAATCGATGGAGATGGTTAACTCTGAATATTAGATTGAAAGGCAATTCAAGACCAGAAGACACCTGTTTTTTGCAGAGCATGGGGGTTAGGTATACTTTTAACTAGGAAAAAACAGCAATGAGATTATAATTGTAAATAGAATATACATAGTAAGCACAGCAAGAAGATTGTGGTCTGAGACGGGAATAGCTGGACAGAAGGAATTATAGATGTGAGTTTGGATGTTAGAGCTGATGAAGATGTCTCCTAAACTGAGCAAGGCTAGAAGCTGTTGCATGTTTAATTATCAATATATATTGAAGTCTTCTTGCAAAATGATAAACAGTTTGTGTATGCATCCATACATCTGCAGCCTACTCTAGCACACATGTGTGCATCACACACAAACTCATACCATCCCCCTTCTATGGCTGAAAACACCATAGTTCCCATAAAAAACCCTTGTGGGGAATGTGAAGTTTTTCAAGCATGAATCTGAAAAAAATGTAGAGAATTGTAACATTTAATCTTGGAACATTTGTTATTCTGGGGCTGCTTGTACCAGTGGGTAATTACCAGAACAAGGATTAGTTCAAATCCAAGTTTGGCCAGTTCAGGAAAATCTGTAGGTCAAAGGGAGGAATTTGTGAAAATCACAAACACATTTTAAAGGATTAAGCAACAAGCTTGCAGTGTGCTCTGTGCTCTGTTCCTGCCCACTCCAACACTCTTCCACTGACTCTTACTCTCTTGGTTTTTTATAGTTTGTGTTTGTTTTTTATATTTCACAATATACTGCCAATTAGAAGTAACTTATGTTTTCAAAATCCACTCCTAAAAATTCACATGGTTCTGGAAAATTAGGGACTCTCAACCATTTACACATTTGTGTAAACTTGTCCAATGACACTTGAGACCAGCTGTGCTGGAAAATGGATGATGGGTTATGACTGGGAAGGAAGGAGCAAGTTGTGTTGGACAGTTGGAGCATTTTAGCAGTTCAGACAGACCTTTGGATGTACCATGGTGGAGAATGCAGAATATATGGGAATGGGAGCCAGTGAGAAGGGATATCAGATTCTATGAGAGCAAGGCATGAAGAAGGGTGAGGGGACAAACTTAACTGGTTCCAATTTTCCTAGTGCATCATCCATTGGCTCTGGAGAAGGAAAAGACATGTTTTTTCCTTCTTTTTTGCCTTTCTTTATCCCTCCTAAGACTACCCTTTTCCCTACCATTCAGACTTCAGGCTTTCAAGATGAATGCTGTGACTCAACTACCAGAATACTGGCAAATATATGCTCTTTTGGTCTAGCCTGGAAACCTGATCACCATTTATAACATTAATTTGTTATTTCTTTAAAAGTACTTTCTAATACAAGCAGGTAAAAATGGGTACAGAATGGACTTTTGGGACAAAATAATTCATAAGATAAACACTATATATGTTCTCTATATATGTTGTATATATATCAGATAATAGCCTCATGCTTCTAATAGAGTTCTTTTTATTATCTTGATACATTAACCTATGATCCCTGAATAAAGAACTGTTCTTTTATGAAAAATTTAATTTTATAAAAAACTCTCCAAGTTTTTTTTTTTTAAAGATTATTTTTATCATTATTTTGTAGACTTGTGAGAATTTTTTTAAAGACAGTATTTGGACTTCGTGCTAAGCTGCTGCATAGTGATGCAGCATCAGTGCTGATGTCGTTATTCTACAGTTTTCTCTGCATTTGCTATGATACCTACAATAGTGCCAAGTTGACTTCCTTCTCTTCCTGGTTTAAAACCACTACCCCGCCACTAAACCTATCACCAAGTTCCTCTTTCCTGTTGGAGGAAAACTGCTCAGCTCCCTGCTCAGCCAATCAGGAATTGGGCTCTACTCAGCTCAGGATCTGATGCCACACTTCTGTCCAAGTTGAGTGTGATGACCCATGTATTCCACTTCTAGGACCCAACAGTGGAATGAAGTGAGGAGAGAAAAATATAGAACCGCATAGCAGTTAGATGGTTCTTCTGCAACAAATGTAGGGGGAGGAAGATGCCAGTAACTCTTCAACAGCTGGATGGGCAGGGTGAGCCCTACTTTGTAGCATTTGCAGGTTTCCATGATGTAGCTACTCCACTATGACTGACTTCAAGCCCCCAGTATGATGTCACTGAACATGGAGTTGGGAAAAGAGCTGTAGAAGTAAACCATGATGTAGTATTTCAGCAATTCAGATTCAGGTGGAACCTCAAGATCAGATAATAATAAAATATAACAATTACTCAGTAATGGGTTATCAATATAATTTATGTAACTGTAATTTTATGTACTTCAACTTTTAATATTAAGTATGCTTAACAACTGTCTCATAAAATTCCTGAAATTTCACAATAGGTTTTTGTGAGGCAGTGCCATGGACTCCTCTGCACCACCACTGTAGATTCTGCGTGGAGCAGGGATTCTTCACCTGCACGTTTAAAATTGGGCTGTGCATAGTGAAAAGGCTTCCTGAAATGCTATGAACATCATAGGGATCTGAGACTAGTCTATTCAGTTCAGTTCAGTCACTCTGTCATGTCCGACTCTTTGCGACCCCATGAATAGCAGCACGCCAGGCCTCCCTGTCCATCACCAACTCCCAGAGTTCACTCAAACTCATGTCCATCGAGTCGGTGATGCCATCCAGCAATCTCATCCTCTATTGTCCCCTTCTCCTCCTGCCCCCAATCCCTCCCAGTATCAGAGTCTTTTCCAATGAGTCAACTCTTCGCATCAGGTGGCCAAAGTATTGGAGTTTCAGCTTCAGCATCAGTCCTTCAAATGAACACCCAGGACTGATCTCCTTTACGATGGACTGGTTGGATCTCCTTGCAGTCCAAGGGACTCTCAAGAGTCTTCTCCAACACCACAGTCCAAAAGCATCAATTCTTCAGCACTCAGCTTTCTTCACAGTCCAACTCTCACATCCATACATGACCACAGGAAAAACCATAGCCTTGACTAGACGAAACTTTGTTGGCAAAGTAATGTCTCTGCTTTTGAATATGTTATCTAGGTTGGTCATAACTTTCCTTCCAAGGAGTAAGCGTCTTTTAATGTCATGGCTGCAATCACCATCTGCAGTGATTTTGGAGTCCCAAAAAATAAAGTCTGACACTGTTTCCACTGTTTTCCCATCTACTTCCCATGAAGTGATGGGACCAGGTGCCATGATCTTAGTTTTCTGAATATTGAGCTTTAAGCCAACCTTTTCACTCTCCTCTTTCACTTTCATCAAGAGGCTGTTTAGCTCCTCTTCACTTTCTGCCATAAGGGGGTGGTGTCATCTGCATATCTGAGGTTATTGATATTTCTCCCGGCAATCTTGATTCCAACTTGTGCTTCTTCCAGTCCAGCATTTCTCATGATGTACTCTGCATATAAGTTAAATAAGCAGGGTGACAATATACAGCCTTGACGTACTCCTTTTCCTATTTGGAACCAGTGTGTTCTTCCATGTCCAGTTCTAACTGTTGCTTCCTGACCTGCATACAGGTTTCTCAAGAGGCAGGTCAGGTGGTCTGGTATTCCCATCTCTTTCAGAATTTTCCACAGTTTATTGTGATGCACACAGTCAAAGGCTTTGGCATAGTCAATAAAGCAGAAGTAGATGTTTTTCAAGAATTCTCTCGCTTTTTCCATGATCCAGCGGATGTTGGCAATTTGATCTCTGGTTCCTCTGCCTTTTCTAAAACCAGCATGAACATCTGGAAGTTCACGGTTCACATATTGCTGACCTCTGGCTTGGAGAATTTTGAGCATTACTTTACTAGTGTGTGAGATGAGTGCAATTGCTCGGTAGTTTGAGCATTCTTTGGCATTGCCTTTCTTTGGGATTGGAATGAAAACTGACCTTTTCCAGTCATGTGGCCACTGCTGAGTTTTCCAAATTTGCTGGCATATTGATTGCAGCACTTTCACAGCATCATCTTTCAGGATTTGAAATAGCTCAACTGGAATTCCATCACCTCCACTAGCTTTGTTCGTAGTGATGCTTTCTAAGGCCCACTTGATTTCACATCCCAGGATGTCTGGCTCTAGGTGAGTGATCACACCATCATGATTATCTGGGTCGTGAAGATCTTTTTTGTACAGTTCTTCTGTGTATTCTTGCCACCTCTTCTTAATATCTTCTGCTTCTGTTAGGTCCATACCATTTCTGTCCTTTATCGAGCCCATCTTTGCATGAAATGTTCCCTTGGTATCTCTAATTTTCTTGAAGAGATCTCTAGTCTTTGCCATTCTGTTGTTTTCCTCTATTACTTTGCATTGATCGCTGAGGAAGGCTTTCTTATCTCTCCTTGCTATTCTTTGGAAATCTGCATTCAGATGCTTATATCTTTCCTTTTCTCCTTTGCTTTTCACTTCTCTTCTTTTCACAGCTATTTGTAAGGCCTCCCCAGACAGCCATTTTGCTTTTTTGCATTTCTTTTCCATGGGGATGGTCTTGATCCCTGTCTCCTGTATGTCATGAACCTCCGTCCATAGTTCATCAGGCACTCTATCTATCAGATCTAGTCCCTTAAATCTATTTCTCACTTCCACTGTATAATCATAGGGGATTTGATTTAGGTCATACCTGAATGGTCTAGTGGTTTTCCCTACTTTCTTCAATTTAAGTCTGAATTTGGCAATAAGGAGTTCATGATTTGAGCCACAGTCAGCTACTGGTCTTGTTTTTGCTGACTGTATAGAGCTTCTCCATCTTTGGCTGCAAAGAATATAATCAATCTGATTTTGGTGTTGACCATCTGGTGATGTCCATGTTTAGAGTCTTCTTTTGTGTTGTTGGAAGAGGATGTTTGCTATGACCAGTGTGTTCTCTTGGCAAAACTCTATTAGCCTTTGCCCTGCTTCATTCCATATTCCAAGGCCAAATTTGCCTGTTACTCCAGGTGTTTCTTGACTTCCTATTTTGCATTCCAGTCCCCTATACGGAAAAGGACATCTTTTTTGGGTATTAGTTCTAAAAGGTCTTGTAGGTCCTCATAGAACTGTTCAACTTCAGCTTCTTCAGCATTACTGGTTGGGGCATAGACTTGGATTACTGTGATAGTGAATGGTTTGCCTTGGTAACGAACAGAGATCATTCTGTTGTTTTTGAGATTGCATCCAAGTACTGCATTTCGGACTCTTTTGTTGACCATGATGGCTACTCCGTTTCTTCTAAGGGATTCCTGCCCACAGTAGTAGATATAATGGTCATCTGAGTTAAATTCACCCATTCCAGTCCATTTTAGTTCGCTGATTCTCAGAATGTCGACATTCACTCTTGCCATCTCTTGTTTGACCACTTCCAATTTGCCTTGATTCATGGACCTGACATTCCAGGTTCCTATGCAATATTGCTCTTTACAGCATCAGACCTTGCTTCTATCACCAGTCACATCCACAACTGGGTATTGTTTTTGCTTTGGCTCCATCTCTTCATTCTTTCTGGAGTTATTTCTCCACTGATCTCCGGTACCATATTGGGCATGTACCAACCTGGGGGGTTCCTCTTTCAGTATCCTATCATTTTGCCTTTTCATACTGTTCATGGGGTTCTCAAGGCAAGAATACTGAAGTGGTTTGCCATTCCCTTCTCCAGTGGACCACATTCTGTCAGACCTCGCCATCATGACCCACCCGTCTTGGGTGGCCCCACACAGCATGGCTTAGTTTCAGTGAGTTAGACAAGGCTGTGTTCCATATAATTAGGTTGACTAGTTTTCTGTGATTATGGTTTCAATGTGTCTGCCCTCTTATGCTCTCTCGCAACACCTATCATCTTACTTGGGTTTCTCTTACCTTGGACGTGGGGTATCTAGAGGGGTATCTTGGACTAGTGTATTGCTGCTGCTAAGTCGCTTCAGTCGTGTCCGACTCTGTGCGACCCCTGAGATGGCAGCCCACCAGGCTCCCCTGTCACTGGGATTCTCCAGGCAAGAATACTGGAGTAGGTTGCCATTTCCTTCTCCAATGCATGAAAGTGAAAAATGAAAGTGAAGTTGCTCAGTCGTGTCCGACTCTGGACTAGTATATTAGGGGCACAAAAAACCTTAGTTTAAATCCTACATTCATCTCTGAGACATCTGGGTTTTCTTTGGAAGTTCCCATCCTCGCATTGACCTTACTGAAAGCTACTTGGCTTGCAAAACTAGTGGGTTTGTAGTCAGAGGTGAAAGAGTTTCCAACATAGTTAACATGCATATGAGGGAGATTATATGGTTATTCAGGATCACTGTTATACAACTAAAAAGTAACAGGGTCATATTTTACTTGCTTTAACTATGTTTAGGTTCAAATAAGTATAATTTTCTGAAACAATAACATAAATCCCAGAGAAGAAAACCTGTCACTTGCAGGAAAGCAAAGCCAGAATAAAGCATTCCAATATCTCCTTTCCTCCCTTTAACTGGGTGGCTGGTCTTCTGACAACCCCAAATATTATCTTAGGAGCTTGAGACACAGGGAGAGGGCACAGACAACCCGAGAGAAAAGGTTACAATCACAGTTTGGTGAAGAGAAAATACTCTCACAAAGATAATATGCCGTGACATATTGTATTGAAGTGTGGCTTTCCATGAGAAATTCCACATCACAAGGTTCTCATGTAATACAGGACTAAAGTCATCCCTAATCTCCAAATCCAGTGCCTAAGTGCCAGCACAACCTGCTGTGAAACAAGGCTCTTACATAAATCCTGCAAGCTGTAATATTTCAGCTACAAAGAAGAATGTATCTGCCAGGATAATTCCCAATGAGGAAAGTTACAAAACCAATAAAAGTAAACAGAATTCTTTGTCTCCGAAGAACACCCAGCCCATCTTTTAGATCAATTTGCCACACATGAACTGCCCATTTAAGAGCCCATGCAGAGACTTGATGTTTAAAGAGAAAAAGAAAATGAAAATTGTATGACACACTCAGTAGGGGATATTTTGAAAGCTAACTCGGGCTGGTTTGTCTAAAGTGTATGGCAAGATAATTTTTACCATTGGAAAGTCCGTGAATTTTCATCTGAGAATTCTTGATCAAAAGTGACAGGACTGGGTACCTGGAGGCAAGATGTCAGCCTTCAAAGCTAGAAAGAGTCAATATCAAGGCTTCCACACGTGATGCAGGAACCACTCTGTATTTTCTGTTTCTATTATTTGAGGAGTTTCAGTTTGCTGTCTTCAGGGTTTTGATCCTATCTGTATTGCCTAATCAGGTGTTCAACTGTTTTAAAATTTATGTGACTATAACATGTGTGTGCTAAGTGCTAAGTCGCTTCAGTCATGTCCGACTCTTTGCAACCCTATGGACCGTAGTCTGCCAGGCTCCTCTGTCCATGGGATCCTCCAGGCAAGAATACTGGAGTAGGTTACCATTTCCTCCCCCAGGGGATCTTCCTCACTCAGCGACTGAACCTGTGTCTCACATCTCCTGCATTGGCAGGGGGATTCTTTACCACTAGTACCATCTAGCGGAGAAGGCAATGGCACCCCACTCCAGTACTCTTGCCTGGAAAATCCCATGGGCGGAGGAGCCTGGTAGGCTGCAGTCCACGGGGTCTCTAAGAGTCGGACTCGACTGAGCGAGTTCACTTTCATTTTTCACTTTCACGCACTGGAGAAGGAAATAGCAACCCACTCCAGGGTTCTTGCCTGGAGAATCCCAGGAACAGAGGAGCCTGATGGGCTGCCATCTATGGGGTCGCACAGAGTCGGACACGACTGAAGTGACTTAACAGCAGCAGCAGTACCATCTAGGAAGCACACTGGGGTATAACATTAGAATTGAGATTGATAATGCCAGTTTTCTCTTATTCTGGTTTACCTAGTATTAAGTGTTGAATTGCGTTCTCCCATTTCCCACCTCAAAGGGAAAAAAAATTCTTGTGTTGAAATCCTAACCCCCAGTACCTTAGCATGTGGCCTCATGTATAAGTAAGGTCTTTACAGAAGTAATCAAGCTAAAGAGAGTTTATCAGAGTAACCCCATAATCCAATATGACTGGTGTCTTTAGGAAAAGTAGATATTTGGACACAGGGGCAGACACACATAGAGAAAGATGAAATGAAGAAGCATGGGGAGAAGATGGCCATCTACAAGCCAAGGAGAGAGGCCTGGAATAGATCCTCCCCCTCACAGTTCTCAGTTCAATTCAGTTCAGTCGCTCAGTCGTGTCCGACTCTTTTCAACCCCATGAACCGCAGCATGCCAGGCCTCCCTGTCCATCACCAACTCCAGGAGTTCACCCAAACCCATGTCCATTGAGTCGGTGATGCCATCCAACCATCTCATCCTCTGTCGTCCCCTTCTCCTCTTGCCCTCAATCTTTCCCAGCATCAGGGTCTTTTCAAATGAGTCAGCTCTTTGCATCAGGTGGCCAAAGTATTGGAGTTTCAGCTTCAAAATCAATCCTTCTGATGAACACCCAGGACTGATCTCCTTTAGGATGGACAGTTGGATCTCCTTACAGTCCAAGGGACTCTCAAGAGTCTTCAACACCACAGTTCAAAAGCATCAATTCTTCGGCGCTCAGCTTTCTTCACAGTCCAACTCTCACATCCATACATGACCACTGGAAAAACCATAGTCTTGACTAGACGGACCTTTGTTGGCAAAGTAATGTCTCTGCTTTTTAATATGCTGTCTAGCTTGGTCATAACTTTCCTTCCAAAGAGTAAGCGTCTTTTAATTTCATGGCTGCAGTCACTATCTGCAGTGATTTTGGAGCCCACAGTTCTCAGAGGGGGCTAAACCTCTCACACCTTGATTTTAAACTTCTAGCCTC
Source organism: Bos indicus (assembly GCF_029378745.1). Taxonomy (NCBI): domain Eukaryota; kingdom Metazoa; phylum Chordata; class Mammalia; order Artiodactyla; family Bovidae; genus Bos; species Bos indicus. The sequence goes on from NC_091769.1 coordinate 71,273,241, forward strand.
TAGAACTGGGACAATACATTTTTGTTGTTTAAGCCACCCAGTCTGTGGTACTCACTTATGTATCTTGAGCAAATGAATACACCTAGCAAATCCTAGAGGTCAGTTAACTGTGAACACAGAAGTACTTCACTTTCCCCTGGACATTCATTCCTATGGAAGTTCCTTCAACCACCCAATTAGCATGATTAGACTTTGTCTCAAAGAGTTTAAATTGCTTTCAGGATATGATTGAGGTCTTTCAGAGAGGTTACCAGAACTATGTGGGCTCATAGGATATATCAACCATAATATCAACAAATAATAACAACATGTATCTGGTCAGTTTGGCATCAAAAGCATGAAAAGTCTTTATAGCCTCCTATGCTGTATATCTACTCCTAAAGATGTAATCATGGATGGGTACAACTGAACTATTAGGTACATCACAGTTACTGATAATATAAAAAAATTGGAAATGATTTATTCTATAACAGGTGATTAATTAAATAAAAAATGGTTACTTTCACATGATAAAACATAAAAAATCAATGACATAGAGAATGCCCAAGGTATAATTTTTTAAATAAAGTAAGCCATTTGTAAAATAAAATGACCCTGACTTTGAAAGAGAAGAAGGGCAAGGGAAAGAAATGTTAATCTTTCTCACTAGTTTGTAGGCCTATGGGAGATTTTATCACCTTAAGTAGCAATATTTTGAAAAGTCTCTACAAAGAACATGAATTCCTGTTGTAATTAGGGATAAGCAAAAGACATGGGTACCAGAATTTGTAAAATAATTTCTTATGGGCATGATGTTGAGATAATTTGGCCTAGTTTTTAATTTATATAAGTATTAATATTTTATTTTCATATAATGCACATATACAAACACACACAAATTGTAAGTATACAGTATGGTGAATTTTCACAAAGTGAAATACTCGTATAACTCAGAAAAATTTTGAACACTACCAACATCCCAGAGACTTTCTTCATTCTCTTTCCTCTTACTATCTCCTGAAGATACTACTATTTCGTCTCTCATACCACTCTTAGTTGTACCTGTTTTTGAATTTTATGTAAATGTAATCATACAGTATATGCTCTTTGACTCAGTGTTAATTTTGTGAGGTTCATTCATATTCTTACATGGAGACAGGACTCATTCACTATCATTTCTGGAGAGCCTGTAAAACTATTTCTTACAGGCCAGCTGACTGTGGTTGTCAATAAAGTTTTATTGAAATACAGCTGTGCTCTTCAATTTACATCTATGGCCGCTGTCAAGCTACAGTGGCAGAGTTGGGTAGTTGTAACAGAGATCATATAGCCCACAGAGCCTGAAAAGTATTTACTATGTAGCCATTTACACAAAAAGTTTGCTGACTCCGGTTACATAGCATTAATTATGTGTCTGTGCCACGATGTATCTATGCATTCTACATTTGGTGAACAATTGTGCTGTTTCCAGTTTGAGATTATACAATGGGATTGCCAGATTTGGTAAATAAAAATGCAGAACTCTCAGTTAAATTTGAATTTCAGGCAAACAATGAAGAATATTTTTAATATAAGTATATCCCAAACATTGCATAGCAACCATGGGCTGAATAGCATTGCTGTGAATATTGAAATATGTGTCTTGTTATGAACATACGTATATAAGCAATTCTGTTGGGTATATTTCTAGGAGTGGATTGCTGGGCTATATCAAGTATGTGAGTGTTCACTCTTGGTGATTACTAACAAAGAGTTTTTCAAAGCAATTATACAAATTTATACTTTCACTGGCTACGTGAGATTTAAGTTGCTTCTCATCTTTGCCAATCCTTAATATAATTAGTGCTTTTAATTTTAACCAATCTGATGAATCTGCAGTAGCATCCCCATTGTGGTCTTTATATTTCCCTGGTGGGTAATTAATTTGAGTATCTTTTCATATGTTTATTGACCATTTGGATGTTGGGAAGGGGGCAGTTGTGTGTGGTACCTATTCAAGATTTTTGGCCATTTTTCTGTTCTGCCAAATGCCTTTTTCATGGTGGGCAGTGATATATACTATGATGTGGCTTATAATGGTGAACTGGAACAATCAGATTTTTTTCCCCTTCTCTTTCACTTTTTCATTCTTTCTGCCTGGAATTTGACCTGGAAAAGATGGGGGGAAGGGTAGATTTCAGCATGATCTGAAAATTCGTGAGGTAAAAGTCTAGGGCAGTGGTGTCCAATAGGACTTTTTGAAATGATGAGAATGCTCTGTTTCCGAAGCGTCCAATATGATATCCATTAGCCATGTGTGACTTCATTGCTTGAAATGTGACTATTGTGACTGAGGAACTGATCGCTTACATTTTATTTAATTTTAATTAATATAAATTTAAATAGCCACATGGGGCCAGTGGTACAGAATTGAAAAGTGTAGGTCTCATAGATGGACTAAGGGTAAACCAATTATAAAGAAGGTGATACAGGGATTGCAGCTAAGAGAGTCAAACAGTTTTTGTTTCTGAATTCCCAGGAACTGTTCAGATGAGACTGCAGTGGAGAGAATTTGAGTTACTGGAACTATTTTCATATCTTCTGTTACTGTGGGCTGACGTTATTGTTAGTATTCTTAGATTTTTTATAAGATTCCATCCCCCTTGTCCTGCCCCAGTGCTGGTTTTTCAGCTTTTCTGAATTCTCAGAGTGAAACGAATCTTTTTCAAATGCCTCTGCAGTGAATAAATTGATTTCAGTTGGTTCAGAATGCTACAAAGTCCTCTCCCTCAGGAAGAATCAAAATTTATCCTTAAGATCTTGACAGATTTACCAGCTTCCCCTGACGCCTCTTAGGGGTGGCGGCCAAGTTCACAACACTGCTTCCTCTCTGGGAAGACTCCCAGACACACAGGGATAGGCCCTGAGTAATCACATCTGAGCCACACGATCTTGTAATCTTTGCTATAGACAAATGGCTTGAAAACTGTCATTGAGTGTCAGAATAGGCTTGAGGACGTATCAAAAAACAGACTGTGGGGCCCAGCCCTACAGTTTCTTTTCCAGTAGATCTGTGGGTGGGGCACTAGTATTTGCATTTCTAACAAGTGCTCGGGTGACATTAATGCTGCAGATCTGGGGCCCTCCTTGAAGAATTACTGCTGTAGATAATTAAGTCTGGGACAGTCGCTCTGAGACAGGGCAACCAGTTTTTCTCAGCAATTTGAAAATTGGAACAAAGAGACACAGAGACTGGGGGCTATTAGAGCAGTGCTCTGGAAAGAAGGTCCAAAACCACCACTGTTGGGGTTCCCAGAGCTGGTCTGGCTCCTGCTCTTCAGTGGAGCCTTGGTTGTTCAATCCTTTGAATACAGCTTAATACCTTCATTATTTTGCAAACTGGCCTGTTTGCAAGTTTCTGTTGCCTGCCTCTAAAAGAACTTAAACTAAGACATGAGTATATGAGTTGTGTTCCACCACAAAAACAAAAACCATTCTAAACATTTAAAACAGATAATACAGTACAGGGAATTGGTCACACTGGTGATAGAAGGTCTGAGAAGACAAACAGGCAACAAGATTAGCAACAGCAGGAAGCTACCCCCACCAGTAGGCTGGAGGTACAATTGGAGAAGATGGCATTAACAAAGGCACAGTGACCTGGAAGAAGCTGGAACCACACTGAACCAGTCCAAAGTGGAAAATGCTGCTGCAGCTGCCAGAAACATCACCCAAGTGCAACTTTGTGGTGGTAACGAAACACCCTGTCTTCTCCCTTCCTCCTACCTTTGGTCTTCCAGCAGTGCTTCTCCTGGCTGGGAAGTTCGGGGAAGACGACCTGGGATACAGAAGTTAGCTGGATGCTGTGTAAGGACAAGGTGTGTATAAGAAAGCAAGCTGAGGGCTAGCACTGTTTAATGTGGATTTCATATTTTTTTACTCAAAGAACATTTGGCCAACTGGCAAATTACTGAAATAATATGTGCACACTGTATAATTTCTAATAATTAACTAGGTTCTTATTAACTTGTTCCATAATTGGGGCTGACATTTCTGAAATAACCGTCAGGAGAAAATTGCGAATAATAACAAGAACTGGCATTTGTATAGTTATTTTCAATTTGAAAAGTGTTTTTATCTGTCTTACCCAATCGCTAAAAAAAATGTTGTGAAGTAAGTTTACCATTAGCTCCATTTGAAAAATAAGGAAACTGAAACTCAGAGAAAATAGCAACATGAAAGAAAGTCAGGTAGCTCAAAAGTGGCAAAATGGCAAGATCCCAAACCTGGACTTAGTACCCAACCTCAATTGTTGCAAAACACCAAGCTATTGTGTGAAAACACATGCAGGGCTACAAACTTCAAATTCTTTCTCTGTTGATATCTCACTTCCTCCCTTATCTAAAACCCAGCATCTAGAATAAAACCTTGTAACCATTACCGAGAGAAAATATTCTGAATGATGAGCAAAACATACCAGGGTGCCTTTCCCTTACCTTCTTCTGTAGATGGTCAATTAAATCTATTCTCCGTGGTCCTGTGGGTTCTTAATTAATAGGTAATGATTATTGGACAAGACGCAGCCTTTCATAAGATCATTCTGAAATAATAGCAGTCCTTTAAAAAGAAAAGAAAAAAGTTTAAAAAACTCATTTGAGAGCATAAATTAAGCTACACAGAGTGGGTGTTTCTGATGGCTGATGAGACTATTTTATCTAGAAAGAAATACACACAATGAGTTTATGTGAATGTGTGTGTGTGTGTTGGGGCGGGGGGTGGGTTTCCTTTCTGTCTGCATAGATGCTGTTAAGCTTCCTCTGGTTCCAGATCCACAGATTGCATTTCTGATGCTGAAGAGCCATCTTTGTTTCCCCTGGTTACCAATGAAATAGTGTGCAGGGATCAGTTCAAATTCATCACACATAGCAAAATGCTTCCAAACATAATGGCTTGCTTTCAGTATTTATTATCTATATTTATATCTATTTAATAGTAAGGGCAACTCACATGTATATCCACACATTTCTGTGCTTATAATCTAGTGTGTATGATGTCCTTTACATAGAAAAATGATATATGTAATACAGCACATCCCTATAATATTAATTGCTATAGAGAATGGAATTTTTTCTTCAGGCAGACTTCATCCTCTCCTTCATTACTGAAGACCAAAGAGAACCTGCTGAAGGGTGATTTACCCTGTAGAGTTACTCCTCAGAGTATATCTCAATACTGTAATAGACTTTTATCTGTAAGGCTAAGTCTTGCCTTATAAAGAATCTCCACATCCAGTTTGACTAAATAAATTTCAGGCTCAATGATTATATTTCCATCTAAAAGCTTTACACAGTGACAAGATTGGGAGAGCTTTAAGAATCCTCCCAGGTCAAGTTTCTTTCTGAATATTTCCCCACAATGAACTTCAATACATTAAGTCTACCCATTAGCTAGAATATCACTGATTGTACTCTTGATCTGTTGGCCAATGGAACATTTGTATTGTCTAGGTTCCATGTAAAACAATATTTGGAATGGGTGGAATAGCTCAGAACAGGAGAGCAATACTCAAAGTCATCTTCCTTCAGTGGAGAAAAATGTGTCTGGTGTAAGAAATTGGCTTGTTAAAAGAAAATCAAAATTTAGTGCTAGAATCTCTCCCTCAGAAAAACAAAACATTTCTTTTTCCTGAGATTCTCAATTAGTTCCATGAATATTTTTCTCTTGAACCCCATTATTCTTGCACAATGATATGAGAAAATAAGAGTGATAAGACTTTCAACAACAATTAGGTAGAGAATTGTTTGAAATTTTGTGAATTTTTTTTTTGTTCTCCCCACAAACCGTGGTCTTCTAGACATTCTGCTAGTGGAAACAGGGGTGTGCACTAATCCTTAAATGTGACTAAGATATTGAATGTCATTACAATTTACCTTTACAACTGGAATAACTGGATGTATTGATTTTTTTTTTTTTTTCGTTTAAAAAGACACCTAGAGATTTGCTCTCAATGTTAATTTTTCATAACGTTTGGTGATCATTGAGTAATGTAAAGTGCCATGGAAAAAAATACATATTAAAAATAAAAATTTCCTGAAGGTTCAGAATTCTACATACCTTTTGCTTACTTTTAATTAAACATATAGGTTATTAATATCACAGTAATTCCTGAACAGCATGATGTGTTGTTTGGCTGAAGTCGTACAAAAATTTGAAGAGTATGGTATATAAATTGAGGGGAAAGTGTGTGCATTTAAGAGTACATGTATACATATGTGTTATTTATTAAAACTTCAGGCAAGGATGTTGTCTTCCTGTGAATTCAGAGCCATGAGAGCGGGAAGTCTGCTGCAGAGAAGAACAAAAGCATGGCTGCGCGATAGTATTATCTCTGCAGCAGCAGCAGCCTCCCTGACGGAGGGCTGCGGCGACTATCTAGTCTGTTACACTGCATTTTTTTATTACTGACACCCTGCGTTATTCTGTCAGCTCAGCCGACTAAGCTGTTCCCCGAGTTCTGGCTGGTCACCCTGACTCCGTTAAATGGGAGAAGGAAAGAGAAGGCAGGTGATTTGTACCAAGTGGGGCACGAGGAGATTTCTTTCCTTCGGGGTCAGCGTCCTTCATCGTCCGGGACATGGGGAATTCCAGGACCGCATTTAACCCAGAAACCAGAGTGTCCTATTCATTAGTTGCTGCGCAGAGGGAAGACAGTGAAAGGCTTAATCTCTTCCCAGCTGGGGCCAATAGAGCTGGGTTGATCAGAGTTGCCTGGCTGATGTGCAGTAGCCTGGACCCCGCTGGTCCCTCAGAGACCGCACGGGGCCTAGAGGAGGTCAAGTCAAAGGACACGACCTCAGGGAGCTTCCCCCCCAACTCTTGCCCGCGCAGCCTGCAACTCGGCTCCTGAGCGACCACCGCTACTACAGCAAGGCTAGAGGGCGGGGAGGGGGCGGGTCCCGGAGTGGGCGGGAATAGGGGCGGGGACGAAGAGGGTCCGGAGTTTGTTGGGAAGTGTAGTTTCCAGAACCTCAGGAGCGTAGCTATCCAGGCTCTGCTTGTGGAGTGTGAACTACGATTCCCAGGAGTACACGGGCCCGGCCCGGGAGTCCATGCGCAGTGGGCGCCACATTGTATCCTATCAGGCGAGGAGAGGGTGATGTCACCTGCGAGTTGGTAACCTACGAGCGGCTGTGGAGGAAACTGTTTAACCGGATCCCATTGTACCCGGAGCGCAGAGCCGCCTTTTCAGCATGCAGGGGCTGCTCAGGTAAGGGGGACGTGCCGCGTCGCCCTCCGCACTCATTCATTAAGAGGCACCGCGCGGTGGCGCGGGGGTGGGCGCGCTTCTTCGCGGCCCGGTGCTGGGTTCGCAGCGCGCCCTCCCGCTGCCTTCCCGGAGCTCCCGGGCCAGTAGGTAAATATTAAACCCGTCCTTCAGGTTGGGTCTGGGTGGGAACAGGACCTAGACAGCTCCCAGCTGCCAAGCTGGGTTTGGGAAAATGGCTGCAAGCGCGGCTCAAAGCAAGGCGAGCCCGGGGGAAGGCTCCCCGAGGACGGAGTTGCCTCCCTTCTTTCTTTCTGAGGCGCTTGGATGCCAAGAGAGCCAGCAGGGTACCACTCGCCGCCTTGCCGATGACACGCTGGGGCTCTGGGGCTCTTGGCCTCTGCTGGGTGCTTCGGGCACTGCTACTGTAGGGAGTTGCTGGCCCGGGAGGCTCTGGAAGGGAGAATCCCGAGGTAGGCTTGTTAGAGTGGTAACCGAAGAGGCGGGACTCATTTACTCGTTCGCGTCCCAGCAGAACCCCCGCTATCCCGGGTACCCTCGCCTCAAGACTCATTGGAAAGGGATGGGGTGACTGTAATTTAGGCGAAGTTGGAAGCTCAAGGTCTCAAACGAGAAAGAGGAGGGAAACCCACGTTGCGGAAGGAGCGAGGGGTGTTTGCGGACAGCGGCGAGGGGAGGCTGCGCAGCCTGCGGACCGGGTTCGAGGCGCCACAGGGCGATCCAGCCCCCCGTCCCTTTGGGTAGGGCACACCTTGGTGCCCCTTGCACTGATGGCTCCCTCGACCAGGAGCACTTGAGCTAGGACGAAGAGTCTGCCCGGAGCGCTGCCTGGGCCGTGGTAAAGCGGTGGGGAGAGTTGAATAATCTAACGATACGAGTCGCAGTGGAACAGAAGGGCTGGGTAATCGGTTTTCCCAGCTAGTGATGAAAATCCAACTGCTCGTGATTCGCATGGAGACGTGTGCGAAGCCCAAGAACTCTATATAATAAAGTCCTCTGGACTTCCTTTCCCTAGCAGCCTTATCCTTTCTCTTACTCATTCATCAAACCTTTGCTAAAGGCTCTGTTCTCAAGTTGCTCTCAGCCTGCGATTGGGGTATTCTGCCTCTCGTGCCTATAAAATATTTTAGTGGACCCAGGAATCGAATACACTCCAACCGTCGTTCACTACCGAGCCCCTCACCCTTCGCCCCCCATCTCCAGGATGCTCAAGGAGAGCATTAAGAGTAAATGCCACCCATGACCGTTTTGCTCCCGTTGAGCTAGTAGTTTCCCGAGGCTCGGGAAGGACCTGGTGAATTGAAGCGGAGTTTGCCTGCAAGACGAATCCTGTTGCCATGGCGACTCCTGCCGTCGGAATCTTAACTGCTCCCACTGCTGTTTCAATTCGTCGTGGCCCTGCGGGCAGCTGGGAGGGCGTGGCCAGTAGGTGTGGTCAGATGCTCGCCCTGGGCCCAGCTGCTCTCTCCTGGTCACCGGTTTCACAGTCCTGGCTCTCTCTATTCCCTGTAAATAGCTTGAATACAATTTTTAGACCCCTTTCCCTCTGTCAAGCCCATACCTGGTCTCTCCAGCTCCATCCCCAGAAAAAGCTGTTAAGAGCCTTTGTCCTAAGGCAGACTCCGAAAATTACAACCAAAAGATCTCTTTACTCTTTCACTCTAGCTGCTTCATTTTCCTAATAACATATGTAATAGTGTTGGGAACAGCTTTCTCAAGGAGGGAGTTCTCTGTCATGCGTGAAGAGAGCTCCCTGGCTACCAGTAAAGGTCCTCAATTTGCCCTAAGTGCAATTCTAGGGACAAGTAATGACTGAAATTGAGTTCTGGAAGTCACTGCTATCCCATGTGTTTCTAATGAAATCTAAAAGCCTGCCTAGAGGATTCAGATCCTTGAGAGGGTTGGGATCTAGGAAGCCTGAGTTCTGCTCTGGCATTACTGGCTTCCCCATTCTGGGGTGAACCCTCTGCCTCTGGGGACCTCAGTCATTGTTGACCTGGGGAAAGCAGCATAGAGTGTTTCCTAAAGTTGATTTCAGTATAAAGTCTTGTGACTCTAGGAAGGAGTTGTTCGTTGTCTTTTATTTTTTTCAGAGAAATCTGAAGATGAGAATTTAAGCCCAGCTTTTGACACTGTGACATCGGGTTAATATCTGAGCCCTACTTGTATAGCAAAATAGCCTGGGTCTCATGGTAATCCTTCAAAGTGGGCAAAGCAGCTATATTAATATTTATAATATTAGTTCTACTGTTATTACTATTATCCCAGTACCTGGATGTCTATTTATCTTTTTATTGTAGAATTGTTTAGGTTTTGACTTTTTAGATTCTCGTTGAATGCAGTTATTGGTAATTTAATTGCATTAAGAGTAATTGAGCTATACATTTTGCTTACCTTCTGCTTTCATTTCATACGGTAGTGTATTATCACAGATATTGCAATTAAGGGGTATGTGTATATCTGTTAGCATCAATGCATGTGCATTCACGTGCAGGTAAATGCTTGGGGATGCTGTGTGCCAGGCGGTTGACATTCATCATCTGGTTTTAAGTAGGTGGTTACATCCCCATGAGGAAAGAGTATCAGAAATTTCACTGCACTGATATTTCACTACAAACTACAATTGCCTTCAATTATCTCACTTCTTGATTCCCTGTAATGCTGTTAACAATCCCACCGTTTGTGGGTTTTTCCCACTCAGAGGGTCTTTTGAGAGCAGAGTCTTTGTCTAATCTATCCCTGCGTATCCAGCAATTAAAGCAGTGTTTGGCCATTGGCAGGTGTTTTATAAGTATTTGTAGAACATGATTGGAGATCCAAGATCTATATTCTTTCCACTGATAGTTTTGTCACCAGTTGTAACAGTCCTTAGTTTTCTGTCAAGCAGTTTCATCTCAGCGTAAACCAGAACTCCTGTGCAGCATGTGACTTGAGGCATAAAAGGCCTTCCAAGTGTTTGAAATAATTGAATTGTAACTGTTTGCTTTTGGGATATATTCTCTCACAGACTACCCCCCACCCCCATAATTCTTAATACACTTCTTATTACCCCAAATCAGACATTTCTCAATTTCTCTCTGTTGTACTGTCCTTGGCCCAGATAACTTTCCCAGGAGGTGTACAACAGGAGAATAGGGAGAGAGACCAAGGCAAAGATACCTAGAGACTTCTACTAGGTCATGAGTGACCCCCCAGAAGCACCATTAAGTAGAAAGGTGGACAATAGGTCGCTCATCTGGGGTGGCGTTATTCTATGAACAGGGTAAGTTATTCAGACTGCTGATATGAGAGGAGAACAGGGTAAAGACATTTGCCCAGTATTTGTAGCATTCAGTTATTGTCCAGTAATTTGCATTCTGTGGGTTTTCAGAAGTGTAAATGAGTGAGGAGATGTGATAGTAAAGAGGTTGCAGTGGGCCATGTCCTTGGGTGGTGCTTACAGGAGCTCAGTGAGTAGGTGCCAAGGAATTTGAATCCTGACTTTCTTGCTTTGTGGACACGCCTCTGGGTGTTAAGAATTGGTGTGTCTCTCTGTGTGTGGTTTTATTTGAGCTACTTTGTTTAAAAGGCTGCTTTTACTGTTGATACTGTGGTCATCAGAACAAATAAGGTGTTTACAAATAAAACATAGTTAAGACTGAAAGTGTTTCATTTTGTAAATATTTGGGGGATTGTATAAAGAGTGGCTTTGGCTTGAGAATCTTGAGGTCTTCTGTGAAATTACTTAAAAACTTACAGCTGTTGGATCAGGGGGAACAAGCTTTTCCAACAAAACTTGGTACCACTGATATCCTTAGGTGTTTGGTTCAGGAAATAATCACAGAGGTGGTAACTTCTGTGGGGGCCTTCCCTGGCTTCGCATCATGCCCCTGGCATTTCTAAGTGTTAAGTCTATTCTAGTATTGCAGGAAACAAAGCAACTTTGCCCATTTAGGATAGCAAACTTGTTTAATCTCTATAGGTGGCCCCAGTCAAAACAAAAGTCCTTCTTTTTTGTGGTTTTTTTTCCTTTGGATAAGGAATGTGAGCTCCTGTCACTTATTTTGGTATCAAAATGTCTAACTTGGTAATGGAGGGAATCTTTTAAGTGAGTATATGTATCTTAAACACTTAGAGCATCAGATCATAGTAGTTTGGTCTATTTGAGAGCACAGTTTAGAGGCGACTGCTGCATAGGTAATATTTCAGAACTTGTAAGGAGGACTGTGTCTATAGGTTGGTGGGGCAGGCTGGGGCTGGCTGTCCAAGGATACCTCTCTTGAAGGATGTGTTTGGAGTGGTTGAGGGGTTGATAGATTGGAGTTGAAGGATGGATCTGAAGTGCCCCTCTTCTCCCTTCCTTCAAGCTGCTACTCCGTGGCCCCACTGAAAGAGGGACAGTTGAAGATGAGATGCAAGTGGATCTGGGTGACCTACATTCCACTCTAGCAGACTATTTCCGCAGCAAAAAAAAAAAAAGTGTTTACCTTTGTATTTTCTGGCATCTCCACTGTTCCAAAAACAGAGAAATAAGCATTTTGGAATGAGTTTGCATTCACGGGACACATGTCTAAAAATGATTTGATTAAATCCTAGGAGCGTACCAACGAGCACATAGAGCCTGCCCCACCCCTGCCCATTAATCTGAGGTCACCAAATACACCCTCAGCCTTGGTGAGCTTATTGTCCCTGTGGATGTTTAAGTACTCCTGGCTTTTATCCCATCTATGACTTTCTGCAATGATGGCTCCCCTCATCTGAGCATCTGAATTCTCCTTGCCCTCTCAGTTCCAGCTTCTGGGAAGCCTTCCCTGCCTCGCTCTCCATTTTCACAACCATCCGTGGCACCTTCCTCCTTAAGAGCCCTCAGCCTGACCACACAGCCAAAAATAGTCACAGCTAATGTGATACTAACAGTCAAGCAATGTGAGGTGCTAAGCTGGGGTCAGGCCTTTGCTAATACTTTTCTTGAGCTTTACCATGGCCTCTTTCACAGCTGTAGTGGGTAGGTACTGTTATCACCGTGTTATAGTTGAGGAAACTGAGGCATGAAGAAGTTCACAAACTCACTGAACTCACACAGCTAGTAACTGCCAGACCCGATTAGGGACCCAGGCTTCTAATTCTTTACCTCCACCCCTCCCCCCTTGCACGCACACTCGCACACACATTATTGCCTTGCCTCGGGTTTTCTCTCCACTGAGTAGGAGGAGTCACAACTTCCTTTGTGTCTTTTGATTTAGAAACAGTGCGGGGGTCAATGACAGTAAATAAGGTCGATTGAGACTAAAACTGCCTATTGACTTAAAAGTTTCTTAGAGTCTGATTTTCTGGAACAAAAAATGTTACATGAGATTAGGAATGTTGCATTTGTGTATTTGAATGATAAGAATTTTTGAACTCTCTCCTTTTTGCTTTGTGAATGATTGGCAAATTACTTGAAAAAGGAAATGCTTTTACCTGCCATCTCTGAATCTATATGCGTTAAACCCTCTTGTTACCTGAGATAACTTTTCAGTGGGTTGAATCTTTTATCTGAAGAAAGCCCTTCTCACTCAGAGCAGGGCCATAGAAACCTGTTTTGAGATTTAAGACTCCCATAATTTCTTAGCTTCCCAACTCCCTGTTGTCTTTTAATATTTATGGTGAAAGCTCTTTTGAAAAGAAAATAATGAAAACTTGAGCAGTAGTCAAACATGTCATCTAATGTTGGTTATCCTTAGATGGGTTTCCTGGGTGGTGCTAGTGGTAAAGAACCTGCTTGCTAGTGCAGGAGACATAAGAGACGTGGGTTCAATCCCTGGGTCAGGAAGATCCCCTGGAGGGCATGGCAACCCAGTCCAGTATTCTTGCCTGGAGAATCCATGGACAGAGGAGCCTGGCGGACTACTGCCCATGGGGTCACAGAGTCAGGCACAACTGAAGCAACTTAGCACACATGCTTAGATATTAAGCCTTTTTCCGAACCCTCACCTTAGAAAAGAGGCTTATTTTTACAGTGGAGCAAATTTGGTGCCAAATATACAATTGCAGTTCTTTTAAACCATAGCCACTATTGTGAATTAAATGTGGAAAAACTAGGGAAGTAAGTTCAATTTCCAATGTTGGTGTGATTTCCTGACTTACAATAGATCTCTTACTTCTGGCTTAACACTGGATATTTTGCCACATTGACAATATTTAATGAAGACTATTGAATAAAATACAAATTGTGTCATTTAGGGAAATAATAGGGAAGTTAGGCCCTAACAGCATATTGCCAGGAAAGGAAAATGAAAGCAAAAGGCTTGTTAGCCCTTAAGCTGCTCAAACATAATATTCATTCAACAGACATTAATTTCAGAAGAATTTTTAAAATTCACCTTGTTAGGTTTCCTAAGTATGTCATTCACCTTTACTAATAGCCCGAGCTCTTTCTGTTCCATAAATTGCACCAGGATCAGAGTTGAAGGTTCCCGTTTCTGCTGGGCACACAGTTAGGGTCACCTATTAAACTGGTCTTTGTCATCTTTATTTCTGGGGCGGGGGGGGGAGGGCAGTGGTAGGAAACAAACCTGCTGTATGATTGGCAAACATTGCCCATCTGATGGAGTGTCTGAATTTAGATTTCCAAGTGTAGATAGTCTAGATCTGAGCTTTGGGTATTATCTGGGCAATGCAGATGCCCATCTTCTGTTTTTTGAGATAAGTTCTCATATTCTGGCTTACTGGCTAAGCTCATTTTGTTAGTGATGTACAAGCCAGGTCAAGGGCATGAGTTAGTTTTGCCTGTTCTTGGAGCCACCAACTGCACCTGTAATCCTAGGAACTTTTTTTTTTTTTAATTCTTTGTGCTCCTGGTCACAAAGGAGACTAGACAGTGGATAGACCCTGTGGATATATCAGCATATAGCCCTCATCACTAAGGGCGATGATGGTCCCATATTAGAAAATGAACTGATGAGGGTTTTAGTGTTTTTCAGACCCCATAAGTTAGAGGCAGGGCTTCACTGGCAATTTGCCAAGGAGCTATGTTTCTGCTTCTGACAGGTGTCCTCCTGTGAAGAGTGGGTCAGGAATAGGGGCAGCTTCCTAAAACACAGCCATCATCTTTTCCCTTTCTTAGGGGTGTGACCACAGTCATTAGTGCGTGCTTTGGTGCCCTTTCTGGGCTTCGCTCTTCTCCCATAAAGCTTTTGCAGATTTGTACCCTGGAAGAAGAGTGAAGGATCATGGCCAGAATCATTCACCTGGTGAACTAGATTGTTCACATGCGTCTAGGCTCAAATTTATATTTGTTGCATAGAGTTTTGGTAAAACTGAGCAGTGAGATGTCTAGACACAAGTTAATTTAGTACCTAGTTCTGTGACAAAGGGTTAGACTAGGGACTCTTCTAAATCTTGAGAATTTACTACAAAACTTATTGTAAAAAGGAAATGAAATGGACAAATTAGACCATTTAGAGGTCATTGGTGCATTCTCTGATTCTTGAAAGTTAGTGAAATGGTGGATATAGAAAATGTAATATATGGTTTGGGTCAAGGTAAAGGATTTAGGAATTAAAAAATAAATGCTGCTACAGTTACTCTGTATTAGTGGTGGCTGTTTGATTTAGGATGATGGTGGGAAAAGAAACAACAACATTTCTGCTCTCGTTCCATCTGTGTGTGGCAACCTTGTTTGCCTTAGAGGTGCTCCTTTCCCTGCTCAGCACTCAGTGGTCATTCAAACTTAAAGTCAGAGAGAGTCTGGAATGAATGTTGCTGGAATTGAGGCCAGTAGCTAAGGCTGCATTGTATCCTCAGAATGTTGAATCAAAGGCCTTTTATTATATTTTTGTATTTTAAAATCAAGAGTAGAAATTGGATTGGTCCAGTGTTCTTGCCTGGAGAATCCCAGGGACAGGGGAGCCTGGTGGGCTGCCGTCTATGGGGTCACACCAAGTCAGACACGACTGAAGTGACTTAGCAGCAGCAGCAGCAGAAAACCTCTATGACCCATTTAGGGCTTGACATTCATTGAGGAGGCACGAGGCTGCCTTGGTTCACATTTTCTTAGTTTCTGCTAAGGAATATATGTGTGTGTGCATGTATTTTTTTTTTTTTAGTTTGACCCAGTTTCTTTACAGACTGTGACTGAAGCTACCTTTCTTCCATACGCCACCTTTTTCTACTATACTCCTTGGATTGTAATTTGAGTCTGAAGGACCAGTGACCTACTTCTTTGCTGGTTTTTCTCTCACAGCTTCCCTGTGGGCTAAGGGAGACCGTGATCCTCTGTGGCCAGGTTCCATACCAGGGGAGACACATTCACCGACCTTATAAAGGGCCTTGCCCCTTAACCTCCTACTTAGAATTAAGTAGGAGCAGAGAAGAGATGTGTGGCAGCAGAGAAGAGATGTGTGGTAGCAGAGAAGAGATGGCTTATGTTGTAATTCTCCCAAGCTCAGATTGTTTTTCTGATGGAACAAGTTGGGGGAAGTAGGTGGAAGGGAGGATAGAGGGAGTTATTGGGCTTCACTTATCTTATCATTTGTTTCCCTCTGGATTGCCTTTGTTTATACTGTCTCCTCAGGTCAGGAATTCCTCCAGCAGAAAGCACGCATCCGCACAGGGTTGTTGAGACTGGGGCTTCCTTCTTGTGCTCGAATTGCTGACTTGGCTGTCCTCTCTCCAATTTGATCTGAAAGGAGGGCTGGAATGATTTAACCTGCTTTAAATACTTCCATTACGGGGAAAAGAGATATTAAAATGATGGCTTGTGGGCGAAAGGATTAATGATTTTTCTAATAGGGAAAGGAGATGATGCTGAGAAAGTGTAACACCTATGTCTAACTTCTTTATGTTGGTTGCGAGTTTAGAAACACGTTTGACACCTTGAATGAAATCTCTTCTTCTTTTGGTTGCTGCTTGGCAATTGCACAGAGGAAAAAGAAACACCATTTGATTTTAGGTTCAGTTTTGGGTAATCTTGGTAGTTCCTTTAAACTTTCCTGGGCCTCTATTTCCTCACCTGTGAAACAATGTGAAAATTCTAAAATTTTATGAGAACGAATTCATCCTAACATAATGACCTCACATGGTGTTGTGTGATGTTGATATAATGTCCATTGGGTTCCCCTAGAATGGAGATCAGCGAGGGGGACCTCTGTTTTCTTACTTTCAGAGTTTCCAACCTTAGTCCCTGTCCTCAGCGCAATGTTTCTGAAACCCTCTTCTTGGCTGGAAGCTAAACCCTCGAGGTCTGATCTCTAGTCTAATCTCCTTAACTGAGCAGCCTCTAGTCTTCCCCAGGCTGGGGGCTTAGGAAATTCCATAATAAGGGATGAGGCAAGACTGTGGTGTCTTTGAGTGACCATCAAGTTCTCTTTAAGTCGATCATCTCTTTGAACTAGAATTTGATTACCACCATTGGCACACAGGATGGATGCAGCCAACAGTCATATTTTATTTGGCCAGCACAACGTCATTTTTTAAAATGGAATAACTTTAGTTAACATTTATATTCTGATTGTCACTGGCCTCACCGAACCCTAGTGCCTCATATACGACCACTCCGGTTCGTGTGATACTTTTTAACCTCCTTGGACCCTGAAGGCGTTTGAGTTTTCAATCCCCATTTTAAACCAAATTAAATTGCAGTAAGAGGCTCTGTGGGCTGGCAAATGACCCAATCCAGGGTTTCTTATCTTAGCTGCTGCTGCTGCTGCTGCTAAGTCGCTTCAGTCGTGTCCGACTCTGTGGGACCCCATAGACGGCAGCCCACCAGACTCCCCTGTCCCTGGGATTCTCCAGGCAAGAACACTGGAGTGGGTTGCCATTTCCTTCTCCAGTGCATGAAAGTGAAAAGTGAAAGTGAAGTCGCTCAGTCGTGTCTGACTCATAGCGACCCCATGGACTGCAGCCTACCAGGCTCCTCCATCCATGGGATTTTCCAGGCAAGAGTACTGGAGTGGGGTGCCATTGTCTTCTCCGCTTAATCTCAGCACTATTGGCATTTTAGGCAGGATCCTTCTTTGTTGTTGGGGGCTTTACTGTGTGTGAAGGATGTTCATTAGTGTCCTGGGCCTCTACTCACTAGTAGCAACTTTTCCCCCAGTTATGACACCAAAAATGTCTTCAGATGTTGTCAAATGTACCCTGGGGAGCAAAACTGGGTCCAGTTGAGAGTCAGTTGGCAGATTTTGGATGGCCTGGGCATTTTAAACATTGGACCAGGCTTGGATATTTAAGGATAAATCAGAATTCATCTGGGAAACTGAGCTACCGTGCTGTGTTGTTTTTTTTTTTTTCCCCAGGAGTGGGGGTAGTTGGTTAGAACAGGGTAAAAAGGTCAGTGAATCAGACCCTTCGAGGTCACTTCTTCATTCTTCCATGACCACTGCCTGGGAGGCCAGCCATAGTTTAAGGACATTTCCTTGGTCACAACAGGGGGCTCTGAGGCACTGATGCTGGGTCAGGGCAAGCCCCCCAGAACTAGTGCGCAAACAACTCTGTAATACATAGCTTGTGTTGGTGGATCAGTAAAGTGATCTGTGGATGAAGATGATGAGGCTTTGGGAAAAGAAAAAGTCAAAGACCAAGATGCTTAAAAAAAAAAATAAAGCTTTTAAAAAATAACAGTTTATCTCAAATCAGCAGTCAGGGAAGAGCTCTGAAAGGAACTAGCAGCAGACTGATGTCCCCCACCCCTCTTTTTTCCCTCTCCCTCAAAAAAGAATGTTTGTAAAACTCGACTCAAAAACGGGCTTTGGCAACACTTAAACTTGCCTTGCCTCCCAGAAAAACATTGGCCAAGTTTCAGTGTACAGAGGGAGAGTGTTGTGAAGTTTTAATTAACCAATCCAAGCTCAGTCCTTGAGCAACTAATCCAGCGATAATGCTTAGGGAAGCACACAGTTTCAGTTAAAACATAAACCATCAAGTCTCTTCTTAGAGGGGTAGGCGGGACTTCTAAAGGGATCCATGCCTCTTCCTAAACACTGTTGGTTCTGTATCCTGGTTGGGAATCATAATTCTCCATGGTGGTTTAAAGAAATGCCTTGGTATCACCTCTCATCCTTCAGAATGGCTGTCATCAAAAGACCACAAAAACAAATGTTGGTGAGGATATGGAGAAAAAGGAACTCTCGTACACTGTTAGTGGGAATGTGACTTGATGCAGCTACTGTGGAAAACTGTATGGAAGTTTCTCAAAAAAACAAAGAGAAGTACTATATGACCCAGAAATTCCACCCCTGGGTATATATCTGAAAAAATCAAAAACACTCATTTGAAAAGATACACGTACCCCAGTGTTTGTAGCAGCATTGTTTAGGATTGCCAATATAGAGAAGCTACCTAAGTGTCCATCAACAGCTGGACACGGATAAAGAAGATGTGTATATATATAATGGAATACTACTTAACTATAAAAAAGAACTTGCCATTTGCAGCAACATGGATGACTTGGAAGACAGTAATATGCTAAGTCAAATAAGTCAGAGAAAGATATTCTATCATATCACTTATTTGTGAACTATAAAAAATACAACTACTAAATATAACAAAAAAGAAGCAAGACTCGTAGAAAACAAGTGATCACCAGTGGGGAGAGGGATAGAGGGGCAATATAAAGGTGGGTGGGTATTAGGTACAAACTATTGGGTATAAGACAGGCTGCAAGGATGTGTGTACAACATGGGGAATATAGCCAGTATTTTGTAATAACTGTAAATGGAATGTAACCTTTAAAAATGTATTTTTTTTTTTTTTTTAATGAGATGCCCAGGGATTCTCATTCAGTAAATTTAGGATTTGGGCCCAATCTTCAGGATTCTTAAAGCTCCCATGGTAATTCTGATATTTAGCCAGGACTGAAAACTGCTAGGAACACAAGATCCTTGTGTTTGGGAAATGTGGTTATAGTTGCAAAGGTGTGCTGGCCTGGATGGCTGGGTGGTTAAATGCACTGCTCTTTTTTCATTTTTTTGTTTGTATCTGTTTTGATATGAATATTTTGTTTTCCACAACTTTGAATTTATGAAAAGGATAAGTCTTTTATGTGTGGTATAGTGTGCATTACCTAATACATGGAACCTAATGAAAGTGAAAGAAGAGAGTCAAAAAGTTGGCTTAAAACTCAACATTCAGAAAACTAAGATCATGGCATCTGGTCCCATCACTTCATGGGAAATAGATGGCCAAACAGCGGAAACAGTGTTAGACTTTATTTTTTTGGGCTCCAAAATCACTGCAGATGGTGATTGCAGCCATGACATTAAAAGACGCTTACTCCTTGGAAGGAAAGTTATGACCAATCTAGATAGCATATTAAAAATCAGAGATATTACTTTGCCAACAAAGCTCTGTCTAGTCAAGGCTATGGTTTTTCCTGTGGTCAGGTATGGATGTGAGAGTTGGACTGTGAAGAAAGCTGAACGCAGAAGAATTGATGCTTTTGAAGTGTGGTGTTGGAGAAGACTCTAGAGAGTCCCTTGGACTGCAAAGAGATCCAACCAGTCCATCGTAAAGGAGATCAGTCCTGGGTGTTCATTGGAAGGACTGATGCTGAAGCTGAAACTCCAATACTTTGGCCACCTGATGCGAAGAGTTGACTCATTGGAAAAGACCTTGATGCTGGGAGGGATTGGGGGCAGGAGGAGAAGGAGACGACAGAGGATGAGTTGGCTGGATGGTATCACCGACTCTATGCACAAGAGTTTGGGTGAACTCCAGGAGTGAGTGATGGACAGGGAGGCCTGGCGTGCTGCGATTCATGGGGTCGCAAAGAGTTGGACACAACTGAGCGACTAAAGTGAACTGAATTCGAGTTTTTTATATTTTGGTAGACTGTACTGAGATAACTTGTGAAAGTTATTCTCTCCTTTTCAAGATGCTTCCTTGGGGTGATTGAATATGCATGTTAATCTTTTTTTTTTTTTTTTTTTAAAGCAAAGGAGACAAAAAGCACCCAATGGCCAATACCATGAGTGCCCTTGGATAAACTGGGTGGGAGTAAAAGCTCTTATTAGCCTCTGTTCTAGAAAAATCTAGATTCCAGACGGCATCTAGATATTTCACAGCAAAGTTAAACTCAGGTTCCTGTCAGACTCGTCTCTGGCTTCATAAAATTGAGGCAAATTTGTTTGCCGCAGGTTTCCTTCCTCGGCTTATGCCATGGGCCATCATTCAGGACTTTAAAGTCCTGCATTGTAAACTATCAGAGGTGGGAAATACAGTAAAATGGCTCATTTTACTTGCATTTTACTTAGAATAATCAGATTAGATCCAAATATCTATCTAGCATAGCAGAGGCAAGTGAATAAGTTTAAGGAGAAAATATTGTACCTGAGCCTTGTATGGCCTATTTCATAAGCTATGGAAGTGTCCCCTTAAAGCATCATTTGTTTATTCATTTGGCAGGTAAAGAATGTTTTGATACTGGATGTGAACATATCAAAATGCTGTTTTATATCCCAGCTTTCCCCCTTTGGAATGCAGAACTCTTGTTTTACTAAATAAAGCTCAGATTATCCTCTATCTTCAGCTTCTGAAATAAAAAAAATTACGTTGTGCAATAGGTGAAGACTCTCCCCAATGAAAGATTCTTTGCTTCCACTGGCAAGTAATTTCATGTTTTGCTTATTTGGATCATGTCCACATTTTCAAAGGAATGTAACCAGCATCAGTTATAGGAAGCAATGCTCTACAATCTCAAATCAGTTTTTCCAGTATGTTATTCCTGCAGATCCAATCTTTTATCCTCAGCTCTTTTCTCTCCTAAATGCCAATTTTGAGTCTCAGATGGCCATGCTTTGTATTAGAAAAAAATTTGTTAGCATGACATGATATTAAAGAAAGAATGGCAGTTAAAAAAAAAGGCAGAATACAGCTTTTTATTTTTTTTTAGCGTTGATGAAAATGTTCTAAAATTATTTATAATGGTTACACAGTTTATAATTATACAAAAACCCTCTAAACTCTTTAAATGAATGAATTTTATGGTGTGAATTATATCAAAATAAAGCTTTTATATATAAAAAAAAAGACTAAAAAGAATCAGACTAAGTAAAACCTTAGAATTTAGACCTTGAGGATGATATCTTGGCCTTACTTTTCTCTCTCTTCATGTACACCTTAATTTTTTCTCTAAATAGATAACATGGACAAAGAATAACTGTGATCATTCCTCAGGACCACCTGAACCGTGGGAAACTTTGTTACAATGACATTTTTTTGTAATGAAATATGGCTCATATTTTTCTCATCCCTCTTAATTGTGAGCTAGGGCATGAAGGGTTAGACAGGTTTGCAAAATTTTATACCTGTGTGATGATAAGCTAAGATTTTGGCTTAGTTGCAGTTTGCTTTAAACTTGTTCTGTTCCATTATTTTGCAGAATGTTTCTGCTATAGAAGCTGTCACACTGTAAAAAGTACTCAAGTATATAATCTTGTCTGTAATACTGTGTATGTTGGAAAGGAATATTTCATTTATAACGGATTATGTAACTCAGGGTTTCTCAAATTTGGATTCATGATCATTTCAGAACCACTGCATTAAAAGTTAAATTGCTGAATGTTGAGGTACTCATTTGATGCCATTGGGATCAAAAACTCGTGTAGAGGTAGACTTAGGTTCTATTTGGGTATACGATGGTTTTCCAGACACATTAGTTTTATTGCTGCATAATGAACTACCACAAATTTAGCAGCTTAAAACCCCACCAGCTCAGAAGTCTAGGCATGCTGTGGCCAGGATTCTCTGCTCGCAGTCTCATCAGGCTAAAACTAATGTGTCAGCCAAAGCCACAGTTCTCATCTGGGGCTCAGGGGATTCCTCCAAGCTGTCTGGTGGTAGTTGTTGTTGGTCAGTTGCTAAGTCATGTCTGAATCTTTGAGACCCCATGAACTGCAGCATGCCAGGCTTCCCTGTCTTTCACTGTCTTCCAGAATTTGCTCAAACTCATGTTCATTGAGTCAGTGATGACATACAACCATCTTATCCTCTGCCACCCCTTCTCCTCTTGCCATCAGTCTTTCCCAGTATCAGGGTCTTTTCCAGTGAGTGGGCTTTTTGTATTGGAGGTGGCCAAAGTATTGGAGCTTCAGCTTCAACATCAGTCCTAATGAATATTCAGGATGCAGAAGTTATTACCTTGTGTCTGTAGGACTGAGGGCTTCCCAGGAGGCGCTAGTGGTAAAGAATCTGCCTGCCAGTGCAGGAGACACAGGAGATGCAGGTTCACTCCCTGGGTCAGGAAGATCCCCTGGAGTAGGAAATGGCAACCCACTCCAGTGTTCTTGCCTGGAGAAACCCATGGACAGAGGAGCGTGGAGGGCTACAGTCCGTGGGGTCACAAAGAGTCATAAGCACATAAGGACTGAAAACTAACTGCTGGCCAGGAAGTGCCTGCTTTTAGCTCCTAGCTAGAGACCTACATTTCCATGGCCTACATTGGAAGTTCACAAGAGGATATTTAGTTTCTTCTTCTAGGTCACTTCTTTTCTGCCATCAGCCAGAGAAAGGGATGATTTTATGGTCTCACCTGAATTGGTCAGGCCCACCCAATATAATCTCTCTTTGACCATATAATGTAACATAATCATAGGATTGATAGCTCATCATTTTCATAGGTTCCACTCACTCTCTAAAGATTATGGGGCATCATTTCAAGTTCTGCTTTTCATACTGGATAACAGAAATTATGCCAGTATATTGCTGATGATTATTAAGGTGAAAAATCCAAAATCCCAAAATGAATGATATTTCACAAGGTATGCTTTAGGACCTCTCCCACTGCCCCCCTCCCACCTACCCCATCTTTTAAAAATATCTCCCCCACAAACTTACTGCTTTCCATTACTACTTTTCTTGTTTCAAGTAGAATGAAAATGACAATCAAAAAAATTTTGTTATTAAAATTTCCTACACAAAAATCCAAATGCAAAGAATGATTAATATAGGTTTAATATATTAAACCTGTATATTATAGGTATACTTATATGGAGCTGTTACATCAGTTATCAGTTCATGTTTAATCTTTCTACCTCCAATTACTTTTTATCAACTCTGGGATTATTTTAAAGTAAATTCTAGACATTTTATAATCTCATCTGTAAATATTTTAATATTTAGTTTATGTAAAAAAATCAGGACTCTCTTTTAAAAACATAACTAAAATCTCTTATTGTATCTAAAATAATTTATATTATACCTTTAAAGTTACAAAACATTTCATCAGTTTTCAAATTTACTGTTAACTTTTTAAAAAGTTTATTGAACTCAGGATTCCAGTAAGGTTCATACACTGCAATTAAAAAAAAAAAAATGTCCCGTAAGCCTCTTTAAATCTCATGTAGTATTTTTCCTTGCAGTTTACTTGTGAGGAGAACTGGGTTATTTGTCCTATAGCATTTTCTACAGTCTGGACCTCATGGCAAAATACCTTTATTTCCCCTGTTTCCTTTAAGTTAGTTAAGATGAAAATAATCAATACCATGGACCTCTCTTGTCCCTAGAGGTAGAAAAGCTCATTTGGTAAGAAGAATGCATACATGTTGTTTACTAGAATGTAAACTATTTGGTAAAAGCTCAGTTGGTAAACAGAATGCATCCGTTATGGTTTACTGTCCATGTGTGTACAGGTATTTAGAGATATATCTGAGAGTAAAGCAAGTATGTTAGGTTTTTCAAATTCTTATTATTGAGAGGAGTCTAAGAGTTACATACTCAGAGTGAATTAGTGTTTAAATTCTTGTGAAAAATATATCACATACAGATGCCCTAAGTGATACTTAGATTTATTTAGTAGTCCTTTAGCCTAAGTGTTTTTTGTTCAATAGAATTTAGCGTCCATAAAAGAAAAAAAATTTTTTTTAAGGAGGAAGATGTTTCAGTTTTGAGTTTTGGAAAATAACCAGATTATTAAAATTGTGCTGATCACGAAATAATTGCTTTTCTATAATAGGACTTTGCTAGTTATTTCATATCTGTAGGCTCTCCAGAGGTGTGTCCTGTGGCCTCAAAGAAGGTGATATATATTTTAAATCCGAACCGTTGGAATATTCTATTTTAAAAACTGCAACACTTAATATTGTTTTAAGAGAATAACTTTATATGACTACCATTGAAGGAAAGTAGAAGAGGCTTTCCTGTTTAAATTTTATTTTGAAGGAAAAAATAGAATTGGGTTGAGAGAAGTACTGATAAAAAAGCTTCATTGAGAGCATAACAGTTTAGCATGGGGGATATAAAACTTTTTCTGTAAAGGGCTAGATATTAAATATTTTAGTCTTGGTAGGCCATGCTGGTCCTGACAACTATTCAACTCATTGTTGTAGGAAAAGCAGCCATAGGCAGTATGTAAACACATGGGGATGGCAAGTTAGGAAGAACTGGCATCTTGACGATATTGTCTTACCCGTGAACATGGAATAGCTCTCCATTTACTTAGTTCTCTCGTTTCATTCACTAGGCTTCTGCAGTTTCTGCCTATAGATCTTGTACATGTTCTGTTAGGTTTATACTGAAGTATTTCATTTCTGGAGTGCTAAGTTGTGTCATGTTGTTAATTTCATCTTCCACTCATTTATTGTTGGTATACAAGAAAGCAGTTGACTTTTACAATTAACCTTGTATCTTGGAGATTTTTTGTAGATTTTTTTTTTTTATTAAGTCAAGAAAGTTCTCTATGCCTTGTTCACTGGAAGTTTTTAATCATAAATGGGTATTGCTAAGTCACTGCAGTCGTGTCCGACTCTGTGCGACCCCATAGATGGCAGCCTGCCAGGCTCCCCCGTCCCTGGGATTCTCCAGGCAAGAACACTGGAGTGGGTTGCCATTTCCTTCTCCAATGCATGAAAGTGAAAAGTGAAAGTGAAGTCGCTCAGTCATATCTGACTCTCAATGACCCCATGGACTGCAGCCTACCAGGCCCCTCCATCCATAGGATTTTCCAGGCAAGAGTACTGGAGTGGGGTGCCATTGCCTTATTGAACTTCACCAAATACTTTTTCTGCATCTGTTAATATTATCACGTGATTTGCTTACCTGGGATTAATCTCGCTTCCTTTTGGTGTATAATTCTACATTTGTGTTGGATTCAGTTTGTTAATATATTGTTGAGGACTTCATGTTACGTTCCTAAGCAGCATTGGTTTATAGTTTCCTTGCAATGTTTTTGTCTAGTTTTGCTAACAGCGTAATGCTGGTCTCATAAAAAGAGTTAGGAAGTATTCCTTGTTTGTATATCTTCTGAAAGAGATTGCAGAGAATATGTATGATTTTTTCCCTAAATATTTGGTAGAATTCACTTGTGAATCCATCTGAATCTGGTGCTTTCTGTTTTAGAAGGTTATTAATTATTAAACTCTCTGGTTTTGTTAGTCTTATGGCCTGTAATTCAGAAACTGATGTGTTTGTAGATAGTTGATGTTAAAGAATAATTAGTTTAAAAAGAAGATTCTCAGTTATAATATAAACATGTCAACAATTTGTATTTAGCTTATTAATTAGTGAAGGAATCAGTAAGCTGTCAAGACTAGTTCAAAGAGTTTTATCTAGCCACAATCAGAAATGCTGAAATGAATTTGCTTGTGGATGCAAAACTTATTGGTATTCTAAAGGGCTATACAATGTAATGTTTTCCTTTATCAGTTCAGTTCAGTCGCTCAGTCGTGTCCCACTCTTTGCGACCCCATGCATCGCAGTACGCCAGGCCTCCCTGTCCATCACCAACTCCTGGAGTTCACTCAGACTCACGTCCATCCAGTCAGTGATGCCATCCAGCCGTCTCATCCTCTGTTGTCCCCTTCTCCTCCTGCCCCCAATCTCTCCCAGCATCAGTCTTTTCTAGTGAGTCAACTCTTCGCATGAGCTGGCCAAAGTACTGGAGTTTCAGCTTTAGCATCATTCCTTCCAAATGTTTTCCTTTATACATTTACATAAATCAGTTGTATCTCTGCCAGACAAAATCCATTTGCTTCCTTATAGATAAACGTCATTACATTGTTGTGTGTTTTTTCCAAGTTAATTCCTACCTCTACAGAGTTGTGAAATTGTCTGACCCAGCACATTCTCGGACTTTTCACTTCAGGATGCTTTGATCCTATTAAATATTGAAGACTCCAAGAAAATTTGTTTAATATACAAATTAAATTGGAAATCAGAAGTGAAACATTTTGTTCTTTCATTAAAAAAAAAGCAACGATGAAACCTAATGCATATTATCTGACTGATGACTTCATCTTGGGTGCTGAAACTTTTGAAAAATTCCATGGTATACTTGTTGAGAGAATGAGAGACAAAATGGCAAATGATATCTTAATATTATCATGAAAATATTTTTGAACTTATAAACATCCTGACAAGATCTGAATGCTCTCTGGGGCTTCCCAAGCCACCCTTTTGAGAATCACTGGCCTAGTTAGAAGGAAAAGAAAGTCAAAGGTAATCCCTGGAGGACCTGCTAGACCACAAATGACACTCTACTGAAAAGATATGCAGTAATCTCTTTTGACCATTTCTGAATTTTGATTTTTTTCTGAACAGGAGTCCCTTCTTTGACAAATGTTCTGCACAGCATGGGGAATTTTCAAGGCTATTCCAGACTATTAAGCCAAAGGTTATTTTTTGATTGTAAAATTAATACAGGTTAAACATTTTAATACAGGTTACCATGTGAACAATGAGAAAATATAGGAAAGTATAAAAAAAAGAAAAATCTTATAAAGGCAAGTAATGTTAATATTATGGGAAAGTATCTTTATGTACTTTAAAAAATATTTCTGATTATATATTATATGTCCTGTTTTACATTCTTCTTCCAGTTAAATGTTGTCAAAGCATTTCTCATGTTATTAAAAAATTTTTATTGTGGTAAGAAAACACACATAAAATTTACCATCTTAACCATTTTTACACTTGCTCTTAGCCAAAAGGCCAAGAAGCAATCTTAACCATTTTTAAAACACACAGTTTAGTAGTGTTCAGTATATTTACATTGTTATGGAACAGATCTCCAGAACTTTTTCACCTTACAGAACTGAAACTCTATACCAATTAAACAACTCCCCTTTGCCTTCTTCCCCAGCCCCTGGTAACCATCATTCTGTACTCTTTGTCTATGAGTTGACTACTTTAGATGCCTTGTATAAGTGGAATCATAGTATTTGTCTTCTTATGGCTGACTTATTTCACTTAGCATAAGGTCCTCAAGCTTCTCCCATTTTGTAGCATCTGGCCAGATGCCCTCCTTTAAAGCTGTGTAATACTTCAGGGCATCTATATACCATATTTTGTTTATCCATTTGCCCATTGGTGGACATTTGGGTTGCTCCCAACTTTTGGCTATTATAAATAACGTTGCTGTGAACATGGATCTGCAAGTATCAGTTTGAAACCATGCTTTCAATTTTTTTGGATATATACCCAAAGGTGGGATATAACCAGAGCCTGATTCATATGATAGTTCTATTTTTAATATTTTGAGAAACTGTCATACTCTGTTCTGTAGCAGCTCTCCCATTTTACATTCCCACCAAAAGTGTACATCTTTGCAATATTTGTTTTTTTGAATAGCCATCCTAATAAGTGAGAGATGATTAAAACTTTTAATGAACTTTGCAATTGTTCAGTCACTCAGTTCTGTCCAATTCTTTGCAGCCCCATGGACTGCAGCACACCAGACTTCTCTGTCCATCACTGTCTCCCGGAGCTTGCTCAGACTCATGTGCATTGAGTCGGTGATGCCATCCAACCATCTCATCCTCTGTCGTCCCCTCCTCCTCCTGCCTTCGATCTTTCCCAGCATCAGGATCTTTTCCAATGAGTCAGCTCTTCGCATCAGGTGGCCAAAGTATTAGAGCTTCAGCATCAGTCCTTCCAATGAGTATTCAGATGAATATTCAATTGAATGAATTTATTCGTCTAATAAACTTAGATGACAGTATTTATTTCCATTTTATGTGCAGTATAGGGTAATCATTTCCCTAATATTTCCCATTAAAAGCTGTTATGAACATCTTTTTTCTTTTTCACACTATTGTCTTTGAATATATTTATTAGAAATGAAATAAATGGATCAAAAGGTATATAATTTTAAAATTTTTTGTTAAGTACTGCAAAATTGTTCTCAAGAAAGGTTTTGCCAGTTGACACTGAATCAGTTGACACTAAAACATCTTTCATTTTATGTCTGTGGCGTAAATATTATTATCTTACAATTATCTGTGATTCAACAACCGATAAATGCTATCACATTGTATTTTAATTTACATTTCAAAATTTGTTGTGTTAGTTGCTCAGTTGTGTCCGACTCTTTTGCCACTCCGTGGACTGTAGCCTGTCAGGCTCCTCTTTCCATGGAATTCTCCAGGCAAGAATAACTGGAGTAGGTAGCCATTCCCTTCTCCAGGGGATCTTCCTGACCCAGAGATTGAACCCAGGTCTCCTGCTTTGCAGGCAGATTCTTTACTGTCTGAGCCACCAGGGAAGCCCCAAAATTTGTTAAAATAGAACCATTTTCTCTAGGCTATTTGTATTTTTCCTTTCTCAAATGGTTATTTGCCTGTTTATTTATTTGAATCCCAGTGTTTTGAATGGATCATAAAGAGATTAATTAGCAATGCAAATATAAAGTTACCAGACTTTTAACAAATGTATAAATAGTCATGGAACCCCTTAGCAGAAAAGTTATGAGGTCTCCAGGCACATTTTAAAATGACTTTAAGGGTCTCTGGCTACAGATTTGCATAATTAATTATGTTAACAAGCCCTTTCCTCATTATCTGGAGGGAAACCTTAGGTCAACTCCTGCCATCTTATGGCCAATTTGCATTTCCTGGAACTTGGTTTAAGTGATTTTTCTGCTGATAGACTGCTACAGAAGGTTTTTCTGGAGGAAGAGTGAACAGGGAGATGATGATAAGTGTTTTTTTCCATTGGACTGAAGATGTTTGGAAAAATAGGAGGTAGAACAATGAAATAATCCAAATATTATGAGGAAAGAGGCAGAAGTTTATATTAGAATGGTTTATATGATAAAGGAAATGTTATACCCAGTTCTTTTTGTTTATAAATGGTATCTCAAAGCAGATACTCAAGTACTTAGCTAAAAATTTTAAGGCATTGCCTATGCAGTACTAATATTATGATAATGCTGTACTCATCACAGTCTGATTGTCTTTGTGTCAATATATCATGAATCAGTACTGTGGGGATGTAACTTTTCTCCTACTTTAAGCACTTCAGGTTTGTTCTAATTTAAACAGAAAGAACAAAAACCAACAAATCTTGCAAGCATTGAGAGAGAGGTTTGTGTTTTGAAATTAATTTTAGATAGTTATGGCAACCCATAATAGAATATAAGGCAGTGTTTTCCAGCATGCTTTACAGAAGACCACTTTATTCAGAATTATCATGTTTCTATTGACATATTTTTTCTGGAACTCTACTTTGAGACACTATGGCTGGCTGTCCTTGTTCAAGAAGTAGCAAACAAAATGCAAAATGTGGAACTTTCTGGTAAGGTGTTGGCAGATAGTCCTTGTGTATTTGTTTGGGAGACATAGTTTGATCCAGGGGTGGAGAGGTTGCGTCAGTCATGTCCGACTGTTTGTGACCCTATGGACCACAACAGCCCACCCAGCCCCTCTGTCCATGGGATTCTCCAGGCTAGAATACTGGAATGGGTTGCCGTTTCCTACTCTGGGGGATCTTCCTGACCCAGGAATCAAACCTGCATCTCTTCATTGGCAGGTAGGTTCTTTACTGCGAGCGCCACGTGGGAAGCCAGGTGCAGAGGTTACTATGAAAGTGTTCTCTGGGGTAAGGACCACGGTCCAGGTGAGAAGGTCACTTCTGCATTCTTCTCTCTGAGTCATCAGTTCTTATCTTCCTAGCCTAGAAAAAGATATTTCTCCCCAGCTGATCTGTTAGTTCCTAGGCACCATTCCAGTACTCTTGCCTGGAAAATCCCATGGACAGAGGAGCCTGGTAGGCTGCAGTCCATGGGGTCTCTAAGAGTCGGACACAACTGAGTGACCTCACTTTCACTTTTCACTTTCATGCATTGGAGAAGGAAATGGCAACCCACTCCAGTGTTCTTGCCTGGAGAATCCCAGGGACGGGGAAGCCTGGTGGGCTGCCATCAGGGGTCGCACAGATTCGGACACGACTGAAGCGACGTAGCAGCAGCAGGCACCATCCCTGATATCTCAGTTGGTAAAGAATCCGCCTTCTATATAGGAAACCCCGGTTTGATTCCTGGGTGGGGAAGATCCCATGGAGAAGGGCTCAGCTACCCACTCCAGTATTCTTGGACTTCCTTTGTGGCTTTGCTGGTAAAGAATCCACTTGCAATGTGGGAGACCTGGGTTCTGATCCCTGGGTTGGGAAGATCCTCTGGAGAAGCGAAAGGTGACCCACTCCAGTATCCTGGCATGAAGAATTCCATGGACTGTGTATAGTCCATGGGTTGTAAAGAGTCAGACACGACAGCGACTTTCACTTTCACTTGATTCATTATAAATTGACTGATGAACAGAATTTCCGAGAGTACCAAATGCCTTTCTAAGTAAAGAATCAGACAGTGCATTCCCACATTCTGTGGACAAATGGCACCTCTAATGTAAATAGACCTTGAGATGTTTTGCCTTAATTTTCTATAATATTTCATTGATTTGCAATGGTAAAGTCTTGTGAAAAATCTTTAATACGAAACAGAATAGAGTTTATAGTCTTTTAATCTTTGCCTGGTAAAATCCTAGGCTAAAATTATTCAAACATACTTTTCTAGTTAATGATAAAAAGTTCCATATTTTATGAATTCACAAAAAAATGATTTAAAATATAAAAGATTACTCTGTTATCTTCTGATTCAGCCATTCCCTGTTAATTCCTCTTATAAAATTTTGGGTGGACTATATAATTGATGGACTCACATTTTGTAACTTTCTATGTAGGTTTCATTTTTTTAAAGAGGCTAGTCCTAAGTGGGTCAAACTTTAACAGATAATGTCATTAATTTTCTACTGAGATTGGGAAACAGTTGTTATTTGGTTTGTGTTTGCTTAGATTTTCAAATATATTTGTTGTCTTGCTCTGTTGAAGAACGTTTTAATTCCTAGTGTTTAATACCTAAGTGACAAAGTGTAGGTCCATGTTATAACAATAATGCTGTAATTTTTTTTTTTTTTAGTATAATCATCTAGTTGGCAGCATGAACTTTTTTGAAGTGAGAAGTTTTAAAAATAATCTCAGACAGAAAACCTTGAAATTATCAATTGTCCCAAAGAGAACTAATACAGATCTTAAATCAAAATTTCAAACCATACATTATGACTCACGTTATAGAAAACTCTCTAGTGAGGGAATGCAGTTTCTTTAGCCTGCTATCTACTGTGTCACTTTGGCTGACAGTCTCTTGGGTTTCATTTCCTTCAATTTCAGATATGTGAAATGCAGAGGTTTGGATTAGCTCACCATTTCTGTGACAGTTTTGTCTCCAGTGGCTTTGAAAGGCGTGTAACATTCACTATCTGAGTTGACCCTGAGTGTCCTGCATCACAAGTCAGGATCTGGCAAAACTGAAACTCGGAATGAGTAATTTGCATACTAATAAATTTAGTGTAATGACAGAATCAGAGTTAGAACTCAGGTCTCCACTACCATCACATCCTAGATGGTTATCTGACAGCCCCAGATGTCAAATACACATCCCTTCCCCCACTTCCTCACTGTCCGCAATTATGGCGGAGAGTGTTTATCCAATGCTTATCTAATGTGACATTTCTTTCCTATGCAGCCTGGACATGGCTTCAGAATCCATCTCAAAGCAACATTCTAATAGCTACAGCTAATAGGCAAGGAATTCTAACGAGTTTGGCATTGTATGTAGTAGAATCTTTAAAAAAGGGCCACTGTAAATTTTTTAAAAGAAATTTACTTATATTGTTTAATTCAAGTGGAATGTTGTTGCTTTCTTTTTAGCAGTGGTTCCCAATGTGATTTCTTTTTAATTAAAATAATTATAGATTACCACATGACAATTCAATGACACCAATGAATTTCATTAATCACAATATATAAATCCATTTGGAGAAATGGGCATACATATATATACAAAACATTTACATGCTTATGAATGAAAGGCTCCTTGTGATAATTCCCACCCTCCACCTACTGCCTGTAATCTCTACCACCAAGAGTTAAGCATTAAAAATCATTATTCTATACTATTTTGTCTTTTTTTCTTAGTTTTAGTTTAAGTTAAGTAGGATTTAATTTTTGTTTTAAGGGACCACTTCAGTGGTTTCCATTCTGAGTGCTGTGGAGTCCCATTTCCAGGAGGTGCCTCAAGAGACACCCCCCCCCCATCCCCCACCCTACTGCCTCACACCCCTTCCAGCTTTAACCAGCCTGTCTACTTCAAACTCTTCTGTATATTGGGGTTCTCCATGAGATTTCATTCAGATAAAGGGTTTCACAGCTTTTTAAAATTGAAAATGACTGATAATCCTACATGCTCATTTTACACAGTATTTCGAGGTTATCCTATTGGTTAAAACTGGAGCCAGGATAAGGACCAGTGTTGTCCAACTTGCTGGCCACTCTTTCTTCATCCCCTTGTCCTGTTCATAAGACGGTGGAGGAGGTAAGCTGACACCACTGCCAACTCTTTTTTTTTTTTTCACTACCAACTCTGAGTGCAGCATATACTTAAGTGGAAAGAAAAATTGTTTACAGTGTTACCAGGGGCCTGAAATCTGTTTCCACCCTGAATAAAAGGTTATGTGGTGTATGTATTTGTTAGTTTGGGGTGGGTGGAGGGATGGTGAAGCTTTTTTTAAAGCTTAATTTTATTTGAAACAGTAACAAGTGATGCTCTAGGCAGAAGACAGTTTCTCTTCTCTTTTTCCCTGTGTTGTGCCCCTTCCCCAAGCTGAGTTTGTGGCATGATTTACCTTGTCCTGAATTTACCCACTGTCTAAGCAGACTCTCTTGTCTCTTTCCTAGATTTTCCTGTCTATCAGAGGACAAATCAACATGCCATCAAGATATCGGCCAAATAGGATACTTAACATAACTTGTTTGGGCTATCTTTTTCTTTTTGCCTCAAATGTCTCTGTAAAACTCATTGGTTTCTAGGACTTGCTTACCTCAGTTTCAGTTCAGTTCAGTCGCTCAGTCATGTCCGACTCTTTGCGACCCAATGGACTGCAGCACACCAGGCCTCCATGTCCATCACCAAATCCCAGAGTTTACTCAAACTCATGTCATTTGAGTCGGTGATGCCATCCAGCCATCTCATCCTCTGTCGTCCCCTTTTCCTCCTGCCCCCAGTCCCTCCCAGCATCAGAGTCTTTTCCAGTGAGTCAACTCTTTGCATGAGGTGGCCAAAGTATTGGAGTTTCAGCTTCAACAGTCCTTCCAATGAATATTCAGGACTGATTTCCTTTAGGATGGACTGGTTGGATCTCCTTGCAGTCCAAGGGACTCTCAAGAGTCTTCTCCAATACCACAGTTCAAAAGCATCAATTCTTTGGCACTCAGCTTTCTTTATGGTCCAGCTGTCACATCCATTCATGACCACTGGAAAAACCATAGCTTTGACTAGACGGACCTTTGTCGGCATAGTAATGTCTCTGCATTTTAGGTTGGTCATAGCTTTCCTTCCAAGGGATAAGTGTCTTTTAATTTCATGGCTGCAGTCACCATCTGCAGTGACTTTGGTGCCCCCAAAAATAAAGTCTGCCACTGTTTTCACTGTTTCTCCATCTATTTGCCATGAAGTGGTGGGACCAGATGCCGTGATCTTAGTTTTCTGAATGTTGAGCTTTAAGCCAACTTTTTCACTCTTGTCTTTCATTTTCATCAAGAGGCTCTTTAGTTCCTCTTCACTTTCTGCCATAAGGGTGGTGTCATCTGCATATCTGAGGTTATTGATATTTCTCCCGGCAATCTTGATTCCAGCTTGTGCTTCTTCCAGCCCAGCATTTCTCATGATGTACTCCGCATATAAGTTAAATAAGCAGGGTGACAGTATACAGCCTTGACGTACTCCTTTCCTGATTTGGAACCAGTCTGTTGTTCCATGTCCAGTTCTAACTGTTGCTTCCTGACCTGCATACAGGTTTCTCAGGAGGCAGGTCAGGTGGTCTGGTATTCCCATCTCTTTCAGAATTTTCCACAGTTTATTGTGATCCACACTGTCAAAGGCTTTGGCGTAGTCAATAAAGCAGATGTTTTTTTGGAATTCTCTTGCTTTTTCTATGATCCAGCAGATGTTGGCAATTTGATCTCTGGTTCCTCTGCCTTTTCTAAAAGTAGCTTGAATATCTGGAAGTTCATGGTTCACGTATTGCTGAAGCTTAGCTTGGAGAATTTTGAGCATTACTTTACTAGTGGGTGAGATGAGTGCAATTATGCGGTAGTTTGAGCATTCTTTGGCATTACCTTTTCTTTGGGATTGGAATGAAAACTGACCTTTTCCAGTCCTATGGCCACTGCTGAGTTTTCCATATTTGCTGGCATATTGAGTGCAGCACTTTCACAGCATCATCTTTCAGGATTTGAAATAGCTCAACTGAAATTCCATCACCTCCACTAGCTTTGTTTGTAGTGATGCTTCCTAAGGCCCACTTGACTTTGCATTCCAGGATGTCTGGCATTAGGTGAGTGATCAAAGCATCATGGTTATCTGGTTGTGAAGATCTTTTTTGTACAGTTCTTCTATGTATTCTTGCTACCTCTTGTTAATGTCTTCTGCTTCTGTTGGGTCCATACCATTTCTGTCCTTTATTGTGTCCATCTTTGCATGAAATGTTCCCTTGGTATCTCTAATTTTCTTGAAGAGATCTCTAGTCTTTCCCATTCTATTCTTTTCCTCTATTTCTTTGCATTGATCGCTGAGGAAGGCTTTCTTATCTCTCCTTGCTATTTTTTGGAACTCTGCATTCATATGGGTATATCTTTCCTTTTCTCCTTTGCTTTTTGCTTCCCTTCTTTTCACAGTTTTTTGTAAGGACTCCCTAGACAGCTGTGTGGCTTCTTTGCATTTCTTTTTCTTGGGGATGATCTTGATCCCTGTCTCTTGTACAGTGGCAAGAACCTTCATCCGTAGTTCGTCAGGCATTCTATCAAATCTAGTCCCTTTAATCTATTTCTCATTCCACTGTATAATCATAAGGAATTTGATTTAGGTCATACCTGAATGGTCTAGTGGCTTTCCCTACTTTCTTCGATTTAAGTCTGAATTTGGCAACTACCTCAGTTTACCTTACCCATTTGAGGCTGCAGGTGATCTAGAATTTCTGGAACACGTGTCTGGTGACACTTTGTAGAGGGCACTGAGTGGATCTCAGTCCCATGCCTGTGGAGGGTGTTCAGTGTTTCCCTTCAGACTCTTGTGGCTTGGCTCCTCCCGCAGACTTCTGACGGGCAGCTTGCTGCCTCGCCCTCCTTGGGAAGGTCATCTCCTGAGCAGAGTTGCTTTTCTGATAACTGTGGCAAAGCCGACCGTTTCACTTCAGTTAGTGGTTTCAACCTTCTGTCTTCCCATATGTTTAAACAGATCTGATACTGAGAAACTGAAATGGCTTTCTCTGGACCTGCTCACTTTTTACTCCCTGGTGACTCAGTGGTAAAGAATCTGCCTGCAGTGCAAGAGGTGTGGGCTTGATCCCTGGGTTGGGAAGATCCACTGGAAAAGGAAATAGCAACTCACTCCAGTATTCTTGCCTGGAAAATCCATGGACGGAGGAGCCTGGTGGGCTATAGTCCTTGGGGTTGCAAAGAGTCAGACATGACTGAGTGACTAAACCACAACAGTAAAGTTCAGAGTTAGGATGTAAAAGGAAGGAGGAAGGAAACAGTGAAAGCCTCGTAGGTCAGAAAACTGAAGCTATCTGCTGTCTTTCACAGGAGGTATGTCCTTCTCATCCATCAGCCATTTAGCATGTCTGTTTTCTTTCAGAATAAGTTAGGATGGCTAACTGCAAGTTCTTGAACTGCCTAAGGGAAGACTCTGTGGAGGAACTTTAGTTATCATAGCTTATCAGCAATGTTCTAGAGGCTTACCAGTTTCCTTTGTGAGGTGGGAAGGAGCTTGGTGAGCAACATGATGAGTTTGAAGGGCCCTCAAGGTTTAGACAAAGTTAATGTGCTTTGGTGGAGACAGTTCACTAATGATAACTTCATTTTCTTCCCAAGGCAAATTGGAATCTCAGAAGTGTTAAAATATCCACTGCTCATATCTGCGTCACTGGAATTATTGATTAGCTTGTTGTAATCAGAACCAGAGTGCTGTTTCAGGTGAAAACAATTGGAATGAAACGTCAAGGATTGTTATCCAGGAGCTGTTTTTTAAAGGCATCACTAGATATGAGTAATATCTGTGAACTGCACTGTGTCAGTGTCAATTTCCTGGGTTTGATAATGTGTCATAGTTTTGTAAGGTATTACTGATGGGGGAAGCAGGGGATTTTTTTCTCTTCTCCTCTCCTCCCATTCTATTCCCCCTCTGCCTCTCTCTTCCTCTCCTTCTCATCCTCCTCTTCCTGCTCCTTCTCCTTCCTTAGGAGACTAAGGTTATGGCAAGAGTCGAAAGTTAAAAATACCCTGAGAGGAAGAATTACCATTCCAGGTAAGACATTTCGTTTCAGGTCTAATATCTTTCATTACTTCCTTGCCTCCCTCCCTCCCTTCTTTCCTCAGTTTTACTGAGATACATTTCATATGTATAAACCATCTCTTTTAGAGTACAGTTAATTGGTTTTTTTTTTTCACAGTTCATTATTTATCCACAGAGTAGTGTAACCATCACCACAATCTAATCCTAGTTTAGAAAATTTTCAACTCTCCAAAAAGGGACTCCATAGGCATCAGCAGTTATTCGTGTACCCTCTCCACTCTTTGCCCCATCCCCGCCATCTTCATCCCAGAAAGCCATGGATTTGCTTTCTGTCTGTATGGATTGTCTTGTTCTGGACATTTAATGTAAATGAGGTCGTATAGTATGTGATCTTGTGTGACTGGCTTCTTTCATTTTAATGTTTTTTAAGACTTCATTCGTGTCATAGCCTGTATCAGTACTCCTTTTTTGTTACCAAATAATAGTCCATTTTATGGATACACCACATTTTGTTTATTCGTGGCCATTTAGATTGTTTTCATTCTGTGGGTGTTATGAATAATGTTTCTGTCAGCATTCACGTACACATTTTTGTGTGAACATATGTTTTTAGTTCTCTTGGGTAAATACCTAAGTATGGAATCGCTGGGTCATATGGAGAGTCTATGCTTGTATTTTGAGGAACTGCCAAACTATTTTCCAAGTGGCTGTACCATTTTATATTCCCACCAGCAGTGAATGAAGGTTCCAGTTTTTCACACCTCAGGTGTTTCTTAAGCACGGTGTTTTTGTTGTGTTTACTAAATGTTTCCTCTTGTCTTGAGGGCCGTGGGAGTAGGGAGCTGAATAGTAACACTGGAGGAAATGAAACCAATAAAAATCAAATAAATTATTTTCAGATTGGCCGAGTGTAGCTATGGAAACCTTTCAGCCCGGAGCCTACAAACCTTCCTGTTTGACTGGATATGACATTACCAGGAATTTTACTTTCCTGCTTTTATTCTCCCTGAGGAGAAAAAAAGAAATATGTCTTTTCCTCACCATACATGGAAGGTTCAAACGAACATAAAGGACCCCTGAGTTATTAACAATTCCACGAGAACATGTACTTACTTGATCTGTGCCCAGAATAGTCTCTATAAAATTTTTTCTCTTGGGGATTCCTCTGTACTGTTCTCCACCAGAGTGTCACACAAGAGCTGAGTCAAGGTTTGTTGAATCGATATTTGGAAAAGAAGTGATGACTGGATGCTAGTCAACTGGCTTGGGCCACTGGAAGGCCTGCCCCCGCCTGTAGTTTCTG
The DNA here is from genome assembly GCF_029378745.1 of Bos indicus. Lineage (NCBI taxonomy): Eukaryota > Metazoa > Chordata > Mammalia > Artiodactyla > Bovidae > Bos > Bos indicus. Next base: position 71,311,359 of record NC_091769.1, read on the forward strand.
TCAGCTGCAGCCTCTCAGGGTTGTTACTGGCCTGCACCAGGCAATGGTGTTTGCATTTGCCGTATCTGAGCTCAGGATAACAAGACCTTCCATAATCCACCAGGGCAGTGAGCAGGTAAGTCTGAAGATCTTGAAAATGGCCCAGTACACCAGCCAAAGACAGGATCCCAGCTCCTTTGCCCCATGTGGTAGACTTGGGAGTAGGCAGGCAAGGGAATACCAAGGAATACTATCTCTAGATTCTGGTATGTAGGTCTGACGGCTCCCGCGGTCTTCTGGCCACTGTTGGTTACTTTTGGTCATATATTGACAGGAAGCAACCAGGTTATTTTGCCTGCTGAAACCAAACTGTAACAGAGAAGACTTGCCCCTTATGACTGCCTTTTTCACATTCCCCCGATTTTTTTCCTCCAGAAAAGGATGTATTTCTTTTATTCAAGTAACTCAAATAGGAATCTAGTGGGCGGGGGGGAGCGCGGCGCAGGCTCAAATAATAGCTCCCCATCCCATCTCCCACATTTATCTTCTTGCAGAGCAGAACTTTATGCATGATGGTTACAGGGTAGATTCTGTCCAGATTTTCATTGACACCCTAGTTGTGTACCTTTCACTCTGCTTGTGGGTAGGGGTCACTACACATAGGTAGTGTCTAGCAGGTAAGTGTTGTCTCTAAGGCCTCTCCTCCTTGATCATTCACTCTCTAGCCAAACTTCTTGACTTCCAGAGTCCCTCCCTGAAATGCCTTGCTCATATCAGGACAGGACCCCATGTTCCTTTCTCCTTTCCAGTAAAAATTGTCCATCTCAGGCACGTTCTTCCAACGACCTGTATTACCTCTGTCAAATCAGCATCTTGTTTCCATTAAAATGAGATTGGGTTATGTATATATGTGTATATGTGTGGGTATATGATTTTGGACCGCTGTCTATTGATTATGGGCTTCCTGCAAAGCTCAGTTGCTAAAGCATCTGCCTGCAATGTGGGAGACCTGGGTTCAATTCTTGGGGTGGGAAGTTCCCCTTGAGAAGGAAATGGCTACCCACCCCAGTATTCTTGCCTGGAAAATCCCATAGACAGAGGAGCCTGTTGGGCTAGAGTTCATGGGATCTCAGGAGTCAGACATGACTTAGTGCTATCTTTCTTTCTATTGACTATACCCATGCAAACTGTCTACCCATTTTATTAAGCCTATATGTCATTGATGGGCAAAAAAAGGTTTTTTAAACTACATTGATTTCAAGGGTCAATTTCACATCTCCATGAAGCCTTAGAATATTTTAATGTTAAAGTAACTGTTGATGTATTATCTATTGGCTAGCCCATTTTGTAATTTCGGTAGTAATTAATGTATCTGGCCTAATGGCTTCAACTGGAGCTATAAAGAGTTGAATTCTAAATATATACTATATATATATATTATATTTTATATATATATTTATATATTTTATATAAATATATATATATTTCTTTTGACTTTTTTTTGACCAGCCTGTACTTTGACTGGATTGAGAGTTCATAATGCCTTTCCCAAATCCCCCAAATAGGAGTTACCAGCAGTTAAAAAAAATTTTAAAACAGACTTTTGCTATACATTTGTTCATCTGACATTGTGTTTGACCTGGTCTTGGGATAAAGAGAACTGTCTGAAAAAGGCTGTTTCTCATGCAGGTAGGAGTGGAGAGCTGAGTTCTTCCTAATCCATGTATGTGCCTTTTTTTGTTACTAAACACAGTATACCCAGAGAGGCAGCCTGTGTGACATGCCAGGCCTCAGGACCAGCTCCCTGTGAATGTGTCTGACCAATTTTTAAGGCAGTAAGGATTGATCAACCATCAGCCACCATAACACTTTATACAGTTACTTTCATCTTCAGCAGTGTAGTGGATTTATCTGCCTTACAACTTATCCACAAAACATCATCCTTTTATCTGTTTGTGACATTTTTCACCTTTGATGGGATTCTGACTGTATCATTGTGGCTTATGTCTGGAGTTACCAGTGGAAGTCTGAGATCTGATTTTCTTCTAAGTAAGCATGTTGTATGATGTCCAGTGGGGCTTCCCTGGTGGTTCAGAGGTTAAAGCATCTGCCTGCAGTGCAGGAGACCTGGGTTCAATCCCTGGGTTGGGAAGATCCCCTGGAGAAGCAAATGGCAACCCACTCCAGTATTCTTGCCTGGAGAATCCCATGGACAGAGGAGCCTGGTGGGCTACAGTCCACGGGGTTGCAAAGAGTCGGACACGACTGAGCAACTTCACTCACTCATGATGTCCAGTAAGGTAGCGACCAGCTGTATGTGGCTGTTTATAAACAGGTGTGAATCATAACAAAAGACAAAGAATGAGTGACCCTTCACAAAGGAGAAAATAGAAAGCTGCTTCTTGATATGCTGTAAGAAGCATTCTCTGTGCTCTTGGTTGTTCCAGAGGATAGCAGAGAACAAGGACCAGGGTGCTCCCAGCATGTTGGTGGTCTCCACAGGGGCTCATGCCAGAAACTGGAAAGTGTTATGGAGTAAGTTTTTCCAGCCTGCAGGAAAAGATTATTTAAAACAGCAACTGGAGCAAAACACCCCACCAAACTCACACAACTTCACCCAGCAAATTTCTGAAGATAGGCTGGTGATTGGGGTGGTAGTGGAGTGTGTTAAATTTCTCTTCAGCGTCACACACTTGGCCTAAGTTTGGAGAGGAATTTAGTTGTAATTTGGATGTAGGCACCATCACTACCACATTTCAGATCCTCATTAGCCGCATGTGGCTAATGGCTGCTCTGTTAGACATTGTAGAGGTAACATATCCACTGTCATAGCAGGTTGGCTGTTCATTGGCTTCTTTTTTTAGCCCACAGTAAGTTTGTATGCAGACTGCTATGTAATATTTCCTCCAAGAGTAAAACTAAAGTCTAGGGAATTGGAATTTCTGCTCCCCAGAACTGGATCTTAGATCTACCTAAGACTTAGTGCCAATGTCTTTTATAGGTTCATGTACATATAAATATAAGGTTTGGTTTGAACATGAACTTGCCCATTATGCAGTTGTATTTATCCAGTCCTTACTCTGGCTGCTTCTTCTCAGAATCCTTCCTTTCTAGTATTCCTTTGGTGCCCGCTCCTTTGCCTCAGGGACTATGATAACTGCATTTAGCCATGCCTTTGTTTGTTCTTAACTACCTTGCTCTAAATGTATACAGTTACCCTGCCTGAGTGTTAGCCATGGATTGTGTTTGGACTCAAGAGTGGTTCCTGCTACAGATATAGTTATTTGTTTTGAAAACACAGGTTTTCCAGAATAACATCCATTGCCAGTCACTGAACCACAACAAAAAGTATTGTCTTGACTTCATTTCTTGTTTTAAGCGTCTGACTTGAGTTTCACAGGCTTCTCCTCCTGAGATTTTGTTTTTCCAGAAGCTACTGGCAGGAGACAGAATGATCTGAGGAAGTCAGAGAATTGCTGGCTCTCTTCTCTAAATGTCATGGAACATAACTAAATTTAAAGCTCTTGAAAGGCAAAGGCAATATATTTTCTCACCTGTACTTTACCTATAAGTACTTATACTATTGATTCTTAAACAATGATTGGCTGATTGATTAAATCTGGAGCAGACTTGCTCAATGTGGTTTTTTCTTTTTTTTTTTTTCCAATGTGGTTTTTTAAATTTTTGTTAATATTTAAATCTGCTGAAATTGAACATTCTATATTGAAAATAAGTTTGTCTAGTTTTGAACAATGAACTGGTTTATTATTGATACATGGTTTCCCATGCACCACACTCATTATTGCTTCCAACAGTACTTACTATGACTCTATTAGTGGTAATTAATAGTTCTCTTGGTGAAGCCAAAAAATGAATGTGGTTAGTGAGGCATCACTGATGAAACAATGTTCTTGCCTCTAACACAAAATAGGACTTGGGCTCTGTTTACATGGCCCCATTTATTCCATTAGGCAGTGAGGACCCCTGGAACTAAGTGCAATATGGTTGTAGGATTCTGGATGCAGCAGAATGCTGGGTTTGTTGAGCAGAAATCTTGATTTTAGTGTGTTCTTGGGTCGGCTTTGCCAACACTAGCTCCAAATCTGGGGAGTTCTGATTTAATTTCCCCTTGGATGAAATGAGTATTTTGATGCCTCGCTTCCCTGTCTGCTTAGAGGGGCTTATAAAGATCAAAGGAGAAAGACTACACAGGATCATTTTTCACAGTGTTATAAAGTGTAAGATTTTGCTACTAAAAGAATGATACATAGCCCATGTATATCTGTGGATTGATGTTTATACTCATTGAGTCCTCCTGTTTATGTGTCAAGAAACTCAAACCTAAAGACATTGGGGCAACTAAGAACAACTGCTGAGAGTCTAATGGAACATATGCTCAAAATGTGTTTTTGTTGTGTGAGGATGATTTTTTTTTTCTTTTTGCATTTGAAAGGTCAACTTGGTACCACTTATTATTTTAGAATAGTTTGAGAATGAGGTGCAGGACATTTTCTGCTAGAATCCATCTGGTGATAGACTGCTGTTTCCTGGAACATTCAACTAAGTGGAGGGGGATTGGACTGATGTCTGCTTCCTTGTATGTTATTCTGTTGGCTGACTTGGTTTGTACCTCTGTAAGATCATAGAGAGGCTTCCCTGGTGGCTCAGATGGTAAAGAATTTGCCTGCATTGCAGGAGAACTGGGTTTGATCCCTGGGTGGGGAAGATTTCCCTGGAGAAGGGAATGGCTACCCACTCCAGTATTCTTGCCTGGAGATTCCATGGACAGAGGAGCCTGGGCAGACTACAGTCCATGGGGTCACAAAGAGTTGGACACAACTGAGCGACTAAGCACTACTACAGCACTACAAGATCATAGAGGAGGCATCAAGTAGTACCAAAGTGGCTGTTTCTTTGTTCTTTTCCGTTTAGGCTATGCATCAGAATTATTTTGATTGCAAGCAAGAGAAGCTAAACTTAAGCAAAAAGAATTTGCCAGAAGAATATGGGGTAACTGGAAAGCACAGATGGGTCTGGAGATTTAGAATTCCAAGGAGAAAGTCTACTTGGCTTACTTTAAATCTTTGCTCAGCATGGGCACATTTTTGGCAGAGTTGGCGAGGTGGAGGCAAGACACCAGGGGTTTAAGGAATAGGGGTGGATCCTTCCCTGTAAAATCAATATGCTAGACCGGCAAAAAAGAACAGTGGATTTCAGCAGGATTCTCAGTTCTCTGAAATTAGGGGGGCCACTTAACATGCTCTGTCTGTGTATCTACCAGCATGGGTTACATCTCCCTTCTTTTATTAACAAGAGAAGCAGAAGTTGAGAAAGATTAAAGAGGAAAGGATCTTCACTGCTGGACCACTGCACACCCAGGATATGGACTAAGTGTTCCTCACTGCTCCTAAGGCAGGCCCTCTTACATACTGTAGTGGGATCCTTTGGTACTCTGTTTATTTTTCTCTTTTGCGTTGCAATTGTAGTTACAGAATTTTAAGCAGTATGGAAAAAGAAGTAAGACTTGTTTCTACCTCCATTGGGGAAAAGGTTTACATCATCTGGGAGCAGCATGAAGCCTAGAGCCTGGTTACTCATAGATACCCCTTAAATATTTTTTGAAGAAATGCTAGGATTACAACATATTTTGGCCCATACGTTGGTCTTTCTTACCATATTCTTCATTTTATTTTAATCTTGAGGGAGAGAAAACACCCTGGCAGTGATACTGAAATCTTTTAAATTTGTGGCATGATAGGAAAATGTAATTACAGTGTCAACATTCTGTCATCCTCCATTCATCATTCTTTATGGAAAAAAAAAAATTACAGTGGTTCTGACACAATTCCAAGGATCTAATGGTTTCCCATGACATAAGTTGAATTTTAAGATATTTTACCTAGAGATAATCAGCTTCTCATGGCCTTTAGAAATGACATTCTTGCCCACTATTGTTCTTTGTCTCCCTCCTCTACTTAAGAAGAGAAAACTAAAGGAAGGGGAAATTGCATTTTTACTATTGGCTGAAAATGGTTTAGAGCATCACTTGATGATATCTGGAAATTCACTTAACTCAAGCTGTTTTGTCTTCCCACACATTTCAAATGGATGCTAAAAGGGAAATAGCTCTGTAGAAGCAGAAGAGTTATTTTTAGATTTTACGCCTATATTTGGGCTTCATTACTCAGATTTTTCCCCCCAGGGTCGGGTTCATATTTATGTGTACTGTGCCTGATGGCTTTTCCTTATTCTTCTTTGCCCAGAACCACCTGGAGGCCAGCACACTCTGTACGCCTGTCAGTCTGCAGTATGAATAAACCATGTGTCCTCCCTTGCCTGCCTCTTCCCTTCTACCGTCCCCCAAGCCTTATAGATCAAAAGGTTACTTTGTTTCAGATTTACCTCTAGTTTCAAGTAATTTATTTCTCCAGGGGCCATCCATGGGTAGAATGAATGTTTTCTCTTTTTCCCTTGAGTTCTCAAACACCTTGATTTTTCCACTGATTTTCTTTTACACTGATACGATATTTAGAAAATGTAGAGAAGTAGTCTAATGAATTACTTTTTTAAAGGTTTGACTGAATATTTGTAGTTCTGATTAGCCAGCAAACTTCCCTGGTGGCTCACATAGTAAAGTGTCTGCTGCAATGTGGGAGACCCGGGTTCGATCCCTGGGTCAGGAAGATCCCCTGGAGAAGAAAATGGCAAACCACTCCAGTACTCTTGCCTGGAATATTCCATGCACAGAGGAGCCTTGTAGGCTACAGTCCATAGTGTCGCAAAGAGTTGGACATGACTGAGCGACTTCACTTCATTTCATTGAAACTTAGAAGCTTAGTGGACCGAATTGGAAGATGTCTTCTGTGGGTGTTTTCTCTGTGTAGGTCACTTTGCCCAACCTTACACACCAGCAGTAGAAGGTATTGATTTAGCACGTTTGCCAAAGACACTCCTGATTTTCACTGAGCAGGGGATGCTCAGTAGATTGTTTGAAGGAGATCTTCCTGACACCAGAGTATCACTTACCGTTTGGGTTTTTTTGAGTTTGATTTAAAAACTCACTTCACATGGTTCTTAAAGAGACATAAAACCAAGATTTAAAATATGCAAATAAGATTAAAAGGAAGACCCTGATTTATTTGTAATCTCTCTGGGCCCTTTGTGTATTCATTCTGTTCTCAGTTTTGAAGTAAATACAGTTGAAATGTTTCTCCATTCACTTACCATGTAACGGGTGGTCAACAGTGTAGTCCTAACAACTTGGCAAAACTAAATAGGTTGCATAAAACTTGCTTGATATTCTTCTTGATTGAAATTCAAAGGAAGGAGACTCCCGCTGCCCTGTGGGTCAGCTTTGCTTCTTAGCAAGCTCTCAGAAGGCCCTTCAGAGAAACCATCGTTCTGGATGGTGTTTCCATCTTGGTGGGTGGCCTGGGCTATTGTCCTTCCTGTAAATAGTTCAGTGGGTTGCAAAGAATGTCAAGTAAGTTTTTCCCACCAACACCCATTTTACTAGTAGAATGTTTGAAAGAATGGGACAGTGATGGGGTAAATTTAGCACTGTCTACTTACTGGTGTAAACCTTAGTTGATTTTAAATTTAAGGCCTGTTACTAGCTCTCTTCCCCTTACAAAAGGAATTTCAGCTGTGATGCAGACGAGGCAAGCCACATGACAAGCCCACTGTTTCCCTGTGGAATAATGGTATCTGGGTGGCCTTTTGCGGCTTACTTACAATGGTCCCCAGAGGTGACCGTAGTGGGACTTAACTCATTGAGCCTTTGCCAACTGGAAGTCTGACTAGGGTGGCGCAGAGACTGGTGTAACTGGATGCAGACATTGCAGCTGAGCAAGCAGGGTGGTGGTCGTGGTCGTGGTGGTTTGGGGAACAAAGATGCTTAGAGGCCTTTTGTTACCAACAGGGGTCCTTACCCAGGGAGGCAGTAGTCTCCACAGGGTAACATGGAGCCTCTGCCTGTGCCTGAATTTCTTTCTATCCAAGCAAATTAAACACTTAAAAAACAAAAAAGATCTTAAACAAATTGACCATTTGAATTCTATGGTACGGGGGACCCCTTTCATCATCCTGTTGTCAGAATTAAAAAGCTTTCTCTTTGGAGCAGCTGTACACTATCAGCATGCCTTTTGCTGCTTGCAGTGATGTAGACATTGCTGTTTGTTGTTGTTTAGTCGCAGAGTCGTGTCTGGCCCTTTGCGACCCCCTGGATTGTAGCCAGGCTCCTCTGTTCATGGGATTTCCCAGGCAGGAAGACTGGAGTGGGTTGCCATTTCCTTCTCCAGGGGATCTTCCTGACCCAGGGTTGGAACCTGCATCTCCTGCCCTGGCAGACGGATTCTTTACTGCTGAGCCTTAAGATGGATCAACTTTAAATGTTTCTAGCAGGTGGGTGATGTAACTCAGCACAGGAAGGAAAACAGTCATCCGTTTTGCATATTAAACACAAGAATATTCCTTTCCACTTGTCTCTCATTTGTCTTTGGACATGTGGCACACTGTACTCTGTTTTCCCACTTTTGATGGAAATGTAAGCTCAGGAATTATTTTACCATCTTCTTATTTATGTGCAAGTGAAAATGATGAGAAATGGCAACTGACTCCTGGCCTTGGTGTTGGAGAAAGAGTAGATTTGGTGGGATCATGGCAAACTGCATCACGTTACTGCTGCTTGGGAATGAAAGTGCTGTGTTAATAGAATGCCCAGCTATTTGGCAATTAATAAAACTTCATTTTAAAACATTATTTTTTTAAGGATGCTGTTTGGTCCAGTGGTTAAGAATTTGGCTCTGGAGCCAGACAGCCGGAGTTCAAATGGCCAGTTGTGCTGTTTATTAGCTGTGTGACCTTGAGCAGTATACTTGATCCCTGAGCTCCAGATCCTCGCTGAAAAACAGTGCCTATAATAAAACCCCGTCACAGGCTTGTAGTTAGGACTTGATGAGAGAGCCCATTAGAAGAACTCAGTGACTGACATATAGCTAAGTGCTTAACAAACCTTAGCTACTGCTATATTATCAGTCAACAGCAAGTGGGTCTAAGAAAGTGTGTGAACAAACCACCAATATGCAACTTGGGTTTAAGAGCATAAACTTTAGAGCTAGCCAGCTTCAAGTCTAGGTGCTACCGTTTACTAGCTGATTATCTCTGGGCAACTTAAGCGACTCTTCTGAGCCTTTGTTTCTAATCAGTTGTAAATGTGGCACAGAAGGATCAACTTCTGGGCTTAATGAGTATTCAGTGATATAAGGCATGTGAAGTGATTGGCATATTTGATAAATATACTGTTTATTGAGCATTTGGTAAAGACTGCACCGGACTGAAGGTTAGCACTATTTTAGCCCCACTTTACAGGGGAGGAAACTGATTGCAAGTTAATTCCTTTGGGAAGCTGTGCACTGGCTGTTCTCAGCAGTGCTGCTGGAAGGTTTATGCTTCTGCACTGTGTATGTGGGTATGGTTTAGTCACGAAGTCGTGTCTGACTCTTGCGACCCCATGGACTATAGCCCATGAGGCTCCTCTGTCCATGCGATTTCCCAGACAAGAATATTGGAGTGGGTTGCCATTTTCTTCTCCAGGGGATCTTCCCAACCCAGGGACTGAACCTAGGTTTCCTGCATCGCAGGCAGATTCTTTACTGCTGAGCCAGCAGGAAAGCCCCACGCTTCTGCATACGTTTCACTACTGTTCTTTGATAGCCTGTTCAGGTGTGCTTATAAACATCCATACCTGTCACCTCATTGCATTCACTATGAGGAGAGCCTGTACTGCAGATCTGTGCATTGTCAAGTCTTAAGAAAACCAGTTGGATCTCATACCTCTAGAATATTTCATAATTACTCATTTCTTCCTAAATTTACATTGTTGGTTGAAAGTCTTGGTTTTATGAGATCACCTCTGACTTGACCTTTCTTCCGAATGCCCTTGATTTCTTTTATTTTTGGATCTAAAAGTAGAAAGTTGACTTTTCAGATTCATAAGTAACTCTACAAAATTGGAAGGGAAAGGCCATTGACAAAGTAGACTGATTTGGTAGCTGTTCACCAGCATATTGAGGAGAGCATGGCAACCCACCCCAGTACTCTTGCCTAGAGAATCCCCTGGACAGAGGAGCCTGGTGGGCAGCAGTCCAGAGGGTCACACTGAGTTGGACATGACAGAAGTGACAGCAGCAGCAGCAGCACCAACATATTGAAATTCTCTGCCTTTGAAACAGCCCTCCATTTAGTTTGGAGATGGTAAACCAAGCCACATGGTACAGCTTTGCAGGGTTTTGAGGAATATTGTCTTTTGTCCAGACCAGCCAACTGCTTTGAAAGCTTTCTGTTGGGACATGCACACAGTTGGTATGCAGAGCTGTCAAGGGGACAGAACTCATTTCATCCAATGAATACCCTGGTAGACTTGGGGGAAATAGGCTTAATTATGCTTAATACTGGGAAATTCCCTTTCTTCAAAAAAGTCCCATTTTAAATGACATAAAATGATCTTTACAATGAGGAAGTCAGTCAGTTTTGACTTTTTTTTTTTTTTTTTTTTGCAGGGAGTGAATAATCACTTCCTTAGCAGAAACTGCCTCTAACAAAGTGTTCTTTCTTGAGTTGCTTGACATTTGAAACTTCAGGTAATTTTCGGCAGATTAGAAGAAAGACGTTATGGCAAAATGGAGTTGCCAAAGTGATCCTTACACTATGATTAGTTTTCTGTCTAGTCGTGCTTTTTAGTAGCTAAGGATCTGAAGGTGGGCATTTCTTAGAAACATGAAAGACGTTATGGTAAAATGGAGTTGCCAAATTGATCCTTACACTATGATTAGTTTTCTGTCTAGTCGTTCTTTTTAGTAGCTAAGGATCTGAAGGTGGGCATTTCTTAGAAACATGAAAGACGTTATGGCAAAATGGAGTTGCCAAAGTGATCCTTACACTATGATTAGTTTTCTGTCTAGTCGTGCTTTTTAGTAGCTAAGGATCTGAAGGTGGGCATTTCTTAGAAACGTGATTTTACTCCTTACTCCTCGCACGTGGTCTGGCACCTGCTGAACATGTTGACCCTGCCTTGTGTTTCTTCCTCTAGTCTACCATGCTGCAGGTACATCAGCCACCTTTTTGTTTCTCAAGCAGCTTAGTATTTCCTCCCCTCCAGCCTCTGCTGTTCTCTCAGCTTGGACAGTCTTTCTTTAGATTCTTGGATGGCTGGTTTATTTTCATCATTCAGATATCAGTTCCAGTGACATCTTCTCAGCTGTCATCTTCATAACTTTGCATCTTCTAAAGAATCACTCCCCTTTCAGAATCCTTGGCCACTCTCTTGAAATATCTTATCTGTCTGAAATTAGAGGAGTTACGTTTGTCCCCTCTTAGTAGAATATGATCTCCATGAAGATGGGAGCCACATCTTCTTGGTTCATTGATGGGTCTCCAGCACCTAAAAGAGTTCCCAGAGGTTGTCACCATATGCTTTGTAAATGAATGAATTAATTTATTTTTAATATAAATGTTTTTGAAAACCTCCCCCAAATTCTGTTTCTTGTGCTTAGTATAGACCAGAGGTCAGCATCAGCAAACTTTTTCTATAAGGTGTTAGTAAATGTTCTAGATTTGGGGGACCAAAATACCTCCCTGACAACCACTCAGAAAGCAGCCATAGCCAGTCTGTAGACATGGTTGTGACTGTGACCCAATAAAACTTTATTTACAAAAAATGTTGTTGAGGGGAGGGGTACCACAACGATCTACAGGCTGCAGTTTGCCCTTCATACATGTAGAGTCCATCGGTTTTAACCTACACGTTCTGCAATGTTATGTGAAAGAGTGTGGGATTTGAAGAGTAGCTATTTTAATCAGAAGCTCAGTTCAGCTGAGTTCCTAGTTACAACTAGGAACATGCGAACATCTATTCCTGTTATGTTAGAAGGAAATGTATAGTAAAAATTATCCAAAGCATGATAAGAACATTCCCAGAGACATCCCGTATGTGTGTGGTGGAATACATGTTAGAGAGTGTTATAACAGAAGAGTTAGCTACTCATCTAGCATTGGCAGTGGAAATACCAGGAGATATATTGATAAGAATTAGACGTTGAAAAAGTTTGTTTTGACTACGCTTGGCCAAGCTTAGCCAATATAGGATTTAGTTTAGGCTAATGCAGCAAATTTAGGGAATGGATTGATCTGAAATTATGGAGCACTTTATGTACTTTTCTTCTGAAGGAGGAATAAACTCAAAGATACCTAAATGCCATCAAGCATACTTTAGAAAACTTGCATCTATAAAATATTTTGTATCAGGATTGACACAGTCTCTATTAAGGCACCAACCACATGGCTGAGCTCTTAGTCCCTTCTTCCCACAGGGCTCCCCAGAGTAGGAACCAGCTGGTCAGTGGGAAGTGTCTCTGAACAGGCTTCTTCAGTTATTTGAAGGATCACAGATTCACAAATGATATGCCACATAGTTTGCCTCTGTAGCTAGGTTTCTAGTTTTCTTCTTTGACTGAAAATGTTTAAAAGAATGCAACCAAAGTTGACTCATTCTACTAATTAGAGTATACAGATCTTGATGAAATTTCAAACAGTGTTTAAAACAGCATCATTATAAGCCAGAAATATTCATATAGATTTTTAGTTTGTTTTTAATTTTGGTAAAAAAACAGTCATACAGGATTTTGAGATTCATTTGCTAGGTCAGGCTGTCTGTTTATCAGGAGTCTATTTAGAATCATTCGTTGAGTCTACTTAATTGCTGTGTCTTAAATGACTGTGGGCTTGAGGAAGTCATTTAATCTCCTAAAGCCTCAGTATCTCTAAAATGAAGATGATCTCTCAAGTCTCTTTTATAATCTGGGGTGATTTTTAGTTGAGCACATATGCTAGCTCCAGTGTTGCTGGAACTGGAAGTATCAGTGAAGCTCATATATCCCTTTGAAGCTGTTAGAGTGTTTTTAGATGATATATTTACAACTTGCTTCTCCTTCAGAACTAAATGATTTATTTGGAATGACTTGTGAGGATATAGTTGACAATTTTGCACAGTAGGATATTTGTTCTTTATGTTGAGATCTTTCCATCAGTAAGCACGAAGGCTACATAGAGAGAAATAGTGGAAGCACAAGTAATTCATGGATGTTCTTACCTAATGGCTCAGGTTCATTAGGCCCATAAGATGAGTGTCTTGGTTGTTGTCTTTTATCAGTTTTGTCCATCTGTCTTACGAGATGCCTATATGACCTTGTGAATGAGAGAAAGCTCCGAGGAGCCCAGCAGCACCCGTGTCCACAGCTAGATGGCTGTCATAGCCCCACATAGAACCCAGAGCTTCTCAGGATGCCTCTCCTCAGGGAGTAGGCAGCTGGTGTTTGAGGCCCCTTCCTTCTGTTCTGCTAAGATGTAACAGTTCTCTGAAGGCCCATTCATATTTCATCTGTTTCAAAAATTTCTGAGGTCATCCTAATTGGAAGTGCCCTTAAGGTCCTCTGAATCTCTGAAATACTTAATATCTCTTTTGTGGCAGTTATATCTAGTGCTGTGTATTTTGCTGTGTTCATGAGGGTCTCTTCTGTTAGACTATAAGCTTTGGAATGCCTGGAACCAAGTGTGGTTTCTCTCATTGTCTCCTATCTTATCCAGACAGTCATGGGTATAGTTTATCCTTCCCCTGTGTTCTCCATGCACATCTGCAGGGCAGCCTCTCCTTTTTATCTACTTGACTTCTAAAAGGCGCAGAGGATGGCTTGTTCAATTTTGTATTCCTAATCCTTTTCATATAACCTCTGACAGATAGCTTCTTAATGGAAGAGGGAGTAAAGCTGTAGTTGACCCAAGAAAACACTGGAATATTTACATTTGTATGATTTTTGCTGATCTAGACATCTCCTGAGTGTACAATGTATTACCCTCTAAAACATCAAATGTTTGATGACACATAGTCATCATCTATTTCATACATAATTTAAATGATGTTTCTTCCGTCAGAGCCTTTCAGTGAAAGCCTCAGGCGACTCTTTCTGAGATGACTGTAGGATGGGCAGGATGGCAGTGCAGAGTATTGGGGGAAAGGAAGCCCGAATTCCAGTCCCTGCTCTGCTGCTTAGGACTGTTTTGACTTTGTGGAGGTCCCGTTAATGCTCAAAGAAGTTTCTCAACTGTAAAGTAGATATAAAGATAATATATGATTGCCTATGCCTCTACCTCTTTCAGGAAGAATTTGTTGGGAAAATCAAATGATACTGTGTATATTCACGTACTTGCTGCTGCTGCTGCTAAGTCGCTTCAGTCGTGTCCGACTCTGGGCGACCCCATAGACAGCAGCCCACCAGGCTCCCTCGTCCCTGGGATTCTCCAGGCAAGAACACTGGAGTGGGTTGCCATTTCCTTCTCCAATGCAGGAAAGTGAAAAGTGAAAGTGAAGTCGCTCAGTCGTGTCTGACTCTTAGCGACCCCATGGACTGCAGCCAACCAGGCTCCTCCATCCATGGGATTTTCCAGGCAAGAGTACTGGAGTGGGGTGCCATTGCCTTCTCCGATTCACATACTTAGCAGACTGTAAATTACTAAGGGAATGTATTACATGTTATAAAGGAGGGTTACACCCAATGGTTTTAACACTTAAGATTTTTTGTGGTTCTATGAAATAAGTAATCCAACCTATAATTAGGACCATTGACTATTACCCAAGTAAGGGCCTCAAGGTCTTACCTATTCCACCCAAATCGTGCAAAAAGTAAGCCTAATAGGTTTTTTTTTTTTTTTAATTTTTAATTCACTTTATTCATCATAAGTATGAATATGTCCATTTGTCAAGAGTGTAGTGTTGAAGATCAAAAAACCTCCCCAAAACAAGAAACAAAATACAAAGCAACTCTTCCCCCACCCAGAAAACAGTTTTCCTCAAATCACCACTAATAATAGAAATTTCCAAATGTTAAGACATCAAGGATTATTACCCTGTGATGATAAAGCCTAATAAAGTGAAAATACATTCATTATATCATGAGGGATAGTTTAGATATAAGAATAAAATATTGGAAAATATAAGTTGTTAATAGATTAAATAATGAATCTAGAGAGACTGGGAGGAAAAGACAAGAGGGTCAGTGCAACTAACTCTGAAAATTCAATACTGCATATGTAATTAGGATAAGAAAAATAATTCATATACAGTAATATGTAAGTGTATTATGTATTATAGATGAATACAATCAAGTGTATCTTAATAATATAAGTAAAATATCATGTAGTGATGCCTAATATTTAAACAGAGTTTCCTTATTGCCTTGATAGTTCTTTTTATAGGTAGAAAGAGAGAGAGAGAAAGAACTAAATTAATTTTCTACCCAGTGCAGGACACTATATTTTACTTACAGCCCTGGCCTTTTCCACTTTGTGCAGTCTCTTCTTTCCCACTGTGTGCAACGGCTTTGATACCTTTCCCTGTGACATTTTCTTTTGCAGGCTCAATGGTGGACTTTTCATATGTTACACTTTACTTAAATTCTGCCTCATGTTTTTTTTTTTTTTTTTTCTTTTCTCCTTGACCTTGTTATATTCCTTCTCTGGCATGCAGCTTCTCTCTCAGACTCTACTGCTAGCTACAGAGGTAGAGGTGAATGGCTGAAATGGGGTTGTGGCCTATTTGAGAAAGGGAAATAGTGATGATGACTTCTGAATGTTCCCTGCTAGCAATGATGATGACTTTTATATTCTAGTAACTGTGTCTTTTCAGCACTATACTGTATACTTTCCCAGCTTCAAGGAACAAGTCCCTCATAGACTTATTTAAGATTCCTAGAAAGTCATTCTTGCAAAATTTGTTTCTAAAATAGGAGCCCTTTGAGGAAAGAGATGTTACATTAGTCATACTGATTTGTGAGCAGCAAATTCTTTGGAGCCTTTTCTAAAATGAGACATTTGTGTTTGGATTTGTGACTTGATTGTTCGGTTGACTATTAGGTTGATTCTTGGAAAATAGTAATGCTTGAAAGAGTTTGTGCTTTGAGGGGGTGTTGTACGTAGAAAGAGAATTGGCTGACGTGAGACAGGGTTTAAACCCTTTCTGATGTCTCCTAGTTTTCTGGATGTTCTTGGTATCTAAAACTGTGATACCTGCTTCCTAGCATGGCCATAAAAATGAGCTGAAATGATGCATGTTGATGTCTCATGTGATCTCTCACACTTTGGGGGCACTTAGCAATTGGCAGTTTCCATTTTATTTAGTCAAGTGGAGCAGGAATCAGTGTTCTTTGCATTGTTAAGGGACAGAAATCCCACTTAAATCGGCCTCAGGGAATGGGGCGGGAGCTTCATTGAATGATGCAAAAGGTCAAGGGATATTTGACTTGAGGCTCAGCTGGATCTAGTAGTTCAATGATGTCATTAAACCCTCCTTCTCTCCCTAGCCCCCTCGTCCTGTTCTCTCATTTCTGATTTTGTCTATGCTGCCTTTGTTCTTGGGCACTTTCTAACACGTGGTGGAAAAAGCAGCTACTGTAAATTGCAGGTGTATGTGATCCTTTTATCTTGTGATTCTAGGAAAGAGCAGTCCTCTCCTCTACAGCATCCATCCATATAAAGACCTTTGGTCTTCTTTGTGTTGTGTGCCCATCCTAGATCAGTCACTCAGTCCCGGGGGTGGAGTGCCTTAACTGGCCAAGCCAATGCCATGTGCCCACCTCTCTATGAGTGGAGAAGAGACAGAACCACTTGTTGATTACTGCATTAAAATCACCTGGGGAGGAGATTAAGCCCTTCCCAAAGATGTGCAAAGTGGGCAGGTAGGTTAGAGACATGCCCCTTAGGGTTAGTGATCAGAGGTCCCAAAGCCAGACACAGTGTACTCTCAGATAGTACTCTGTGTGCATGTGTGTGCATGCACACCCATATGCTGTTGTGTGTTACTTTGGAAGACCAGCCGTAGATTCATCCTCTTAGGGTTCTACCACTTCCTTTCTTCCAGTGTAACCTTTTCTTGAATGGCATTTACCAATAAGGAAAACACTTATTTCTGAGACATGGCTAAAATTATCTGTGTTTTGTAAAATTTGACCTAGTTAATTTTGTGGGAGCTTTTGTGTTTGTAGTCTATAGTGTATCAGTTGTGGTACATACTGGGTACCAGCTGTGGCAAACAGTGGATAGAAGAAGCTGGCTATTTACATATTTCTTCTTATTTTCTTAGCATAAGGAACTTCTACAGTGTACCATCAGGGTTTGCCTGGTGGCTCAGATGATAAAGAATCTGCCCGCAATGCAGGAGACCCAGGTTCGATCCCTGGGTCGGGGAGATCCCCTGCAGAAGGCAATGGGAACCTACTCCAGTGTTCTTGCCTGTAGAATTTCATGGACAGAGGAGCCTGCAGTCCATGGGGTCCCAAAGAGTCGGACATGACTGAATGGCTAACACTTCACTTCACAGTGTACTACCATGTTTCTTCTTAATTGTGGAACTGTAAACAGGAGAGTGACTTCTCTGTTTCATTGGAGCCAATTCAGATATTAGAACCAGAAGGAAGAGTTCTTTGCTTCCTTTAGGTATATTCTTTGACTTCTCAAAGATCAAAATGATGGCTTACCCAGCAATGGATAGAAACAGTGGGCTGTGGCACTCCTTCCCATTTTTATTTTTTATTTTTAAAATTAATTTTTGGTTGCACGGGGTCTTTGCTCCTGCACCCAGGCTTTTTCTAGTTGCTGTGAATAGGGGTCCTGTTCCGTTCTGGTGCAGGGCTTCTCATTGGTGGTGGCTTCTCTTATTTCGGAGCACAGCTCTGGGTGTGGGTTGCAATAGTTGGGGCACTTGGGCTTAGTTAGCCTGTGGCATGTGGGATCTTCCCAGACCAAGGATCGAACCCAGGTCCCCTGCACTAGTAGGCGGATTCTTAACCACTGGACCACCAGGGAAGTCCTCCTTCTCATTTTTAGAGGAATGAATCAGGTGGTCTTGGTTCTTGGTTTGGGAGTTCTGTGCAGACTATAAATCCTAGGTCTAGAGCTTCTTTTTTCTTTCTTCTTTATTAAATCATAAACTTCCCTTCCTTAGAATTAATTATTTTCTATGTTGGGATTTGACACTCTAAGGGTTAAATTGCTCAAAAGGCAGGAAAAACGTGCATCTAAAGTGGATCCTCTGGTTTACTTCCTCAGATGCTAGAACTGGAAGTGATCTTAAAGATCGTTATCCTAGCTCTTTAAGGATTATCTAAGGCTCCAATCTTCCCTGGTGGCTCAGAGGTTAAAGCGTCTGCCTCCAGTGTGGGAGACCCGGGTTCGATCCCTGGGTTGGGAAGATCCCCTGGAGAAGGAAATGGTAACCCACTCCAGTATTCTTGACTGGAGAATCCCATAGACGGAGAAGCCTGGTAGGCTACAGTCCACGGGGTCGCAAAGAGTCGGACACGACTGAGCGACTTCACTTACTCACTAAGGCTCCAACAGGCTAAATAACCAGAGTCACAGAGTTACTTAAGCGGCAGTGCTGGGATTAGGCCTAGGTCTCCCTTCTTACTAGTATCTCGCCCCTTACCCCACTGCCACCACACCTCAGCTATCTTCAGAGTTTTTTTCAGGCAAAATTTTTAACATATTTTCTCCAGAACATTGTTTTCCTTATGACACAGCTCAAATATAAACTAGGAGATCAAGAACCAAATTGACCCCTTTCATCATCATATGCCTAATAATGTTAATTCGTAGTAGCAGTATAGTATAATACCAGTAATAATAATGATAATAAAAATACATCTATAAGGACTTTCTATGGCCAGACATCGGAGAAGGCAATGGCACCCCACTCCAGTACTCTTGCCTGGAAAATCACATGGACGGAGGGGCCTGGTAGGCTGCAGTCCATGGGGTCGCTGAGTCGGACACGACTGAGCGACTTCACTTTCACTTTTCACTTTCATGCATTGGAGAAGGAAATGGCAACCCACTCCAGTGTTCTTGCCTGGAGAATCCCAGGGACGGGGGAGCCTGGTGGGCTGCCATCTATGGGGTCGTACAGGGTCAGACGTGACTGAAGCGACTTGGCAGCAGCATGGCCAGACATTATTCTTTGTACTTTACATATATATTTACCTATTTAATTCAAGCATCAACCCTGCAACCTGGCTACTATTATTATCTTTATTTTACCATGAGCAAACTGAGGCCCAGACATATAGGGTTTGGCTTAGAAAGGTACATAGAAAACACTCAGTAATTATTTGATGAATCCTTAAAGTTTCCAAAGCACTTTGACAGTCATTAATGTGAGGATGGTTCAAGGTAGAGTTTCATCCTTAGGATATCATGGCCTGAGAGCATCAGGAGCATGACTGAGGTTAGAAATAGTGAGCAGTACTCTTGTCATGTATGGATATGAGCGTTGGACCATAAAGAAGGCTGAGCACTGAAGAGCTGATGCTTTCAAATTGTGCTGGAGAAGTCTCTTGAGAGTCCATTGGACAGCAAGATCAAACCAGTCAATCCTACAGGAAATCAGTCCTGAATATTGATTCAGTTCAGTTCAGTTCAGTCGCTCAGTCGTGTCCGACTCTTTGCAACCCCATGAATCGCAGCACGCCAGGCCTCCCTGTCCATCAACAACTCCCGGAGTTCACCCAGACTCACATCCATTGAGTCAGTGATGCCATACAGCCATCTCATCCTCTGTCGTCCCCTTCTCCTCCTGCCCCCAATCCCTCCCAGCATCAGGGTTTTTTCCAATGAGTCAACTCTTCGCATGAGGGGGCCAAAGTACTGGAGTTTCAGCTTCAGCATCATTCCTACCAAAGAAATCCCAGGGCTGATCTCCTTCAGAATGGACTGGTTGGATCTCCTTGCAGTCCAAGGGACTCTCAAGAGTCTTCTCCAACACCACAGTTCAAAAGCATCAATTCTTCGGCGCTCAGCCTTCTTCACAGTCTAAATCTCACATCCATACATGACCACTGGAAAAACCATAGCCTTGACTAGATGGACCTTTGTTGGCAAAGTAATGTCTCTGCTTTTGAATATGCTGTCTAGGTTGGTCATAACTTTCCTTCCAAGGAGAAAGCGTCTTTTAATTTCATGGCTGCAGTCACCATCTGCAGTGATTTTGGAGCCCCAAAAAATAAAGTCTGACACTGTTAACACTGTTTCCCCATCTATTTCCCATGAAGTGATGGGACCAGATGCCATGATCTTCGTTTTCTGAACTTTGAGCTTTAAGCCAACTTTTTCACTCTCTCACTTTCATCAAGAGGCTTTTTAGTTCCTTTTCTCTTTCTGCCATAAGGGTGGTGTCATCTGCATATCTGAGGTTATTGATATTTCTCTCGGCAATCTTGATTCCAACTTGTGCTTCTTCCAGCCCAGCGTTTCTCATGATGTACTCTGCGTATAAGTTAAATAAGCAGGGTGACAATATACAGCCTTGATGTACTCCTTTTCCTATTTGGAACCAGTCTGTTGTTCCATGTCCAGTTCTAACTGTTGCTTCCTGACCTGCATACAAATTTCTCAAGAGGCAGATCAGGTGGTCTGGTATTCCCATCTCTTTCAGAATTTTCCACAATTGATTGTGATCCACACAGTCAAAGGCTTTGGCATAGTCAATAAAGCAGAAATAGATGTTTTTCTGGAACTCTCTTGCTTTTTCCATGATCCAGCGGATGTTGGCAATTTGATCTCTGGTTCCTCTGCCTTTTGTAAAACCAGCTTGAACATCAGGAAGTTCACGGTTCACATGTTGCTGAAGCCTGGCTTGGAGAATTTTGAGCATTACTTTATTAGTGTGTGAGATGAGTGCTGATGCAGAAGCTCCAATACTTTGGCCATCTGATGTGAAGAACTAACTCATTGGAAAATACCTTGATGCTGAGTAAGATTGAAGGCAGAAGGAGAAGGGGGCGGTAGAAGATGAGAAGGATCACTGACTCAATGGCATGAATTTGAGCAAACTCCAGGAGATAGTGAAGAATAGGGGAGCCTGATGTGCTATAATCCATAGGGTTACAAAGGGTCAGACATGACCTAGTGACTGAACCACGGCAGTAAGTAGCAACTTGGGGACTGCTTTGATCCTGACCTTCTGACCCCATTGGTATCATCAGTGGATTTCTATAAAAGCACATCCTCCTGGTCAGTAGCTCTGGAAACTCTGCGGCAGCGTCTGGTTTTCTATTTGCCCCCAGGCTGTCCATTTCCAGCATTCTTCCTTGCTCTGTGCGGATCCACATTTCTGTCTGGTATCAATTTCTGCCTGCCTGAAGGGCTTCCTTTGAAGAGTGCTGGCCTTTGTTCCAGCACACAGTTAAGTTCCTCGTTGACCCTTTTAAGGTGGCTGTCAAGCTTTTTCCAGAGCAGCCTGAGCCTAGGACCATTTTGGTGACTCCCCCTGGTGTTTTAGGTAGTCTGAGCTCTGTCTTGTGAGGCTGATGGGAATGCACATCATTCACAGCCCTGTGTGGATCCTAGGTCCATGTGCAAAGCAGTCCTCAGCTGAAGCTTTGAGAGGCCCCCTTGGCAGATTTCCAGAGCTCTAGTTGTCTCAACTTCCCCCAGCTTTGACTCTGCATCTCAGCAAGACCCCTGAACGTGGCTTGGGTTTCCTCTTCCTGCAGTACTGTCTGGGGCAAGGTGGGGTGGTTAGTAGGGCTCACCTCACCAGGAATTTCATTTTCTCAGTTTGATGTATTTTTGTAGTTGTGGGTAGTGTGATTCCCGCAGCAGTTAATCTTTCATGGGGGAAAGTGGGAGTCCAGGATCTTAGTTGAAGTTCTGAACATTAGCCCTCCAGGGCTAGCTCTTTGTCTCCTGTTCCTCAGGAACATACGTATCACCCTCTACTTCCTACTCCCTCCTCTCCTGGGTGCTCCATATTTCAGGAAACATGAAAGTTTCCAGTAAAAGTGAATTGCTATTTGAAGCAAGCAAAATATTTGTCCTGAAGATAGGCTGACCAACTGACCCCTCCCTCCACTCACTCCCCACCTGTCTTCTCTGAGCCAGAGTCCGAAATGTGGCAATGGCTTGAACAGCCAGGGGTCAGGTGCCAGTGGACCAGCTCTGCGAGGGCAAGGTCCACATCTGCTTTGTTCACGCTCATATCCGAACCCACAACAGGGAGGGCACATCGTCGGCCCATGAATGAATGGATGAAAATGTATAAGTGATCACACATGCAGAATTGTGAATTTGGGGTTGGTGTGTACCTGTGTGGGGAGGGGGTGAGTCTTGACTGCCTGTGAATTGTGTATGAGGCAAAACCAGTTTAACGTGTGTGTGTGTGTGTGTGTGTAGGTTGATTATCTACGGGCATCTCTGTCCTATGACTGTTCCAGTATGAGCAGGTATGGTTGTTAACCAGCATGTTTTTCCACAAATGAGTTGGCTCTTCCCTTACACTTGCCACCACCCAGTGAGGTGGGGCAGTGGAAGGGGAGGAACCATGGAGGAGCCAGTAGTCAGGTTAGCAGGAACACTGGCCACAGCTCTGGTTACTGCTGATGAGTAGGAGGGAGATCTAACAAAAACAGACTGTCTTGGTGGATAATTTTCACGGAATGGAGAGTGTAAGGTAAGGTAAGTGATGATTTTAGGAGGGAAAAAAAAAGGCATTGAGTGCAGGGGAAAGGTGGTGGCATATATGTAGCAATCATGTGTAAGTAAGGGTTGGACGTTTTTCTGTCATGTCTTCAAGTATATTGAATGCTCCCTTGAAATGTTAAGCGTAACTTTCTGGACTATTTTTAGATCTCTTTTAGTGTTGTACTGCCTCCTGTTTTCTTGCCTGGGAGGTCCAATGGACAGAGCGACCTGGCGGGCTTACAGTCCATGGGGTCTAAAGGGAATTGGACACGACTTAGCACTAAATACCAACAACCTCTTGTTTTGGCATTAATTTTCTCATCTTTCTTTAAAAACTTACCAATGTTTGCCTTCATCTTTTGGGGATTGGCTCTTATGCTTCCATTGGTGCCCTTTTGCAATTTATTCTCTCCATTACTGTATTTGCTTGCTTATTTAAGGTTGGTCAGAAGCCATGACTGTAACAGGATACACTGTACTGCTCTTTCGATAGTTTGAGAACTGAGCTTTAGGAGGTGGGGTTTTGGATTACTAAGCAAGTTATTTCCTTTTGGGTCAAACTTGCCAATAAATACCTCACAAGAAATTCCTTAATTAGACACTTTTAGTTTTTTATATAATGTTTCTGGACCTGCTGCCTAGGGAGTATATGTTCTAAAGATAAAGGTAGCAATATCTACTTTTGTAGCAAAAAAAAAAAAAACAAACAAAAACCAAATACAGAAAATCTTTAAGATTATAAATAAAAAAATCTTTAAGAAGATTCTCAATTATACAATTTTGGTAAAAGTGAACAGCTATGCATTCTGTTGCTATGGTGATGAGATACAGTCTTCTCTTTGTTTCCCCTTCACTCCCCCCACCATTCTAAATTAATTATAAGTTTAAAAGAAAAAAGTCATTGTTCATATTGGTGTTTTACAGTTGAACAGATTGTTTTCATTTGGAGAACTAACAATTGTAGGGGTGGGTGTGGTAAAATGAAAAAGTGCAGAAATGAAAGCATTCTATGAGCCAGGGCCAGAGCATAGATATTCATCGACAATGGGCTGTGGTCCCAAACAATAGAATGGGAAAGACTAGAGATCTCTTCAAGAAAATTGGAGATACCAAGGGAACATTTCATGCAAAGATGGGCACAAAAAAGGACAGAAATGGTATGGACCTAACAGAAGCAGAAGATATTAAGAAGAAGTGGCAGGAATACACAGAACAAAAAAGATCGTCATAACCCAGATAACCATGATGGTGTGGTCACTCACCTAGAGCCAGACATCCTGGAATGTGAAGTCAAGTGGGCCTTAGGAAGCATCACTATGAACAAAGCTAGCGGAGGTGATGGAATTCCAGTTGAGCTATCTCAAATCCTAAAAGATGATGCTGTGAAAGTGATGCACTCAATATGCCAGCAAATTTGGAAAACTCAGCAGTGGCCACAGGACTGGAAAAGGTCAGTTTTCATTCCAATCCCAAAGAAAGGCAATGCCAAAGAATGCTCAAACTACTGCACAATTGCACTCATTTCACACGCTAGCAAAGTAATGCTCAAAATTCTCCAAGTCAGGCTTCAACAGTACATGAACTGTGAACTTCCAGATGTTCAAGCTGGTTTTAGAAAAGGCAGAGGAACCAGAGATCGAATTGCCAACAAACGTTAGATCATTGAAATAGAGAGCTCCAGAAAAACATCTACTTCTGCTTTATTGACTATGCCAAAGCCTTTGACTGTGTGGATCACAATAAACTGTGGAAAATTCTGAAAGAGATGGGAATACCAGACCACCTGACCTGCTTCCTGAGAAATCTGTATGCAGGTCAGGAAGCAACGGTTACAACTGGATATGGAACAACGACTGGTTCCAAATTGGGAAAAGAGTACATCAAGGCTTTTGTCACCCTGCTTATTTAAATTATGTGCAGAGTACATCATGAGAAATGCTGGGCTGGAGGAATCACAAGCTGGAATCAAGATTGCCGGGAGAAATATCAATAATCTCAGATATGCAGATGACACCACCCTGATGGCAGAAAGTGAAGAAGAACTAAAGAGCCTCTTGATGAAAGTGAAAGAGGAGAGTGAAAAAGTTGGCTTAAAGCTCAACATTCGGAAAACTAAGATCATGGCATCCAGTCGCATCACTTCGTGGCAAATAGATTGGGAAGCAGTGGAAAGAGTGACAAACTTTTTCTTTTTGAGCTCCAAAGTCACTGCAGATGGTGACTGCAGCCATGAAATTAAGACGCTTGCTCCTTGGAATAAAAATTATTACTAACCTAGACAGAATATTAAAAAGCAGAGATATTACTTTGCCAACAAAGGTCTATCTAGTGAAAGCTATGGTTTTTCCATTAGTCATGTATGTGTGTGAGAGTTGGACTATAAAGAAAGCTGAGCACTGAAGCACTGATGCTTTTGAACTGTGGTGTTGGAGAAGACTCTTGGGAGTCCCTTCAATGGCAAGGAGATCCAACCAGTCCATCCTGAAGGAAATCAGTCCTGAATATTTGTTGGAAGGACTGATGCTGAAGCTGAAACTCCAGTATTTTGGCCACCTGATGCTAAAAACTGACTCATTGGAAAAGACCCATGCTGGGAAAGATTGAAGTCAAGAGAAGGGGACATGACATCACCGACTTAATGGATATGAGTTTGAGCAAGCTCTGGGAGTTGGTGATGGACAGGGTAGTCTGGCGTTCTGCAATCTTTGGGGTCGCAGAGTTGGACACGACTGAGTGAGTGAACTGAACTGAACTGTGGTCCCAGAAGGACAAAAAGAGACACTTAAGGACTCATGGCTTATCTCTTTGATTAACCAAGATAATGAATGAATGTAAAGGGCATTGAAAGTGCCTGGCATGTTAAAGAGGGTTGATAAATGAGAGTTATTTAATTTTTAAAAAGACTGGTTACAAACAAATATTGCTAAAGTTTCAGAAACAGCTGGATAATTAAGGCAAAAAAGTAGTCCAAGTCCATGCTAAAATAAATAAATAAAATAGAAGGAGCTAAATGCAAGGGCTTCCCTAGTGGCTCAGCTGGTGAAGAATCTGCCTACAATGTGGGAGACCTGGATTCGATCCCTGGGCTGGGAAGATCCTCTGGAGAAGCAAACGGCTGCCCACTCCAGTATTCTGGCCTGGAGAATTCGATGGACTGTATGGGGGTCACAGAGAGTCAGACACGACTGAGTGACTTTCACTTTTCAAATACAAGCAAGCCCTCCTCCAGTCTTCATTTTATTCTCCAAAGAGCTACTCTTCATTGGCTTTTATATCTGCTATTTTTTCATGTGCATGTTTAAATAAGCATAGCCTTCCTATGTTTATTATATACCATAGTTATTATGCAAATTGGACTTTTAATTTAATATATTTTATACCTCTGAACATCAGAAAGATGGCTCATTCTTTTTAATGGCTGTAATGTATTTCATTACATTGAGAGGTACTCTAAATCTTTTAAGCAGTCTTTTAGTGATAGCTTCCCATATTTAACCATTTGATATCTTTTGGCTGTTTAGTATTGTTTTACAGAATATGAAGTCCAAATATTAACCTCAGTCCAACTACTCCAGGCTTGGTACTTGAGATGAAGTAACAATTTAAAACAGAGCTCTTCTTGTTATTTCATTGAGAACAAACTTTGCAAGAGAAGCAGTCTCTTTAGTGTCTGCTGTTGCTGCTGCTAAGTCACCTCAGTCGTGTCCGACTCTGTGGGACCCCTGAGACGGCAGCCCACCAGGCTCCCCCATCCCTGAGGTTCTCCAGGCAAGAATACTGGAGTGGGTTGCCATTTCCTCCTCCAATGCATAAAAGTGAAAGTGAAGTCGCTCAGTCGTGTCCGACTCTGAGCGACCCCATAGACTGCAGCCTACCAGGCTCTTCCGTCCATGGGATTTTCCAGGCAAGAGTACTGGAGTGGGGTGCCATTGCGTTTAGTGTCTAGTCTTCTTAAATTACCCAATAAAACAATTACTACTTTCAGCTAATTATGTAGGAAATTACAGAGTTGGGTGGAGGGGGCATATTGGATAGTATCAGCTTCCTTCACACTTTCCTTTTGATGATGGTAGGAGAACTTTTTTTTGGCCTGGGTTTAAATCAGGAGTGTGGTCATCCATGTATAGTAACTAATGATGAAAATTTAATAAGGATCCTTCCTCACTGTTTGTTTGACTCCTACAGTTTCAGAATTGTTTATTTGGCTATGTGCATAACTTTCCAAGGATGTTTATCACACAGAGAGAAATCACCAATAAGAAGGCACAGTCTATTGTAGCTGCTGGTAATTTCTATTTGGGTTGACTGTTAGCTTGGTTTTAATGAAAAGAAATAATATGTATTTATCAGTTCACTCACTCAACACCTGTGCTCTTGTGTCCTTGGTATATTCCCACTTAGCTCTCACTTTACCTTTTCCCTCATCCTCAAGGTCTCTCTTCATTGCTTTGTGTACAGGTTAGACTGTTTTGAAGTACATATTGAAAGGAAAACACTGTTTTTCTGAGAGCGTGTACCTTGTCTTTGTACTTCTTCAAGGCTCTGCTTTTGGATGGCTTCTTAGCACCCAGAAATGGCATCATTATCCAGTTCTCCAAGGCCAGCTGAGATTTCTGGAAGTGACTTGGAACTCGCTTGCCAGAGCAGCCTATTAACAGATATCAGAATAAGTGTCTCTTGTCTTTGCTATTTTCCCAAAGCTTGATAGGCATGTCATATTGACATGCTGATTTGTTCAGACCTTGTCATCATTGTCTATGAGCTGTGCATGCTTACATTTTAGTGTCTTCTAATGACCTCAGAAAAATCCATTTTACTTTCACTTTTACTAGTAGCCATTTGCTTCCAAAGTAATGGTAACTTTATTTCTCTGGGAATGATACTAGTATACTGGTGATCATTTTGCTGTTCTTGAGAATGATTTATTTTCTTTCCAGCAGTTTGCAATGAATAATATTTAGTGATATTTGAAGAACTCAGGTTTCAATGACATAAACTTTTCTAAAGTATGACCAGGAAATAGAATCTTATCTTATAGGACTGTTGTCAGCCTACAGACCTCAGTTTCATAACATTCCTTGATAAAATCTTAATGTGGTCCTGGAAAGGCCATCTCTTGCCTTATACATTCATACAGTCACCATGTTTTCATTTGGTTCTGTAAGCAGTGTGATTCCATTTTTTATTGATCAATAAGGAGGACCCCAGCCATTTCACCTTTTAAAAGTGGAACCTCAGAAACATGTCCTTGAGAGAATATTTCCAGAAACCAACTTTAAAGTGGTTGTAGCCAAACATTCGGCACCCAAGTAAATATGGAATATGTATACCTTTTCAAAGTACCTAAAAGTAGAGAAGAATTTTGAAAATTGTACTGAATTTATTACCTTTAAAAAAAAAATTTAAAGTATACGTGATTGCATCTTAAAAACATACCGAGTACTAAGCTTTCTTCCTTCTGAAGTCTCCTGGCTCTATTTGTGACACCTTGTGATTTCCAGTCTGCAATAGAAGTAGAACTGAAACAGAGGCAAATAAAAGGAACAAATAATAGGACTTCCCACCCTCTCTTCTAACGAGCCCTGTGTCCAAATGAAGTTTCAACATAATGACTTTAGTGAACCAGAGATTCTCCAATTTCCTCTTGCAGTCTGCAGAATTGATAGCAAAATTTTTTTTTTTTTTTTTTTTAATTTGTAATGTTATTATCCCTATAGCTGGTGCTTGCAGGCTTGGGAATATTCTTCTATGTGTTCATCAAGGTTGCATCTAGCATTACATTGACATTTTCAGATTTGTTGGCTGACATAGAACGACTCCAAATCAATATAATGTTGACAATGAAGCTGTCTCATTTTGGGGCATGGGTTGAAGGTATGCAGAAAGCAAGCTCTAATTTTTAATAAAAGAATAGGTATAACTATTAACAAGTTATTCAGGTATATACTTAAAATTTTGATGGAGTTTTATTGAGAAGTCTTGTAGACTTTCTACTTTGAATAGAAAACTTGAATTTGCATGATGCATTTATGAGTTCATTACCCATGTGAAACTATTCCAGTAGGCTCCCCCAAGCTTGGACATGTGTGAAAGTAATAGCCACCATTTATTGAGCATCTTCCATATGCCAAGCATTTGGCGAAATACTTTAGTGACTTTAATACTTCCAATTCTGGAAGCATTTCTAAGCATTCACATATATAGAGTTACAGGGGTATGTGTGTGTGTGTATGTGTGCTTATGTGTAGCCACAAACACAGTTTTGACATAAATGGTGATGTATGTGTATTTTTCAATTTCTTTTTTCCCCACTCTGAATAAGTTAGATATTTCCCAGTCAGTATCTGTGGACTTAGCATATTCTTTGAAACCAGGCATAGGATTCTATAATGTGTGCGTTACTTGCTCAGTCATGTCCGACTCTTTGTGACCCCATGGTCTGTCCATGGAATTCTCTAGGCAAGAATACTGGTGTGGGTTGCCATTTCCTTCTCCAGGGGCTCTTCCTTACCCAGGGACCAAACCCAGGTCTCCTGCATTGCAGGCAGATTCTTCGCTGTCTGAGCTACAAGGGCAGCCAGATTCTATAATACTAGTTCTCAAAATTGCCTGCACATTGGAATTACCTGTGAAATTTGAAAAATTACCCAAGCCCCCAGTACTGGAGAGTTTCATATGATTGGTATAGTATAAAGCCTGGGTATCAAGAGTATGAGAACCAGTGATTTATACTGTGGATGCTCCAACATTTATTGAAACAATCTCCCTTTGAAGGACATTGCTATGCTATGCTATGCTAAGTCCCTTCAGTCGTGTCCGACTCTGTGCGACCCCATAGACGGCAGCCCACCAGGCTCCGTCGTCCCTGGGATTCTCCGGCAAGAATATTGGAGTGGGTTGCCATTTCCTTCTCCAGTGCATGAAGAGAGAAAAGTGAAAGTTAAGTCGCTCAGTCGTGTCCGACTCTTAGCGACCCCATAGACGGCAGCCCACCAGGCTCCGTCGTCCCTGGGATTCTCCGGCAAGAATATTGGAGTGGGTTGCCATTTCCTTCTCCAGTGCATGAAAAGAGAAAAGTGAAAGTGAAGTCGCTCAGTCGTGTCCGACTCTTATCAACCCCATGGACTGCAGCCTACCAGGCTCCTACGTCCATGGGATTTTCCAGGCAAGAGTACTGGAGTGGGGTGCCATTGCCTTCTCCATTGAAGGACATTAGATAATGAACCCTGTTTTCTTTCTGTCATAATGTTATAGTGAACATTCTTGTTAATATTTCTCTGTCGTGTGTAAGTATGTCAGTAGGTTAATTCCTACATGTGGAATCTAGGTGCATTGGGGCAGTCCATGGGGTTGCAAAGAGTTGGACATGACTGAGCGGCTGAACTGAAATGAACTGATGGAATCTAGAAATTCTTAGTTGTGGATCAATGGGCAAGTGCATTAGAAACAACAATAGTAATTGCCAGATCGTGATACAATTGATTTCCCCCTTCTCTGATTATTAGATGGCCCATTGTTGGGCAGAGGGTTTTTTATTGCCTTTTTTTTTTTTTCCCCCAAACTGGTCTTCTCCCTCATCTGCCTTGTTCCCACCCCAGTTATAAAAAATGTTTGTTCTGATTTTGGAAGGTTGTACATCTAAGTGCTTATGGAGTTTCCTATCATGAAAGGAGACTGGGGAAATCCTATGTCAAAGCTTTTTTTCTCTAGGTGTTTTGAGTACTGTGTCTTTGAACATTGGTTTCATAGGCTGACATGAAATTCCTGCCTTTACTTCTCATCATTAGAAGCATGCGTGTCTCTCAAAGGGCTGGGCAGTTCTGATTTAAGAACAGCACTCACCAGAGCCAGGCTTCCCTGGTGGCTCAGATGGTAAAGAATCTGCCTGCAGTGCAGGAGACCCAGGTTCATTCCCTGGGCTGGGAAGATCCCCTGGAAAAGGAAATGGCAACCCAGTCCAGTGTTCTTGCCTGGGAAATCCTATGGATGGAGGAGCCTGGCAGACTACAGCCCAGGGGCTTGCAAACAATTGGACATGATTGAGTGACTAACACACACATGCACACACACACACCAGAACCACACAAGACCTGAACACTTGGAGGCCAGAGTGCCTCTTTACTACCTTCTTTTTACACCTGAACTTGCCTTCCATGGAAGCTTTTACGATCATCTTTCCATAAACCTCTCTTGAAGAATTATTATGTAAAATTTATAGGTAGAATTTTTATGAAGGGTAGGGTACTTCTTTTGAAGGGAGTTTCAGTTTTCATAATGCAGTTCCATCATCTGATTCGTTGTTTCTGGGTGGCTGCTGTCTCCTCATCATGAGCAGGACTCATTAGGAACAGCCCTTGGATAGGTGTGGTGCTGGCCTGGCCCAGACTGAGCCCCTCAGAGCAGCAGGGGTGTGGAGAGACTCAGCATCTGTCTAGTAAACAGCTTACCACGCTGTAATTTGGAACCCAGGAATCACCGTGTACTTAGCTTTCCGTAAACATTTTTCACACCTATAATGGCAAACTGGCTGTGTTCACACTTGTTCAGAATGTTCTTTCTGAGGCAACACTGGGAAAGCAAGTGGCCCCAGGTGCTTGCAGTAGGTTTTCTACCTTGGTGACCGGTTCACAATGACTTTCCTGGGCGGACAGGCTGCCTTCAGATGTCGCAAGGAGAATAATAAATAGATGAGATCAGTGATTGAAGAAAATGTGAAGAGGAATCAGGTCAGTGTTGTAAATGTCAGCGTCGTTGCAGTGACTCAACTGGGTGTGCTGTGTGGTAACTTTTGTGTAAGTGGTTAGATTGAAATATTAAACCTGTTGAGTGCTTCAAAATATACAAGAAGGCTAATTTTTTAAATGCCTTTTCTACACTGCCCTCAAACCCTCAGAGACTTTCCCACAATTTGCAGATAAGCTGACTAACCTGCGGAGCGCTTGATTTAGTGGTGACAACTACCCTATAGAGATTAAATCCGTCTCATTCCAGGAATTTGTTCTGCTGATACACACAGGAATGTCAGGGAGAGGAGTCTGGTTAGCATAGTTCCACCAAACAGTAGCTAACAAATATAAACCCACCTTCCAACTTTTTAATGTAGTTCTCACTTCCTTTTGTGATGTCCATTTAAAATCCATCAAACATTTATAGAGGGCTTCAGGATGCTGAAGTCTATTTTAAAGTCACTCGCCAAAAAATGCGTCTGAGTGGGTATCTGAACCCAGGTCGTGACTCCACGGCTGCCTGTCATATTGTATCTGCTCATCTGTTTTCCCCTAACTCAAAAGCTACATTTACCTTGAAAAAGATGAGAGTTTCTTAATAGTTACCAGAGAGTGAGGCTAATTTTAACCAAGAACTTTTGTTCTGCATGGTGTTTTGTTTTATTTCCTCTTGTTGCACATGTGATCTTGGCATAAAAGTAGTTAGAAGAACATGAAAAGATGAAATGTAATCAGTGAGGTTTAAAATTTGCTTTCAGAAAACATGAAAACATGTAAACCCTTTAGGCGAGTTTTTATTTCTTAATTTTTATTCCAGAGACCTGTAGTTTCCCTACGATGCCGAGAGACATTGTTTTCCATGGAGGCTTATGTAGAAATAAAAATTATACCCATACTTGGCCTTGATGGTAAAATATAGTTTGAGAAGGAGTGAGATTGAACAGCGTCTGGTTTGGGGCTATGAGGGTCAGTAGCAATAGTCACTTTTCCAGAGGACCACATCTTATAGCTTCACTGGGGAAAAGGACTTAACATTACTGGGAGGATGTGTCATGAATTCTTGGCTTAGAGTACCCCTAGTTTATCCTCTCTAAATCACATAAAACTTTGCTTGAAGATTTGGAAAACATAATTGTTCAAACCAAGTGCAGTTGACCCTTAGACAACACAGGTTTGAACTGCACAGGTCCACTTGGCCATGGAGTTGTTTCAGCAGTAAATACTACAGTGTTAGATGATCCGCAGTTAGTTGGATGCTCGTGTGCAGAACCGTGGATGCAGGGGGAGCCGAGTATACAGAGGGCCAACTGTAAATAATGCTCGGAATTTCGACAGTGTGGAGGATCAGAGCCCCTCACCCCTTCATTGTCCAAGAGTCAACTGTATATATCTATCCACCCTCTTCTCTCTCAGAATTTATTGGAATTATTTCAATTGTTTCCAAAAATGCCTAGTACTGTTGTTCTTTTAGGACGGTGTCTTTTTAATGTCATTTGCATTTTCTGTGTAGATGGCACCAAAGGGTTGGCTACTTGTTTGAGAAAGTGTGTAACCATAACTACCTAAAGTATGGTCATTTCAATGGGGAGACACATTAAGAGATTCTTCATTGACCTGTGGGGCTTCCCTGGTGGCTCATCAGTAAAGAAACCACCTGCCAATGCAGGAGATGCTGGTTCAATCCTTAGGTCAGAAAGATCACCCTGGAGAAGGAAATGGCAACCGACTCCAGTATTCTTGCCTGGGAAATTCCATGAACAGAGGAGCCTGGTGGGCTACAGTCCATGGGGTCCCAAAGAGTTGGACATGACTGAGCAACTAAATAACAAGATTGACCTGTAGTGGTGAGGACTCTGACCTTTGGGGGTTATTTCAATTGGATCAGCAGAGGACCAGAACATATAGACAACAGGTGATTGCTGGTGTCCTGAAATGCACAAATACTCTTTTCTGGCGACTGTGATAGCTTACTGTCATACTATTGCTGAAAGAGCTGCTAGGTGATTTAGGAAAGTTGCATTCTTTTACATATTGGCTGAAAGCAAAACTTGGCCTCATGGAATAGTAGAGAGCTTTGATGTGATAAAGCTGGCTGTTGAGTTGTAGCTTCTTGTGTATAACCCCTACATTTAAATTTGTCTTTATAGACCCTAAGTGGGTCCCTGAGAGGCAGGGAGATAGAAACTCAAGGGTGAAAATGATTTGCATTTCTACAGCTTGGATTTAAATTTGTTTATTGACTCTACTCACAGACTAGCAACAGGTCAGCAGGCCCACGGGCACAGGCCCTCCGCCGAGGCTGTGCTTTGTTTGATGGGGAGCTCTTACGACACTTGGTTTGGCTCTTCTCCCAGATGATCTAGACGAGATGTCCTGGCTTCCAGACTAGTTTCTGTCACGTGAACAGCACAAACTTCCTAGCTTGAGATATGTGTTATATGGGCTTTAGGGATTTATGCTCTAACCCATGGTTAAAGTATTGAGTCATGACAGAGTAGTTACTGCCAGCTTTTCAGGGTGAAGACCTGGAGGTCCTTCCCTTTGCTCTTTACACGAGGAGGGGTGGTTTTCTGGCAGGAGTCCATGGCTTGGGCCTGGAATAAGGCTGTTAATTATATGCTGGTTGAAACTTGGTCTGCTTGAGGGTGTGCATGGACTTCACTTGGGTTCCTTCCTCCCTTATCTCAGGAGGAAGTAGAGAAGGAAGGGGACTGGTTCTGGCTTCCACTTTGCAATTACTACCGTCCCCCGCCACCCCAACACCTACACTGATGCAGGCAAACATAGAGGAGGGAGTGTGCTGGGCTTTTGCTGCCCTGCTTACACAGTGGGCAGGGAGGGTTTTCAGGGTCCCTGTGCCTTATTTGAATGTTTGGATTTTGGTTTCTCCATCCATGGAGGGGTGCCCTCATTGTTCTTCTCTTGTCTCAGAAAAGTCACTGGGTTGAGAGGACTGAGTGTTGGGTGAATTTCCAGGAGCCATCCAAGAAGTGGCCTATTAGAACACCCTTTTGGGACCAAGTGTGTGGGAAGGGCTGTCCCTCCACTGGACACACTAGAAACACCCTTTCCGTTTCCTGGTGCAGAGGATGTTGAAACTTACAGGGAAAACACATTCTCTTTCAAAGGTTTCTCCTACAACCTTTAGACTGCCTCTCATTATTTTTTAAAGCTCCAAATAGTACTTGGCATCTGGTGTTCTTGGGAAATGAAACCAGACATGAGGAATGTGAGAGGGGAGAGAGATGGCCAAGGAAAGAAGCAAAGCCATTTTTCCCCTTCACATTCTTGTTGATAAGAGAATTTGGGTTAACATTAACATGTTGCTGAAACCCAAGTCATATGTTAGGGCCCTCTGCAAAATGTGAGGTAAACTGCAGCTCTGAAAATAATAGATTCAATGATTAAAACTGAGGGTTTTCTTAACTTTTCTCTTTGAAATGCTCTTGGGGCATAATTTCTTTTTTTCTTGTCCTTCTTTTTATGCCTGTGACATTGTTTCTGAAATTCCAGAAACCATTTGTAATAAACAATGACAATATTTTGTTGGGGAAAGAATAATTGGAGAATTAAATGTGAAATACTGTCCATCTTGATTAAAATAATAGACATGGGGCTCAAATACATAGTGCCCATTGCACTTCATGTGTGCATGCAGACACTCTCAGCTGTTTAACCAAGTTGATGGAAGACAGGAGCTAGCCATCTCCTTTTTTCCCTTCCTTGAGCAGGTAAGCTATTTCCCTTGTAACCACTGTGATTAGAGGAAAACGGTGGTAACTTAGCCAGTGGTAACCTCAGCCATCTTATAAATGTGTGGCACGTGTCCCTGATGAGCCAATTAGAATGATGTATGAAAGTGTGAAAGTATTAGTTGCTCAGTCGTGTCTGATTCTTTGTGACCTCGTGGACTGCAGTTCACCAGGCTCCTCTGTGCATGGAATTCTTTAGGCAAAAGTACTGCAGTGCGTTGCCATTCCCTTCTCCAGGGGATCTTCCCGACCCAGAGATTGAACCTACGTCTCCCACATTGCAGGCAGATTCTTTACCATCTGAGCCACCGGGGAAGCCCAGAATGATGTATGTATCCGTGTAAATCTATTTGTCAACATGACCTTCCAGTTCCCCCCATATGTTGGGTACTGTCCGTGTGCAGCTTTGTGGAAAATGAACTTTCCATGTTACGTATGTATTGTGACTTGGCATTATCAAAGGAAAACTACTGAAGGGGGTTTTCTTGTGAACTCTTTTTGTTCTCTAGTGGTTTTGTTTTTTTCAGTCATCTTAATCATCATCAACATTCCTGAAAATTTGGCCCTCATTTTTTGTCTGTTATCACATAGAGAGATTTGTTTGTTTTGGTAAAGAACAGTACAAATGACTCTGAGCTAGGCCACAGATGGATTGTATTTCTGATTCTTTGCTAAGCAAAATGCACCTGCTCCAGAATCTTAAGTAGCTTTTTAATTGCTTCCTTGTGCATGGCATAGCAATAGTCATCTGTAATGTTATAGACAGATTGCACATTGGATGTCCCAGAAGTGCCCTCTTCCCCTCTGCAGCAGTGCCAGAAGCTTAGATGAGAAGATGTGTTCTGGTTGAGGGCCCAGCTGAAATGGTGGAATTAGTCCTTTCCCTCAGGCTGATCTGATTAAAAGGGGGCCAAGATGTACAAACACAGGTCCCTGGTTTCATTAACTGCACATTTTCTCTTCAGTAGACAGAAAAACCAACTTCACTGCTCTCTAAATGTCCCAACTAGGTGTGACCTCCCTGATCTCTGAGGGTTTTTCATCTATTTCTTGAACACCTCACAATAAGTCTGGCCTGTTGAGGAGGTTCATGTATGAGAGCTGAGTAAGTGCATACATCTTGAGCAAAGTGTTCACTGAAAGTAAGGAGTGTGGAAAATGTCTGTAAGATTCTATCAGCAGGTCTGTTTCCAGTGGAGTTTACTTGAGGATGGGGAGAAAAATCAAGTACCAGCTAGTTCAGCCAGAGAGAAATTTCTCACTCTAAGGTAAAGCTGTAAACACCTCCCCCCGAGGATGAAGTCTGTTTGTGGGGCTACTGTCAGCATCAAAAATCTTGACAAGTAGCTAAAAAGCACTTGGTGATCTGATTGCCTTCAAATACTTTGGCAGTGGTGAAAAGCAGATCTAGAGGCAAGTGTGGGAAGAACACCCAGTCGCACCCTACTGAGGTTCAGAGAGGAGACCATCTGTTCACTTAGGCATTTGTGCTTTTGCATTCGACAAACATTGCGAATATACTGTGTGCCAGGGACTGAATGAAGCTTGGTCCCTGTCTTCAGGATCTCATAGTTTCATGGGGGAAACAGACATGTATTTTTTAAAAAAGCAACCCAAAAAAAGACTCAACTATGTATATGATGCTGGGGGTGTGTAAAGAAATGTGTGATTGCCTCTGGGACATTTAAGACTCATAAAAGCAGCAGTACTGGATTAGATCTTGACTGTTAAGTGGAGAATAGGTAAGGAAAAGAACACCTAGGCTAATGGGACTGTGGAGAGATGGGCTTGGAGGTGAAACTGCTGCTGTGGACAGTGGGCTGGGCGTGGGGTGCACAGCGTTCAGAATGTGGGAGGAGAGGTAGAAATAGAGGAGGCAATGGCAGGCCATGGAGGGTCCTGTGGTCCAGCCCAGGAAGTTGGACCACATTCAGGAGACACTGCAGAACTAAGTGACAAGTCGGATTTATGATGTGCTGAGAAAAATCCCAGACCCCTGACTCCACTGTATGAAGCCCTAGGGTCTGGGCCCCTGCCCTCTGCAGCCTAGTCTCTCTCAACGGCACTCCTGTTACCCACTATGCTCCAGCCCCACTTATCTTCCTTCTTGACTCAAATGTGCCAAGGTCTCCACCTGCCCAGGGTATCTGCTCACACTCTTGCAGCCTGGAGTCCTCTTCCCTGACACACTGCAGAGCTGGTCCCATTTATCCATCAGGCCTCAGTTTAAATGCCCCCTCTGAGATCACAGTTGCTAAAGTAGCTGTCCCCTCCCACCAACACCATCACCACCATTTTCTTTCATTTTCTTCTGGCATCCCCTATAATACTAATCAAAATTAGTAATTATGTTTTACTTCACTTGATTTCCGCCCCCCACCGCTTTCTTCAAATCAAATAAGCTCCCTAAAGGCATTTTCTCTTACTTTCATCCCTTTTTCCTTCCACAGAGGAGCCAGCATAAAAACTTGGTCTTTGGGCTTTACTGAGACTTTTAAACACAAATCACCTATCAAAGGCAATATTTGTACTTATTAAAATGACTTCAATTAGGCCCCTAGATGTAATGGGCTCTATATCTTATTACTCATCTTAGAAACTAGCCAAGACTCCTTAATATTCTTTTGTTTATAGAACTATTGGCATTTTTTTTTAACTTGAAAAATGCTTCGGATGGACTTTTTTTAGATCTTAATGTTTCCTCTGCGCCCCTTTTCAATATCGCCAGAGTGTATTATTGACATAATTTAGGTTTAAGTGAAACAACTTGTAAAATGCTCAAGTAAAGTAACTGCCCTCTTTATTCATTTCTCAAATACAGTGGTTGCCCTCCTACCCATGTGAGGTGCAGCACATGCCATGGGCACTTTCCCCTATGGAGTTGACTTTTCAGTGGGGAAAGAAAGACCCAGACCACAAATTACCTTACCTGTTGACTGTCTATCGTGGAGATCTCAAAATGCTAACAGGGCCAAGACTGTGTTCAAATGGGTAGGTTAGCAAGACTGCCTGCCAGTGAACTTGAGGGCTGAGCCTGGTCCTGTGGCCCTTAATGAGTTGGTCTTCACCCGCTTTTGTTTCTTAACCTTGTCTCTGAATAGCCTGAACACTGCCTCCCACAGTCCCTCATACACACATGTGTGTATAGTCAGACCTGGACAGGAGCCTCCAAAGAGTCTTCAGTTTATGGACTGGGAGTGGTAGGGTATGTAGGACACTTGAATGGGATGTGATTCCTACCCTGAAGACACACACAAGAGACAAACACGAACACTTATAGTTTATTAAGTCTTATTTCCCATCTCCTGGTGTACATCAGTGCCATTGCTGCCTACCCGTGCTGGTTAACAAAGTGCAAGAATTGCACACTTTGAGGGAGCCTTAAAGCAGTTTGACATTGCTGAAATATTGTACCATATTTTACAAAAATATGTTTGTAACAGACTGGTGAGAACACCATCCTTCACCACAGATAGTTTGAGAAGCTGGTATGTAGATCACCATAACTTAGAAGTTTTTGATAGGAACATTTTTGTATACACATACTCCCCTCCTCTGTCACATAAATAGTCATATAAAGTGGTTTTAAAAAAATCTTACCCTGTTTTATCAATTATGAAAATAGTATATCTTAATTTTGAGAACAACTGAAGAATACAAGACTTTTTGGGTTTTTTAAGAGTAATCCATACAGCTGACATGCACTAACTGCAGCTCATATTTTGGTGTATTTCTCTTGTCCTTGCCCCCTGCTCCTATATATTTCTTTTTTGTATGTAAATGAGACAGTATATACCTACTTATTCTTTATTTCATATATTCTAAGTATTTGCATGTCATTAAATATACTTTTTAATTTTTTAAGTTATAGTTGATTTGCAAGTGGTATATAACAGTGATTCAGAATTTTTATAGATTATATTCCTTTCATAGTTTTTATAAAATATTGGCTATATCCCCTGTGCTGTATGATATATCCTTGTAGTAAATATTCTGTTGCAAAGGACTGGATTGTGGTCTACCAACTAGTTGTACCATAACTTGTTTACTCTTCACATAGTTCTCTATCACTAGCATCTATTCTATGCCCTTGTTTATTTGCTCTTAAAGATCATGGTTTGATAATTTTTGTGAAAACACCTTTGATTGTATCTTTGAATATATCCTTAGAATATATTTCCAAAAGTAGAAACTCTCTGTCAAAATTTGTGACCATTTTAAGTCCTTGGTAAATTGCCCTTGGAAATGTTAAACCAGATTTCGTCTACCACCGGCAGTGGATGAGGCTAACTGCACTGAGTGCTCTCAGGACTGGTACTGTCAGCCTGGGGATACAGTTGACAAAGAGAAGGGCAGAGGAAGTGACTGGACCACCTGGATAGAAGAAAATGGGAGGGCGAGATATTTATGGGGCATGGAAAGCTGTCTGTTGGCTAAGTATAGCATACTTTTTATCTTATTTTTTTATGCTTTTAATTTTTTTTGGCATGTGGGATCTTAGTTCCCTGACCAGGGATCAAACCCACACACCCTGTGTTGGAAGCATGGAGTCTTAATCACTGGATCACCAGGGAAGTCCCTAGGATACTTTTAAGGAAGTAAAAAAAAAACAGAAGCAGTGAGTTGGATTTGGATTTGATGGTGCACTGAAAGCCAGTTTAGAATGGTGTTGGGAGCCATTGGTGGGTTTTGAGTAAAGAGACGAGACCCTCCAGGGCTCAGCTCTCAGAAGATGTTATACCTGTGCTGTATGTACCGCCCCTCACTTCCTGTGTACTCCTTGCCCCTTCCCAACTCATGCTTTTCTTGGCACTGTTCAGTCTGTCTAAATGCTCTGCTTTCTGATATCTGTCAAAATTCCCCACAAGCATCAGGGACCAGTTTCTCCCCTACAGTGTTCATGCTTTATTACATAGCATGTACTATATGATATGTCGTATTAATTTTGTTATAATTAATTGGAGCACTGCTCTCTCTCAGGGCTTCCTCAATGGCTCCGTGGGTAAAGAATCCGCCTGCAGTGCAGGAGACACAGATGTGGGTTCAATCCCTGTGTCAGGAAGATCCCCTGGAGGAGGGCATGGCAACCCACTCCAGTATTCTTGCGGGAGAATCCCATGGACAGAGAAGCCTAGTGGGCTGTAGTCCATGGCTCGCAGAGTTGTACATGACTGAGCAGCTAAGCACCCTCAAGCTCTCTCTCCCACCAGATTAGAAGCTCCTAATCACCACTTCCCTTCTGTATCCTTAGGTACCTACTGTCGTGCCTGGTATATAGTAGATACTAATACACATTTACCAAGGGAATCCAAGGTACTACATATGGCTCATAGGACCTTGTACAGGTACTCCCTAAGCCAGGAGATGTCTGCTTCAACAGAATGAAATATTAGGTATCTCGGCGAGGTCTTTATTAGGTCGTCATATAGGCTCTGTGACAGATACTTTGCTCTTAACCTCTTTCTCCCTTCCCAACTCAGAGACTTCCAGTTGCTAGCTTTTGGAGGCCACTATCCCTTAAGTGAGTGGAGGGTTTTTCTCTAGAAGTGTTTTCAAATCATAGTTATTGGTGAGAATTTTCACCCAAGTTTGCATCATTGTATTAATGACACAATCAAGAAAAGCTGGTGACAGATTCT
Source organism: Bos indicus (assembly GCF_029378745.1). NCBI lineage: Eukaryota > Metazoa > Chordata > Mammalia > Artiodactyla > Bovidae > Bos > Bos indicus. Next base: position 71,352,018 of record NC_091769.1, read on the forward strand.
GGAATTAGATTCTGTAATTTGGAAGAGACACCATAAGTCCATAAGTTGGACAAGAACAAAGTTCATCCCTTTCTTCATTATGCAGAATTAACCATTGTTAAATGTCAACACACTTGCTTCTGGTCTTTTGTGTGTACACTTTTATTTTTAATTGCGTAAATAATGTATGGATACATTTTTTTTTTTAATTTAAATCTTACAGATACAGCTTCAGGACTCCTTGACTTGCATCTGCATGTCTCATAGTCTAAACTTTTTTTTTAAAATAATATCCTTTGTTTAAATGAAATTTTATGTAAAAGTTGACTGTTCTTCTAGTTAAATATGTGAGACATATCCATGTGTCCCATGTAGTATTATGTACTGAGGGCACAGCAGTGAACAATATGTGCAAGGCCCTTCCCCATGAAATAACCACATAGGATAATTTGAAATGGTGATACTTGCCCTGAAGATCTTCAGACAGGGTAAAGAGACAGAGAGTGATGGGAGCATTGCACAGGACTGTGGCAGATACAGTGGTTGGGTTGGCTTCCTGAGAAACTGAAATCATGCTGAGGCCTTAATGATGAGAAGAATCAGCCATGCATAGGTGTGGCCAGAACATGCTTGTCAAGGATGTGGTTCGAGGGCGTGGCTGATACAAAGGCCCCAAGGCAGGAGTCAGCATGGCCAGTATAGTTGAAGTGCAATGACTCATACAAAGAGCTCTACATGATGGGGTCAGGGGAGGGGTAGTCAGAAGCCAGATTGTAATGCCCCTTGGAGGCTGTTGTGTGGCCTTTACATGTTCTTATAATTGCAGTGAGTAGCCACAGGATGTTTTTATAAGATAATATGTCAGTATCCAAAAGGATAAAAGCAGAACTGCTGAAATTGAAGCTGGAGTGAGAAGCTCAAATTAATACCTACTGAAAATCTCTGATTTCTCTCCCCTCTCCCATCTGAGAGTTGGGGTACCTTACCCTTTAGGCATTTCTAACAGGTAACTCAGGTCCAAATAGGAAAAGGAGTATATCAAGGCTGTATATTGTCACCCTGCTTATTTAACTTATATGCAGAGTATATCAAGAGAAACGCTGGGCTGGAGGAAGCACAAGCTGGAATCAAGATTGCCGGGAGAAATATCAATAACCTCAGATATGCAGATGACACCACTCTTATGGCAGAAAGAGAAGAAGAACTAAAAAGCCTCTTGATGAAAATGAAAGAGGAAAGTGAAAAAGTTGGCTTAAAGCTCAACATTCAAAAAACAAAGATTATGGCATCAGGTCCCATCACTTCATGGGAAAATAGATGGGGGAAACAGTGGAAACAGTATCAGACTTTATTTTTTTGGGCTCCAAAATCACTGCAGATGGTGACTGCAGCCATGAAATTAAAGGACGCTTACTCCTTGGAAGGAAAGTTATGACCAACCTAGATAGCATATTAAAAAGCAGAGAAGAAAGCCCAGAGATAAATCCACGCACATATGGACACCTTATCTTTGACAAAGGAGGCAAGAATATACAATGGATTAAAGACAATCTCTTTAACAAGTGGTGCTGGGAAAACTGGTCAACCACTTGTAAAAGAATGAAACTAGAGCACTTTCTAACACCATACACAAAAATAAAAATGATTAAAGACCTAAACGTAAGATCAGAAACTATAAAACTCCTAGAGGAGAACATAGGCAAAACACTCTCCGACATACATCACAGCAAGGATCCTCTATGACCCACCTCCCAGAATATTGGAAATAAAAGCAAAAGAAACAAATGGGACCTAATTCAACTTAAAAGCTTCTGCACAACAAAGGAAACTATAAGCAAGGTGAAAAGACAGCCTTCAGAATGGGAGAAAATAATAGCAAATGAAGCAACAGACAAACAACTAATCTCAAAAATATACAAGCAACTCCTACAGCTCAATTCCAGAAAAATAAATGACCCAATCAAAACATGGGCCAAAGAACTAAATAGACATTTCTCCAAAGAAGACATACAGATGGCTAACAAACACATGAAAAGATGCTCAACATCACTCATTATCAGAGAAATGCAAATCAAAACCGCTATGAGGTACCATTTCATACCAGTCAGAATGGCTGTGATCCAAAAGTCTACAAGCAATAAATGCTGGAGAGGATGTGGAGAAAACGGAACCCTCTTACACTGTTAGTGGGAATGCAAACTAGTACAGCCACTATGGAGAACAGCGTGGAAATTCCTTAAAAAACTGGAAATAGAACTGCCTTATGATCCAGCAATCCCACTGCTGGGCATACACACTGAGGAAACCAGAAGGGAAAGAGACACGTGTACCCCAGTGTTCATCACAGCACTGTTTATAATAGCCAAGACATGGAAGCAACCTAGATATCCATCAGCAGATGAATGGATAAGAAAGCTGTGGTACATATACACAATGGAGTATTACTCAGCCATTAAAAAGAATACATTTGAATCAGTTCTAATGAGGTGGATGAAACTGGAACCTATTATACAGAGTGAAGTAAGCCAGAAAGAAAAACACCAATACAGTATACTAATGCATATATATGGAATTTAGAAAGATGGTAACAATAACCCTGTATACGAGACAGCAAAAGAGACACTGATGTATAGAACAGTCTTTTGGACTCTGTGGGAGAGGGAGAGGGTGGGATGATTTGGGAGAATGGCATTGAAATATGTATAATATCATATATGAAACGAGTCACCAGTCCAGGTTCAATGCACGATACTGGATGCTTGGGGCTGGTGCACTGGGACAACCCAGAGGGATGGTATGGGGAGGGAGGAGGGAGGAGGGTTCAGGATGGGGAACACATGTATACCTGTGGCAGATTCATTTTGATATATGGCAAAACCAATACAATATTGTAAAGTTTAATAAAAAAAAAAAAAGCAGAGATATTACTTTGCCAACAAAGGTCCGTCTAGTCAAGGCTATGGTTTTTCCAGTGGTCATGTATGGATGTGAGAGTTGGACTATAAAGAAGGCTGAGCACCAAAGAATTGATGCTTTTGAACTGTGGTGTTGGAGAAGAGTCTTAAGAGTCCTTTGGACTGCAAGGAGATCCAACCAGTCCATCCTAAAGGAGATCAGTCCCGGGTGTTCATCGGCAGGACTGATTTTGAAACTGAAACTCCAATATTTTGGCCACCTGATGCAAAGAGCTGACTCATTGGAAAAGACCCTGATGCTGGGAAAGATTGAGGGCAAGAGGAGAAGGGGACGACAGAGGATGAGATGGTTGGATGGCATCACGGACTCAATGGACATGGGTTTGCGTGGACTCGGGGAGTTGGTGATGGACAGGGAGGCCTGTCGTGCTGCGGTTCATGGGGTCGCAAAGAGTCGGACACGACTGAGCGACTGAACTGAACTGAACTGAACTCTAGTCTGAAGACAGTGGAGCCAGGGACTCCTCACTTCCATCCTACCGCAACCATAGACATTGGAAAATTCTTCCTTATGTCTCCTTATAGCTTCTTCCCATTGGTTTTAAATTCACTCGGGAGTGGGGAGGGTGGCGTGTGACACAGCTCTGATCCTGTTGCTATGGAGCTGCTCCTAGAAATCATTTGAGAGGATAGTTGCTGGCCTCTGCCTCACCCTCAGGTTTTTCTCCTATCTTGAGAAGTGCCTGCTCTGTGTCTCAGCAGTAGTGTTAGCTCTGTGTCTCAGCAGTGCTGAATTTCTTTCTGGTCGGGGATGTGAATACATTGTCTGATCATCTGCAGTGCACTCTCTGGTGCTCAGCGGTCACTGTAGCTTCTCCAGCAAGGTCACCTGCCCACAGCTCTGAACTATGAGAGTCATCAAGACCCAACCACATCTGCTTTCTCTACTTTTTTTTTTTTCCACAAAAGTAGAGTAGGGTGGGTGGGGCATTTAAGTATGACTCGAAATTGCTCATGGGGTAAATCCAGACTCTTAGCCTGGGCTGCGGCTTCTCCGCACCAGCCCTCCTCTGCGCTTTCACTCCCTGTGGCTCCTCCCTGGACTCCGTGCCTGTGTTCTCCACATCTTCCCGACACAGATGTAGCTCTCCTCCTCTGCCTTTCCAGCTCACCAAGGGTCAATTCATAGTCCACCTTTTTTTCCCCTTTCAACCCCATCTTTCTTTAAAAATTAAAAGTCTACTGCAGTTATACATGAATATGCTCTCATCATAAATGTGTGTATATATGTGTGTGTGTATATATACACACACACATATATATATCTCTCTCTCACAGAAAGTATGTTTCCATTCTTGCCTATTCCCCATCCCTGTCATCTCTCAGAGTTAGGAAATTACTGTGTATTTTTCCAGGCCTTTTGCTATGTATTTACATGTAAATTATTTAGGTTTTTGTGTAATATCATTTTAAAAAGACATTATGGGACATGTTATACACATTTTTCTTTGAGTTGCTTTTTTTCAGTTGACAATATAACTTAGAAATTTTTCTAGGATGATACACATAATTGTGACTTAAAAAAGACTGTGCAATGATTAAAATTCTGCAGTGCTTTTATGGTAAAAATTCAAATTTGAAAGGATATGAAGTGAAAGGTAGTTCTCCAATCCCCTCTTTTTATTTTGGAGGTTACTGCTGATAACATTTCTTACATGTATTTATAAGTGCTTTAAAATATGCAGTCCTGTAGTATGTAGTATATACATCACATAGCATCTTGAGCTTTTTTTTTTCATATCTACGTGCATAGATGCCTCGTTCTTTTTAGTGAGTGTGTTAGATTCTCTTATGTGAGTATACTATAATTTAGTCAGCCATCTCTCTATCAGTAAACTTATTTGATCTTTTCTGTTTGGAAATCTCTGACCCTCCTAGCTCATGTTAAGTTACTCCCCATTTGTTATTAATTTATTCAACACAATAAACATTATCCAAGTGCCTTCTGTCTTCCTGGTGCTGCGTGGAGCACTAGGGCCACCACGTTGCTTAATGCAGAGTCCCTCCCTCCCGCTTTTAGTTATCCTGGTCTAACTTGAAGACACACTGCTGAGGAACTTAGACTGTGACAAGAGCTGCAATAGGTAGATATGCCTTAGCATATGTATTATTAATTCTACTTGAGGATGGTAAAGGAGAAATTGCAGTCAAACCCTAGAGGATGAGTAAGAAATCTTCTAGGTGGCAAGGAAGAGAAGGTCATTCCTGCAGGGGTTAACAATACCGGTATGGGTTGGCAGGAAAGAGCAGGTGATGTGCAAAGCATGGTCAAGACCCAGTGTGATTGGAGCAAATGCTGGGGCGTAGGGTGGCTGGGTGGTACTGTTTGTTCAGCAGTGGGTCATAGGAAACATTCAACGTGTGACTAGAAGGACATGTGCTCTCTGCTCAGCTGGCCCCCCAGACCCTCTTGGGCTTGTCCTCTATGTCCTGCGGACGTTGTCTCCAGCCGTCAGCTCCTTTTGACATTGCCTTCAGTACATGGGGCTCTTTGGTGAATTGGTCTGTCTTGAAATATATATATATATATATATATATATATATATATATATATATATCCAGTTTTGTATTCTTAACTCTGTTATGTCTTCTTTTGGCAGAGTTTAATCAGTCAAGAAATAAAACAGAATTCAGCTATGGCCCCAAGGAAGAGAGGTGGACGGGGGATTTCATTCATCTTCTGCTGTTTCCGAAACAATGATCACCCAGAAATCACATATCGGCTTCGAAATGATAGCAACTTTGCGCTTCAGACCATGGAGCCTGCGTTACCCATGCCCCCTGTGGAGGAGCTGGATGTCATGTTCAGTGAACTCGTGGTGAGTCTCAGTCTTCATCCCAGGGGTGGTTGGGAGCCGGAGGAAGGGGAGAGGATGTGGACAGTTTGGTTGGACACAGTCTTGCCTTATCTTTGGTGAAACAGCCCCCATCTGTGCCCCTACTGTCAGCACTGAGCCTGTAGAGGAGAAAGGAAAGGGTAGCATCACTACCTCAGAGGGTTTGCTGGTGCTTAAATGGAGAGATTTAGATCTTTAGTTCTTCAAATATGCAGCCCTACTGCCTCCTAAGTTGCCCTTTCTAGTTCCTCCTGTCCCAGCCTGAGTGCTTGTATGCACAAATATTTCCTTCATTTGACACCTCCTGGGATTCCCTCATGCTTCCTGCCACTCCCAGTGTGTAGTATTAGTGTCTTTTAAAAAGTTAGTCACACTGTCTCTCATGTCCTTGATCCTTGGATGAAAGACATTATTACTTAAGTAGAGTATCATTATTTAGCCTAATGATAGGATTGCAATAATAACTGTTGTGGGAAACTTTTTATAGATGCTATCATATTTTAAAATCCACTATACTGAAGTGAGAGATGTATCTATGTAGGGCCCACTCATCAAGAGATATAGGTGTTCTCTGCAACTTAGCTTCTCAAGCACCTGCAAAGTAGTGTTTCTTTCCAGTCTGCATTTCAGAGGATATTATGGCATGGTCAAGGGCACTGACATGGACATTAGGAAGACTTTGGCTCACATTACTGCTCTGACTTTATTATCTGTATCAGTAGGGAAAAAGCTTATGACTTTTCTGAGCCTATATTCTGGAAAGTGGAAGGGAAAAAACACTTGCTAGGTTTGATGTAACATTTAAATGAGAATCACACAGAGTGGGAATGGCCCAGTGCCTGCCCCTTCCTAGGTACTCAATGAATATTACGTGAGACTCTATCCTTCTTTGATCGCATCTGACATTTTGTAATGGAGTTAGTTCTAATCAGACCATTTATATTGTTCAGCAGATACTAGGGACCGCTACCTTTTTACGTGTCTTACGTCGTAGGCTGTGTCACCGCCCTCCAGGGATAGCAACTGAACTCTTGTGGCACTCCAGCTTTGATGAACCAAAATTCACCTATAAGCTTCTCTTATGAGATAAACCAAGAAGGGCGAGTATTAATACTATGAAACTGATATTTGAGTTCTGGCCTCCTGAGTGGATTAATGAGCTGATTACCAAACTTGGTTGGTAAAAGAAAGAGGTGATGCCTGGCAGCATGTTTACAGTTGAGGATGTTGAATATTTTGGAGTGTTTCAGGAATCTCTGCTGCTGAGTCTCTTCAGTCGTGTCTGACTCTGTGCGACCCCATAGATGGCAGCCCACCAGGCTCCACCGTCCCTGGGATTCTTCAGGCAAGAACATTGGAGTGGGTTGCCATTTCCTTCTCCAATGCATAAAAGTGAAAAGTGAAAGTGAAGTCGCTCAGTCATGTCTGACTCTTAGCGACGCCATGGACTGCAGCCCACCAGGCTCCTCTGTCCATGAGATTTTCCAGGCAAGAGTATTGGAGTGGGGTGCCATTGCCTTCTCCATCAAGAATCTCTACCCTCTCCCATTTCCACTGCACACAGAACTCTGTTTTACATATTAGTGAGGAGGTTCAAAATGGAAAATTAGAACCTGCTCCCAAATTGCTGCCAGTTTCCATAGTTTAATTGAGAGGTATAATGCACCAAGGCAAGAAGCACACACACCTCTGCATAGGTTGTGTGTGACTGTTGTGGGATATAGGACATGATGGATGAGGAAGGTGGTCAGGGAAGACCTCTTGGCAGAGGTGAATGGTCAGGAGGGATTGAAAGTGAAAAGAGTAGTGGAAGGGTTCAGCGTTAATGGGTGTCTTGGTCATCTGCAGCTGGTTTATCCTGTGATAGCAAAACCTCAGTGGCCTCTCTATCATTGATGCTGCATGTCTGCTGTGGATCAGCTGTGGTTCTGCACTGTGCCATCGTCTACTCAAGATCAAGGCTCAGGCCTGGTGGCAGAGGAAAGAGAGACATGGTGAACTTCTCAGGCTCTAAGCTTATGCTTGGAAATGACACGTGTCACTTCAGCACATGTTCCTTTGGCCTACACAGATCACATTACCACTCCCGAATTCATAGGGGCAAGGACATGTCATCCTTCTGTAGGGACTGGCACCACAAATCACATGGCCGAGCCTGAGGTCATTGGGATGGGTGGAGGGACACTGTCCTTTCCCAGGGATGGGCAGTGAATCATGTATCATGATGGCTGTCATGAAAGGCAATAATGATGCATTGATGGTCTTGGCATTATTTCCCAGTTGAAGTATTTTAAAACCAAAGTCAACCAAAGGAGACAGATGTTGCTGATAGACAAAGGCCTCCTCAGTGGTAGAGAAGCTGGTGGACAGAGCTAGTCCCCGCGGAGCACCCACCTCCGTGGTCCTTTCAATTATATCTGTCAGCCTCCCCAAATGAGACCCAAGCCAGAGCCTGTGTGGTGGCAGCTCCATGTACATCTTGAAGACAGCTCATTGTTCTGTATTCATAAGGGAGAAAATTCCACTCTCAGCCTTATTGATGTCTTTATTCTGTGTGAAAATTGCCTACAGCTGTTAGTTGTTAAAAAACCAATGCCAAACCAGAACTTTAAGCCAAAACCATTGGAAAACAAATTATCCTGAGGTTTGTATCTGTCCTGGCGAGTGACGGATGGATTTTTGTCTACTCTTGACTTCAGGGACTTAGCCCACAAATCCATCCAACTGCCAAAGGTGTCCTGGGGCAAGGAAGGTGGGCTCAGAGCCACTGGGAACCTCTGCCCAGGTTCTCTTGAGTAGTTGCAGGAGCAGTTCTGCCTATGTCCGTGCACAGAAGAGGATGGCCACGTGGGGAGGTGGAGCATGCTGCAATGTAGGGTAAATTCCTTTGAGATGGTTTCTGTTGGAATTTGGGTTTATTTCCTTGCCTGTAAAATGCCATAGATGGGGATAATGCCATCTTTCTGATGTGTTGATGCACAGATTAAAGAAGACAACTTTTTTTTTTTAAAAAGAGACTGCTGCCTATTCATGGGTGCTTCATACCCCACATCCTAGTATAGCAAGAAGGATGGAAGATAATTCAGGTATGTTCTAGGCACATCACCCCAGGCAAATATCCCAGGTTTTTCCTTTTTTTGAAAGCTGATCTGCCTGCTGTGCACGCGCCAGTGTTGGTCCTAACTTGCAGGCCATTCTGCCTCTATCTGATGGAAAGCATCTCACCAGAGCCTGTCATTGTGAGCTAGTTTCCTTTGCATCTTCTGATGAGTCACTCATTTGATGTATTTAAAAGTGATACCAAAAAGGTTGCTTTCAGAATTGCTTACAGCAACCTTATCATCTCATAAATAAAGCAAGCCTGGATGGGAGGTCGACCAAATGAATCTTTAAAGAATGTGGGCCCTGAGCAGTGCCTCATACTCTTAACAGTGTATAGTCAAGCTGCAAGAGCATTCCAATTTCAGGATATAGTGGTTTCTGGAGGTCTCAGGCCCATACTCTGTGCACACACTCCCCACCTCCCACCCCATTTTTAATAACAGCTTTGTGGAGGTACAATTGACATACCATATATTGGGTTGGCCAAAAAGTTCGTTTCGGTTTTTCCGTAAGATCTTAGAGAAAAACCCGAATGAACTTTTTGGTGAGCCCAGTAATTCACCTGTGTAAAGTGTATAATTCACTGACTTTTGGTATATTCACAAAATAATGCCCCCATCAGTACATTTTAGGACATTTTCTCACCCCTAAAGCGACTCCCTTACCCATTAGTCATTACTTGTCACTTCCGCTCAACCCTAGTATCCCCAGGGAGCCACTAATCTACTCGGTTTCTATGACTTTGCCTGTTCTGGTCATTTTCTGTAAATAGAATCATATATTATGTGGTCCTTTGTGACTGGTTCCTTTCACTTAGTATAATCTTTTCAAGGTTTATGCAAGTTGTAACATGTATCAATACTTCATTTCTTGTTATTGTTGAACAATACTCTGTTGTATGGACATACCACATTTTGTTTATCCATTCATTGTTGATGAACAGTTGGGTTGTTGCCAGTCTTCAGCTTTTATGAGTATTGCTGCTCTAAACTTTAATTTGCAAGTTTTTTTGGTGTGGAAATGTAGTTTCAGTTCTTAATAGGTGTATACCTGAGAGTGAGATTTCTGAGTCATGTATAACACTGTGTATAACTTTTGAGGAACTTCCAAACTGTTTTCCAAGTGGGCTACACTGCACCATTTTACATTTCCACCAGCAGTGTGTGAGAGTTCTAAGTTTTCTTCGCCTTCACCAATTCTTGCTGTTTTCTACTTCCTTCCGATTGACCAGCTGATTTTGAAGCTGTTCTGTTGCTTCTGAAGAGCTGAGGACGGGTAGCCTGGGAACGTGTGTGTGCATTTCTGTGAATTGCCAAATAGAAATAGTCTTCCTGCCAACAATTTTGAAATTATTTGGGATGTTTAAAAATAAAATATTGAGAATCAGTGTTATCTCCCTAACCATGTATTTTATGTCTTTGAGCATCAATCCTTTTTCCATATTACTGCCCCCATTTCCCCCAGTTCTCTACTTCTGCTTTGTCCTGTGTCTCAGTCACAAATCAAGAATGTAACCAATCTGAGACTCAGCACTCTTCCCAGAAAATAAGATTCAGCTAAAGTCTTGTCTTTTCGACAGTGTTTTTAGGTCTTAGATTATCCCTACCAGCATGTTTGAAGAGTGGTAGGGGGCATAGCACTGTACGCAGTCTTTGTCCATGTAACTTTTTCTGTCTTAGCATTAGCAGTGGAAGATTTCCTTTGGGATAAACAGAAGAATGTGTTATTAATTGACAGATAAATTCCTTTAGGGGTGTGTGTGTGTGTGTATGTATGTGTGCGCATGTGTGTTAATTGCCTGCTCTGTGCCAGGCTCTGAGGCCACTGGTCCTTCTTGACTTTGTCGGGGCTGAAGGTCCAGCAGGGGAAACAGGCAACAGAAGACGCTCTCTTATCCATTGTGACTGAGGGCTCTGAGAGGGGCCGCTCCAGCAGGACATTTTCTTGACGAAGAACCTTTATTCCCCCTTTTTTCACAAGGTGAGAGTTGACTCACAGGTTCCATTTCCATGACCCTTGGCTCTCTTTCTGGGAAGTAACATTCTCGGCTTTCCTTCCAACCCTTCTTTGGAAAATTCGTAGCTTTGTTTCTCTCCCTTATGCGAATTCTCTGCAACTTAACCTGCTTTCAGAAAGCACACGTTCTGTGACCCTTGGTGCTATAAATTTCATAGGATTGAACCCCCTTGGGGAGTTCTGAAATTGTCCGGTTATTTCCATGACTGGTGGCTATGTGTCTAACTCAGCATTGAAATCCCAGCAAGCCCACGTCTGCAGATGAAAGTTGGGCTCTCCAACCCAGCTTTCAGGAACAAAAAGGGAGGTGTTTTTTGATCTCCCATCTGCTTGAGCTCTTAACCTAGCTGTTACTTAATTCCATTCTTGTTGGGGAACAAGGATGCTGCTTACTGACACCTACCCCCAAGCCTCACTGGCTTGGAAGGATCTTGGAAGCATTCCTGGAGGAAGTGATATTTAATGTAAGACTTGAAAAGAAGGAATTATGCAGGCAAAGAGGAGAGGAAAGTGTGTTACAGACAGTGAAAATAGCATGTCTAGGGCTGTGAGGTGAGAGAGAATATGTGGAAGACTCAAGAAATTGAAAGTTCAGCTTAGATGGTGCGTGAAATAAGAGCCTGGGTGGATTGGGGTTCTGAGAGCCAGGAAAAAGGGATGAAGAGAGACAGTTGTGTTATTTTATATTCTCAGATTCTTATTTGAACTAAAGGACAGTACCCCTGCTTTCTTACAGGTTTTCTCAATGAAATACACTAAAGTACATCAAAACATTTTGCTATCTGGTTATATTTACAAAAATAACCCTTGTTCATTGCAGTCTCTGTGAGGTGTCAGTAAGTTTTAGCAAAATGTGTCATGTCTCCTTGGGTAGATTTTGAATATGTTTTCCTTTGAGTCCAACTGTTGAGGTGAGATGGCTTGTTTCAATGCATATCTCCTGTGGCTACTTGACTTTTGAAATGGAAAGAGAATTTACTATAGCCCCCTTCTGGTTTTCTGTTCTAATACATGACTCCTGGATATACCAAGAGTTGATGGGCTGAGGGTATCCCGCAGAATATTTCACAGCAGCGGTTATATTAGAAATGACATCTCCTCATAGATTCCCTCAGTTCTCTTGCCTTGTGAAACATCAGAATATACATCTGCTTTTCCTGGGTGAGGTTTTATTAATAGATGAGAAACCAAGTTTATGATAAGTCTGGTCATGATTTTCGAAGTATCCTTGGAATCAGTTAACTGACCAGAGGAAAACTTTCCTTTCTAAGAGAGTACATCATTGTGATAGATAGTTGGAAGTAATAAGCAATATAGACCCAAGTTTTCCTAATCCTGACTTGTTACCAATTCTATTTATACTGTTTTCTGTTAACCTGCCTTCTTTCAGATTCAGTATTTAGTCTTCCATTTATTTGACCAATGTGTCTAATATTCTGGGATAATTTGTTATACAGTGCTATGTGTGTGTATGTGGGTGCTCAGTCATATCTGACTCTGTGACCCCATGAACTATAGCCCTCCAGGCTCCTCTGTTCACAAAATTTTCCAGGCAAGAATACTAGATTGGGTTGCCATTTCCTACTCTACGGGATCTTTCCAACCCAGGGATTGAACCCGTGTATCCTGCATTGGCAGGTGGATTCTTTACCACTAGAGCCATCTATCCTAAAACCTGTGCATTTCACCATTCTCAATAAAAATGGTGCAAGTGTTTCTCTCAACTTAATACTCCACCACTTGGAGGTGGTGGAAATGTGAGGGGGTGTTTCTAGGTGCTGCAATTACTGAATGGTGCTACTGGAGTTTGTGGCCCATCCCAAGTGGCAGTGTTCCCTCTCCCCACTGGGAGTTACTGGGTGACCCATTGTCAGGGTGAGGTTCTTCCTGTGTAATTCATTTCCAATCCCAACTCTATCTGTGGGTTGGGGGTGGGTGGCATGGCAGTCTGTCTTAAATAACTCTACTTTTAGTTTGCCAAAAGTCACTTTTTGGAATTCCCATTTTGGTATATTTACATTCTATCTTTAGATCTTTAGATAGAAAAGGTTATGTTGGATACAAGTGGAAAACTGTCTTTAGATAGCCAATAAACAGTTGTTGCTTTTTTTTTTTAAGAACTGATATCCAAAAGTGGATTTCCAAAAGTGCTATTAAAAAAGTTTAGTTGTGTAGTATCATTTAAGTGTTATGCCTTCCAGGAAATATAAAAAACATTTGAAAGAAACTAATTAAGAAATTCATTAATGATCACCATTTATATAATTGAGGATTGTCAACAAAAGTTAATACCTCAACGGGAAGATAGTGTTGGTGGATAATGAGAAGATTTGTATGCTCATAAATATAATCACTTACTATAGGTCAGTTTTATTGTTATGAGGTCCTGAGGACACTCTCAACATTAGTAACCAGCATAGACTTTGAGAAATGAAGATAGTAAGACAGAGAGGATTTAGTTGACGTATCAGAATTAGATGAATTCACAGTCGAGGCAAACGGTGCCAGATGAATTCCCTTGGGAACATACATCAGTAAACTCTTCATTTTTCATTATGTTCTAAAGTCACTTTGGTATGAAAAGAGCTACAGGAATCCAGGTTAGTCTTATGATATACCAGTGTACAGATTTTGCTCTTTTTGTTGTTATTCACTTGCTCAGTCATGTCCAACTCTTCATGACCCCATGGACTGCAGCACACCAGGTTTCCCTGTCCTTCACTATCTCCCGGAGTTTGCTTAAACTCATTTCTATTGAGTTGATGGTGACATCCAACCATCTTATCCTCTGTTGCCCACTTCTCCTGCCTTCAGTCTTTCCCAGCATCAGGGTCTTTTCCAGTGAGTCAGTTCCTCGCATCAGGTGGCCAAAGTATTGGAGCTTCAACTTCAGCATCAGTCCTTCCAATGAATATTCAGGACTGATTTCCTTCAGGATTGACTGGTCGGATCTCCTTGCAGTCCAAGGGACTCTCAAGAGTCTTCTCCAACACCACAGTTCAAAAGCATCAATTCTTTAGCGCTCAGCTTTCTTTATGGTCCAACTCTCACATCCATACATGACTACTGGGAAAACCATAGCTTTGACTATATGTACCTTTGTGCATATAGTTGGCAAAGTACTGTCTCTGCTTTTTAGGTTGGTCATAGCTTTTCTTCAAAGAAGCAAGTGTCTTTTAATTTCATGGATGGAGTCACCATCTGCAGTGATTTTGGAGTCCAAAAAAATAAAGTCTCTCATTGTTTCCATCGTTCCCCTGTCTATTTGCCATGAAGTGATGGGACCAGATGTCATGATCTTAGTTTTTTGAATGTTGAGATTTAAGCCAGTTTGGGAAGTCATAGTTTTCATATGTTGTTTCTTAATTGGAGTGTAAACCTTATACATTAATTGGAGTCCCCAACTTTTTTGGCACCAGGGACCAGTTTCAGGGAAGACAATTTTTCCACAGATTGGGTGGGGGGTGGAGGGTGGGATGGTTTGGGGATGATTCAAGTACATTACATATATTGTGCACTTTATTATTATTACATCAGCTCTACTTCAGATCATCAGACTTTAGATCCTGGAGATTGGGGATCTCTGGTGTAAAGAATTGCTTGGTAATTAAGAACTCAGACTGCACAAAGACTTCAAAGCTATATCTGGAATAGTCTTAAAGTGTTCAGTTGTCTGAAAGCCAAAAATCTAATGAAGGAATTGATATCAAAATTGTTCAATTGCCATGAGTTTAAAAATTCTTTTCAATTGACAAACTTATAAAACTCAAAAGAGAAAATTCTGTTCATGTAAAGGACATGGTTAATTGACAGAGAAGAAAAAAAATAGAGTAGATATTCCCTTGATACTGTGGTATTTTTGAAGAAATTAACTTGATGAGTTCATAAAGAAATGTTGGAACAGTATGAGAATGTGCAGTATATCACAAAAGGAAGTGGGAATGTAAATATGGGCTTAAATGGGTTCAGTGCTAAAATTGCTGTGGGATAGATGTGAACTATTGCCAGTATATAGTCAATTTAAAGATGAGCAAAAAATGATTCTAAATCTAGAACTTTATAAACAAATTATTTAGGGCCTGAGAAGAACTGATGGTTTGTGATATAGGGGATGTTGATATAGGGGGTTTTGCTTGCTTATATATGCTGTGCTTTTGTTTTTTTTTTTTTTTTTTCTTTTTTCTCCAATTTTATTTTATTTTTAAACTTTACATAATTGTATTAGTTTTGCCAAATATCAAAGTGAATCCGCCACAGGTATACATGTGTTCCCCATCCCAAACCCTCCTCCCTCCTCCCTCCCCATACCATCCCCCTGGGCCGTCCCAGTGCACCAGTCCCAAGCATCCAGCATCATGCATCGAACCTGGACTGGCAACTCGTTTCCCACATGATACTTTACATGTTTCATTGCCATTCTCCCAAATCTTCCCACCCTCTCCCTCTCCCACAGAGTCCGTAAGACCGTTCTATACATCAGTGTCTCTTTTGCTGTCTCGTACACCGGGTTATTGTTACCATCTTTCTAAATTCCATATATATGCGTTAGTATACTGTATTTATGTTTTTCCTTCTGGCTTACTTCACTCTGTATAATAGGCTCCAGTTTCATCCACCTCATTAGAACTGATTCAAATGTATTCTTTTTAATGGCTGAGTAATACTCCATTGTGTATATGTACCACAGCTTTCTTATCCATTCATCTGCTGATGGACATCTAGGTTGCTTCCATGTCTTGGCTATTATAAACAGTGCTGCGATGAACATTGGGGTACACGTGTCTCTTTCTCTTCTGGTTTTCTCAGTGTGTATGCCCAGCAGTGGGGTTGCTGGATCATAAGGCAGTTCTATTTCCAGTTTTTTAAGGAATCTCCACACTGTTCTCCATAGTGGCTGTACTAGTTTGCATTCCCACCAACAGTGTAAGAGGGTTCCCTTTTCTCCACACCCTCTCCAGCATTTATTATTTGTAGACTTTTGGATCGCAGCCATTCTGACTGGTGTGAAATGGTACCTCATAGTGGTTTTGATTTGCATTTCTCTGATAATGAGTGATGTTGAGCATCTTTTCATGTGTTTGTTAGCCATCTGTATGTCTTTTTTGGAGAAATGTCTATTTAGTTCTTTGGCCCATTTTTTGATTGGGTCGTTTATTTTTCTGGAGTTGAGCTGTAGGAGTTGCTTGTATATTTTTGAGATTAGTTGTTTGTCGGTTGCTTCATTTGCTATTATTTTCTCCCATTCTGAAGGCTGTCTTTTCACCTTGCTAATAGTTTCCTTTGATGTGCAGAAGCTTTTAAGGTTAATTAGGTCCCATTTGTTTATTTTTGCTTTTATTTCCAATATTCTGGGAGGTGGGTCATAGAGGATCCTGCTGTGATGTATGTCGGAGAGTGTTTTGCCTATGTTCTCCTCTAGGAGTTTTATAGTTTCTGGTCTTACGTTTAGATCTTTAATCCATTTTGAGTTTATTTTTGTGTATGGTGTTAGAAAGTGGTCCAGTTTCATTCTTTTACAAGTGGTTGACCAGATTTCCCAGCACCACTTGTTAAAGAGATTGTCTTTAATCCATTGTATATTCTTGCCTCCTTTGTCGAAGATAAGGTGTCCATATGTGCGTGGATTTATCTCTGGGCTTTCTATTTTATTCCATTGATCAATATTTCTGTCTTTGTGCCAGTACCATACTGTCTTGATAACTGTGGCTTCGTAGTAGAGCCTGAAGTCAGGTAGGTTGATTCCTCCAGTTCCATTCTTCTTTCTCAAGATCGCTTTGGCTATTCGAGGTTTTTTGTATTTCCATACAAATTGTGAAATTATTTGTTCTAGCTCTGTGAAGAATACTGTTGGTAGCTTGATAGGGATTGCGTTGAATCTATAAATTGCTTTGGGTAGTATACTCATTTTCACTATATTGATTCTTCCAATCCATGAACATGGTATATTTCTCCATCTATTAGTGTCCTCTTTGATTTCTTTCACCAGTGTTTTATAGTTTTCTATATATAGGTCTTTAGTTTCTTTAGGTAGATATATTCCTAAGTATTTTATTCTTTCCGTTGCAATGGTGAATGGAATTGTTTCCTTAATTTCTCTTTCTGTTTTCTCATTATTAGTGTATAGGAATGCAAGGGATTTCTGTGTGTTGATTTTATATCCTGCAACTTTACTGTAGTCATTGATTATTTCTAGTAATTTTCTGGTGGACTCTTTAGGGTTTTCTATGTAGAGGATCATGTCATCTGCAAATAGTAAGAGTTTTACTTCTTCTTTTCCAATTTGGATTCCTTTTATTTCTTTTTCTGCTCTGATTGCTGTGGCCAAAACTTCCAAAACTATGTTGAATAGTAATGGTGAAAGTGGGCACCCTTGTCTTGTTCCTGACTTTAGAGGAAATGCTTTCAATTTTTCACCATTGAGGATAATGTTTGCTGTGGGTTTGTCATATATAGCTTTTATTATGTTGAGGTATGTTCCTTCTATTCCTGCTTTCTGGAGAGTTTTTATCATAAATGGATGTTGAATTTTGTCAAAGGCTTTCTCTGCATCTATTGAGATAATCATATGGTTTTTATTTTTCAATTTGTTAATGTGGTGTATTACATTGATTGATTTGCGGATATTGAAGAATCCTTGCATCCCTGGGATAAAGCCCACTTGATCATGGTGTATGATCTTTTTAATGTGTTGTTGGATTCTGATTGCTAGAATTTTGTTAAGGATTTTTGCATCTATGTTCATCAGTGATATTGGCCTGTAGTTTTCTTTTTTTGTGGGATCTTTGTCAGGTTTTGGTATTAGGGTGATGGTGGCCTCATAGAATGAGTTTGGAAGTTTACCTTCCTCTGCAATTTTCTGGAAGAGTTTGAGCAGGATAGGTGTTAGCTCTTCTCTAAATTTTTGGTAGAATTCAGCTGTGAAGCCGTCTGGACCGGGGCTTTTGTTTGCTGGAAGATTTTTGATTACAGTTTCGATTTCCATGCTTGTGATGGGTCTGTTAAGATTTTCTATTTCTTCCTGGTCCAGTTTTGGAAAGTTGTACTTTTCTAAGAATTTGTCCATTTCTTCCACGTTGTCCATTTTATTGGCATATAATTGTTGATAGTAGTCTCTTATGATCCTTTGTATTTCTGTGTTGTCTGTTGTGATCTCTCCATTTTCGTTTCTAATTTTGTTGATTTGATTTTTCTCCCTTTGTTTCTTGATGAGTCTGGCTAATGGTTTGTCAATTTTATTTATCCTTTCAAAGAACCAGCTTTTGGTTTTGTTGATTTTTGCTATGGTCTCTTTTGTTTCTTTTGCATTTATTTCTGCTCTAATTTTTAAGATTTCTTTCCTTCTACTAACCCTGGGGTTCTTCATTTCTTCCTTTTCTAGTTGCTTTAGGTGTAGAGTTAGGTTATTTATTTGACTTTTTTCTTGTTTCTTGAGGTGTGCCTGTATTGCTATGAACTTTCCCCTTAAGACTGCTTTTACCGTGTCCCACAGGTTTTGGGTTGTTGTGTTTTCATTTTCATTCGTTTCTATGCAAATTTTGATTTCTTTTTTGATTTCTTCTGTGATTTGTTGGTTATTCAGCAGCGTGTTGTTCAGCCTCCATATGTTGGAATTTTTAATAGTTTTTCTCCTGTAATTGAGATCTAATCTTACTGCATTGTGGTCAGAAAAAATGCTTGGAATGATTTCTATTTTTTTGAATTTACCAAGGCTAGCTTTATGGCCCAGGATGTGATCTATCCTGGAGAAGGTTCCATGTGCGCTTGAGAAAAAGGTGAAATTCATTGTTTTGGGATGAAATGACCTATAGATATCAATTAGGTCTAACTGGTCTATTGTATCGTTTAAAGTTTGTGTTTCCTTGTTAATTTTCTGTTTAGTTGATCTATCCATAGGTGTGAGTGGGGTATTAAAGTCTCCCACTATTATTGTGTTATTGTTAATTTCTCCTTTCATACTTGTTAGCATTTGTCTTACATACTGCGGTGCTCCCGTGTTGGGTGCATATATATTTATAATTGTTATATCTTCTTCTTGGATTGATCCTTTGATCATTATGTAGTGACCTTCTTTGTCTCTTTTCACAGCCTTTGTTTTAAAGTCTATTTTATCTGATATGAGTATTGCTACTCCTGCTTTCTTTTGGTCCCTATTTGCATGGAAAATCTTTTTCCAGCCCTTCACTTTCAGTCTGTATGTGTCCCCTGTTTTGAGGTGGGTCTCTTGTAGACAACATATGTAGGGGTCTTGTTTTTGTATCCATTCAGCCAGTCTTTGTCTTTTGGTTGGGGCATTCAACCCATTTACATTTAAGGTAATTACTGATAAGTATGTTCCCGTTGCCATTTACTTTATTGTTTTGGGTTCGAGTTTATACACCGTTTTTGTGTTTCTTGTCTAGAGAATATCCTTTAGTATTTGTTGGAGAGCTGGTTTGGTGGTGCAGAATTCTCTCAGCTTTTGCTTGTCTGAAAAGCTTTTGATTTCTCCTTCATACTTGAATGAGATCCTTGCTGGGTACAATAATCTGGGCTGTAGGTTATTTTCTTTCATCATTTTAAGTATGTCTTGCCATTCCCTCCTGGCTTGAAGAGTTTCTATTGAAAGATCAGCTGTTATCCTTATGGGAATTCCCTTGTGTGTTATTTGTTGTTTTTCCCTTGCTGCTTTTAATATTTGTTCTTTGTGTTTGATCTTTGTTAATTTGATTAATATGTGTCTTGGGGTGTTTCTCCTTGGGTTTATCCTGTTTGGTACTCTCTGGGTTTCTTGGACTTGGGTGATTATTTCCTTCCCCATTTTAGGGAAGTTTTCCACTATTATCTCCTCAAGTATTTTCTCATGGTCTTTCTTTTTGTCTTCTTCTTCTGGAACCCCTATGATTCGAATGTTGTAGCGTTTAATATTGTCCTGGAGGTCTCTGAGATTGTCCTCATTTCTTTTAATTCGTTTTTCTTTTATCCTCTCTGATTCATTTATTTCTACCATTCTATCTTCTAATTCACTAACCCTGTCTTCTGCCTCTGTTATTCTACTATTTGTTGCCTCCAGAGTGTTTTTAATTTCACTTATTGCATTATTCATTATATATTGACTCTTTTTTATTTCTTCTAGGTCCTTGTTAAACCTTTCTTGCATCTTCTCAATCCTTGTCTCCAGGCTATTTATCTGTGATTCCATTTTAGTTTCAAGATTTTGGATCAATTTCACTATCATTATTCGGAATTCTTTATCAGGTAGATTCCCTATCTCTTCCTCTTTTGTTTGGTTTGGTGGGCATTTATCCTGTTCCTTTATCTGCTGAGTATTCCTCTGTCTCTTCATCTTGTTTAAATTGCTGAGTTTGGGGTGTCCTTTCTGTATTCTGGCAGTTTGTGGAGTTCTCTTTATTGTGGCGTTTCCTCACTGTGTGTGGGTTTGTACAGGTGGCTTGTCAAGGTTTCCTGCTTAGGGAAGCTTGTGTCGGTGTTCTGGTGGGTGGAGCTGTATTTCTTCTCTCTGGAGTGCAATGAAATGTCCAGTAATGAGTTATGAGATGTCTATAGTTTTGGGGTGACTTTGGGCAGCCTGTATCTTGAAGCTCAGGGCTGTGTTCCTTTGTTGCTGGAGAATTTGCTTGGTATGTCTTGCCCTGGAACTTATTGGCCCTTGTGTGGTGCTTGGTTTCAGTGTCGGTATGGGGGCATTTGATGAGCTCCTGTCAATGAATGTTCCTTGGAGTCAGGAGTTCCCTGGAGTCAGGGTTTGGACTTAAGTCTCCTGCTTCTGATTATCGGTCTTATTTTTACAGTAGTTTCAAAACTTCTCCTTCTATACAGCACCATTGATAAAACATCTACATTAAAGATGATAAGTTTCTCTACAGTGAGGGTCACTCAGAGAGGTTCACAGGGTTACATGGAGAAGAGAAGAGGGAGGAGGGAGTTAGAGGTGACCCAAATGAGATGAGGTGAATCAATAGTGGAGAGAGTGGGCTAGCCAGTAGTCACTTCCTTATGTGCACTCCACAACTCGACCACTCAGAGATGTTCACGGGGTTATACAGAGAAGAGAAGAAGGAGGAAGGTAACAGAGGTGGCCAGAAGGATAAAAGGGGGGAATGAAAAGGAGGGAGACAGATCCAGCCAGTAATCAGTTCCCTAAGTGTTCTCCACCGTCTGGAACACACAGAAATTCACAGAGTTGGGTAGAGTAGAGAGGGGTTAGGGAGGAGACACAGGCGACCTGGTGGAGAAAAAGGAGGGTCCAAAGGGAGAGAGAGCAGTCAAGCCAGTAATCTCACTCCCTAGTGAAAAATGGGTCCTGAAGATTGGGTCCTTATAGGTACAAAATTGGTAACAAATACATAAAAGCAAAAATTAAAAATCTAGAGTAGAGTTTGGAATTTCAAAAATACGATGTTAAAGAAAAGAAGAAGGAAAAGAAAGAGAGAAAGAACGAACAAACAAAAACAAACAAGGTCACGAAAATTATAGAGAAAGTACAGGTACAAAATTGATAACTAATACCAGAAAGCGAAAATTAAAAATCTAGAGTAGAGTTTGGAATTTCAAAAATACGATGTTAAAGAAAAGAAGAAGGAAAAGAAAGAGAGAAAAAACGAACAAACAAAAACAAACAAGGTCGTGAAAATTATAAAGAAAGTACAAGTACAAAATTGATAACTAATACCAGAAAGCAAAAATTAAAAATCTAGAGTAGAGTTTGGAATTTCAAAAATACAATGTTAAAAAAAAAAAAAAAAAAAGAAGAAGAAAAATAAAGAGAGAAAACAAACAAATACGAACAATGTCACAAAAATTATAAAGAAAATACAGGTACAAAATTGATATCAAATACCAAAAAGCATAAATTAAAAATCTAGAGTAAAGTTTGGAATTTCAGATATACAATGTTATATAAAAGAAGAAGAGAAAGAAACAGAGAAGAAGAAAAAAAAAAAAAAGTCACAGAAATTATATAAAAAAAAAAACTATAGGTACAAAATTGATAACATATACCAAAAAGCGAAAATTAAAAATCTAGAGTAGAGTTTAGAATTTCAAAAATACAATGTTAAAGAAAAGAAGAAAAAAACAAAAACAAACAAAAAAAAACAAGGTCAAAAAATTATAAAATATATATATATGAAGTTTGCTGAAGAAGAAAAAAATAGGGTCTTTTTTTTTTTTTTGCAAAGTAATAGGATATAAAGGTGAAAATTAAAGGAACAATAGAGGACTTAAAATTTTTTTTTTTTTTAATTAAAAAAAAAGAAGAAAGAATGATCGTAAAAATAATAAAAATATATCTAGGACTTTTTTTTTTTTTTTTGTGGGTGTTGTGGGTTCAGTTCATTTTTGGCTAGTTCCTTGGTCAGATTTATATTTCTCAAGATCTATAGGCCCCTTTCTATGTAGTCCGTAGTAACCACAGGGTTTTGATCTATTGCCTGTAGCTTCCAAGGCGTTTCCCTCTGTTATATCTTCTTCTGTTTGCTAGTCTCTTCAGTATCTGGTTTCCGCCCTGACTCAAAGGGCACGGTGGAGGACACTTTTTTTTTTTTTTTAGGCTTACTTGTTCAGTCGCGCTGTGGGGAGGGAGGGAGGGATGCTGCAAACAAATAGCACTGGCGTGCGCTCGCAGTGCCTCAGCCACCCTGGGTCTGCCCCCGCTCACGGCGCGTGTAGCCTCCCTGTCCACACTGCTCGGACTCTAGGTTGTTCCACCGGGAACAATCCGAGGCTGGCCCTGGGCTGCATGCACCTCCCAGGTCCAAGCCGCTCAGGTTCAGGCACTCGGGTAGTCCTCAGAGGCGCAGACTCAGTTGGGCCTGCGTTTTGTGCTCTTCCCAGGTCCGAGCGCCAATTTGTTCTTCCCAGGCGAGCGCCAATGCTGCGACTTATCGCCTCCCCGCCACTCGGTTATCTGGATGTAAAACCGGCGCACCTTCTCAGGCAGATGTTGACCGTCCAGACCCCCAAGAAGTTTTAGTTAGCAAAGAAGCCTGCTTACAGTTTTATAGATAATGTCTCTCTGGGGCTGCGATTGCCCCCTTCCGGCTCTGGCTGCCTGTCACCGGAGGGGGAAGGTCTGCAGCCGGCTATCTCTGTTCAGTCCTTTGTTCCGTGCGCGGGCCTGGCGGTCTTAGGTTAGGGCTGGCTTTTCTCGTGGTAGGTATCCCACAGTCTGGTTTGCTAGCCCAAATTATTTCGCTCAGATAGCGCTCAGGGTATTCAGGCCAGATTCTTACTCTCAGCGATGCAGCCCACGCCGCGCCTCCCTGCCCAGCCCCGGTTTGCTAATGGCGGATGCAGGCGTCTGCGCTGCTTCTCTGCTGGGGGAGTTACCGTAGGGCTCGCAATCTGCGAGTTTTAAATTGTTTATTTATTTTTTCTCCCTGTTATGTTGCCCTCTGTGCTTCCAAAGCTCGGCACAGATTCGGCAGTGAGAAGGTTTCCTGATGTTTGGAAACTTCTCTCTTTTTAAGATTCCCTTCCCGGGACGGAACTCCGTCCCTCCCTCTTTTGTCTCTTTTTTTTTGTTTTTAATATTTTTTCCCTACCTCCTTTCGAAGAGTTGGGTTGCTTTTCTGGGTGCCTGATGTCCTCTGCCGGCATTCAGAAGTTGTTTTGTGGAATTTACTCGACGTTTAAATGCTCTTTTGATGAATTTGTGGGGGAGAAAGTGTTCTCCCCGTCCTACTCCTCCGCCATCTTGGCTCCTCCCCCCCTATGCTGTGCTTTTGAATTGAACTTTGCAATACATCCAGAAATCTAGTAGGATTGGCAGTAGATCTTCATTTCAATGGACAGTATACATTTCTTTGAGGTCCTGTCTGCTTAGAGATAGTGAGATGGTCAAGATGGTCTTCAAAGTTTTCGTCTTGTCTTCTGATTCACTAAACAAATACAGAAAAGCTTAAGATAAAACCATAAACCATTTTATTCCTTCTAGTCCTAAATGTATATTTTATCTCATCAAGACCATTCCAAATGTCCTTTTATTCAAGTTGTTAAATTTACATTTTTTACTCCATGTTAGGTATTTTGTTATCAATCCATTTATTTCTGGGTGCTTCTTAATTTAGAGCAGGGACTGAAATGCGGATGGGGGCTCAGGGAGAGATGGAGGAAAAAATCATGAAAACTTTATTTTAATACAAATTCTGCAAAACCATCTCTGAACTAATAATGTTATTGAGAAAATGGTTATGAGTCCCCTTGGCCTTGATGATTTTCATTACCCTGAGTCTTAAAGAGATGTTGAGAGGTATGTATCTACTTAGCTTTTGGCTTCAATTTAAAATCTGATTATTTAACTTAATCCTCAGGCTGCCATGTGTGAATTACACAGTCAGCAAACTGTGCTACTTGCCAACTCTTTACATGTCCCCATCCAGACCAGTATAGGTTTTAAAGACAGGGAGGATAATTTGATCTCCATAAGTGGTATGGTTTAGGTAAGCTTTCAAGTGTAATTTTGAAAATGTGTTTCAGTAATGGCTAGAACAATCTGGTAGTTTGTACAAATAAATGTACTCAAGGATATATATTGATACACTGGGAGTCGTTTAAATACCATTTGCTCTCATAAAACATATGTCACACACCCTGCGGGAGGTGAATGCCCAATATATGGATCATGAATTGCAATTCTAAACTGTCCTCAACTCTTTTTATCTGCTAGGCTTGAAGTCCCCCGCTTTTCCAGATGCAGTTCCTCTGGAATTTCAAAGTGTTTCTTGATTTGTGTTGTAGGAGCTCAGTACCAGTTACATCTTTTAGTTACGATTTTCTGGCTCATGGATGAAGGGAGGAAGAAAAAAAAAAAAAATATATATATATATATAAAATATATATTTTAGAAAACCAAATTCCTAAAAAAGTTGGAGTTTTCCACCTCTTGTCTAATGTTAACTAAATCCACTGGAAACATCCTACAGCTGCTAGCTGTTTATTTCATTATACAATGTAATATTTAAGAACTAAACTGAACCAAATGAAGGTTATTTAGAATGTATACTTGCGTTGTTTTCAGGAAAGATGGACATTTCTTGGGTATAGAAGAAAAAAGCAAGTCCTTTGCCATCTTTTAAACAATCAATTTAGTTTATTCACCTATGGACACTCATGTTAAATCCCTGTGAGCATGCACCTCTACAACGTCAGAGAGCAGAAGGGCACAGGCATTGAATCTGGCATTTTCACTCAAGATCCCCAGGGCCTCGAGCAGTGCCTGGTCCCGAGTCCATGGTCAGTAAATGCTTGTGGCCTGGATGAATAACTCACTACTGAAGGTTTATACATGATATGCTCAGGAAGATTTGAATAAATGTATGTGTGCATGCATGAATTAATGATGGCTGAATCATCCAACAGTTGGATTCCTATTCTGAATTATTCTTGAAGTAGTTGTGATAGGTTTGGGCTGGTTCCTGTACTCTTCCTGCGTCCATGTCCACCTTTTGTCAGTCTCTCTACTCTTCTTCATTTGGATGGGAGCACTGAAGGGTAGCAGGCTAAAAGGCTGAGGGTGTTGTTATTCAGTCGTGTCCGACTCTTTATGACCCCATGAACTGCAGCACTCCAGGTTTCCCTGTCCTTCAGTATCTCCCTGAGTTTGCTCAAACTCATGTCCATTGAGTCGGTGATGCCATCCAAGCATCTCATCCTCTGTCATCCCCCTCTCCTCCTGCCTTCAATCTTTCCCAGCATTAGGGTCTTTTCCAGTGAGTCAGTTCTTCGCATCAGGTGGCCAAAGTATTGGAGCTTCAGCATTCTTGTCTAAGAAATATTTTCCGTCCTTGGCAGTCTCTCCACCCTATATTACATGGTAGAATAAGTAAATAGCTGCAGTGTGGGAGGAGACTCATTGTGCTAGATATCTTCTGACCCAGCTAAAACTTAGAAGTGCCAGCTGAGCTGCTTAGCAAGTCTAAGCAGGTCGGGAGAGGCCTGGGGGAGAGCAGTGCTGGTGTCACTGAAGAGGGACGCGTGTGTAACTTGGCTTCACACTTGCCCACAGGACCTTTCTTACCTCTTACTCTAGAAGCTGACTTGGTGTCTCAGGAGACAAAGTCCCTCCATTCAATCAGGAAAACACTGCTTAGAAATCCTCTCAATTAAGCCTTGTCAACAGAAGTTGTACTAGATTATATAAAAATTGGACATTTGCGTGGCTGGATTGCTCTTGGGAGTTGATTTCAGCATATATTTAGAATAAGGTGATTTCCTTTAGATTATTGGAAAACTGCTGGTGATGCAGACTAATAATGAAGTTTCTACTTGAAATAACACAAAGAAGCCAAATAAGAAGCCTACAGGTTTCGCAGCAGACTTTTGTCTAGCAAACTGGATATAGTTTGCATTGCCTGCTATTCAGAGTAGGAAAGGAAATAGTGTAAAACAATTAACCGTGGGTTGTAAGAAACTAAAAAGTTATTTCTATTAGCCTTTGCTTGTGGGGTTTCTCAGTTGTTATTTTTATATGTCGAATGAAAACACATCTGTCAGACACAGAGAACATTATTGTGTAGGTGGTGGTGAGTCATATTGTGGTATTTTCTGTAATGACTAAGAACGTTGGCAGAAATCTCACAGGCTGAAAACCTTTAAGGTTTATTCTCTGTGTGTACACATCTCTTTGGGGACTTAACACTCCCTGTTGTTTTCCATTTATGTCTGTCTTGACTGGTTAGGGACAGGTAATAATTCACTGAACGCTCCTCTATTTAAACCAACAAAGGGCTTATCTAACTTTCAGGTTTCCAACCATCCCTAAGAAAATAAAATACTGTTCTCAAGGTCATGGTGGTTAAATTTTAAGAGCTGTGATGGCATTTCATGACTCGTGGATGTGGTGGCTATTTGCTGTGGGACGGATGGATGTTCATAAATTTAATGAATTACTGCAGCTGAAGGGTACATTTTCTCCATACATTTATAGAAGTCTAATTTTGCTGCTGTGAAAGTGCCACCCTTCAGTCCTCTGTCCGCTTTGTCTGGCCCTTTCCGCTTTATGTGGTACTTATCACTGTGTCATGTGACTTAAGGCCTGGCCATTTGTCCCTCCAAGAGGGTTTGTCTTGTATGTGGTAGTGTTGAGTTGTGGGGTGGGAGATGAGGTTAGACATGGGAGATGAGGGTGGATGAGGGAGAGGGCTAAATCCAGAGAAGGCACCGCTGCTGTTGGGTTTGTGTGAGGTGAACCGGGGGGTTGCTGCCTGCTGGACATGTGGGAGACTTTTGGTGGGTGGGATCAGGATGGGTAACTTGGGCCTGTTTGCTATGGGTAAATACCTGGTGTTTTTAATATGAAGAAGAAAAGTTACCCTTGTGTGAATAATATAGTGTTAAAAAATACTGTGAGCTCTGTGCATTGAGTCAAATGGATGATTACCTTGTCAAGGACCATTTAAAAACCAAAGCCAAACAACCCCAAAACAGAAACATACACAAAGCAGTGGGTTGATTGGCAGGGTAACCCCAAGGACCTGTCTGTCTTAGCTCTCCCTCTCTCCGTGTTTTTAATCTCTGTTTCCCCGAGCATTCAACACGTGTCTTCCTACTTCTCTGTGATACAGAGTTAGCTTAACTCATCAGAAATAGGAATCCTGAATTCCTTCATTAGAGATTTCTGTTAGCTGAAAACTCACTTGTTGTTGGCTCACTGAAATCTATTGACTTGGTAGATGTTTAAAAAATAAGTCCTTTAAATATAGCATTGAAGGTGTTATAAATAATTCCATATTTTAGCCTCACTCACATCTCTGAAAAGAGCTTTTCAACTCATTCAAAACCCTTATTGTATATTATTTCAAAATTCCTTCCTTTGCTTTATCTAGTGAATCAATCCATTTCCTTAGATTTATTTGCGCTATGCCAATTGTTTTCTGATTTATATAGATTTTTCTATAGAGTTGCCTGCTTACTCTAGAATGTAGAACTGGTGGGGTTTCTTTGTGCAGAATCTTTCCAAGTGGGGTTTATAACATGCTTTGTGAGAGATGAAGCCAGAACTTTAGTTCCCACAGCTGGACCTCCTTCAGCATTCTTTTCTTCTTAATAAAAAAAAATGTCTAAGTATTATGTTTTCTCCCAGCTAATAAAAATATAGGAAATAAGTGTTTTATAAAGATATGAAAAACATAATTGGTATCTTCCCACAGAAGAAAAGCCTTTGTTGGTTTCCATTTTTAAGAAACTTGCACTTTCTGTGGAGAAAAATGATGCTTGGTGCAGATGTTTCTTTCTTTACCATTCACTAAATCATTTTCCTTTAACTTTTAAAGCCCTATCCAAGAAGGAGTAATATGGAAAAAAAAAAATTCTTTGGCCAATGAAAGGAGCTAGGCCATCTCAGTGTAAGGTATAGTAACAGGAACTAAATTTATTCTATTTATCTTTGGATTAATTGCCAGCCCTCAAAACAATATCTGACATAGCCAGATTGCAAAAATTGGGGGTGGGGAGAGTAAGGTGAGAGGTTAGAAGGTGATCTAGAAGCAACCGGGATGTTTCTTGGGGTTGTGCTAAATATATTTGTTTGTTAATCTTAGTGAAAAAGATTGAGGGGAAGAGGAAATGAAAAGGTGGGGGGGCGACAAAGGATGAGAGGGTTGGATGGCATCACTG
The DNA here is from genome assembly GCF_029378745.1 of Bos indicus. Taxonomy (NCBI): domain Eukaryota; kingdom Metazoa; phylum Chordata; class Mammalia; order Artiodactyla; family Bovidae; genus Bos; species Bos indicus. The sequence continues at coordinate 71,380,540 of NC_091769.1, forward strand.
ACTCGATGGACTTGAGTTTGAGCAAACTCCGGGAGATAGTGAAGGAGGTGAAGCCTACATGGAGTGCTGTAGTCCGTGGGGTCGCAAATAGTTGGATAGGACTTAGCAATTGAACAAGTGAAAAACTTGACTATTAACCCACAGAAGGCCAGTACTCTTCTCTAGATCACTACTCAGGAGAAACAAAAAACACTGAAAAGTTTCTTCAGAACTTAAATTGTTATATTAACCTATCACCTAATTTAATCTTAAGGGACATTGGGGGAAACATTGCCCAACTCTTGGTCTAAATGGAATGCATACTACTGGAGCCTACATAATTTTCAAGGGAAGGACAAGAATATTTCATGGAAGTGATCATGGTTTCAAACAGAAACTGCATTTAAGTTGTAACATTTCTCAGATTGAACCACTTAAAGAGGTTCACTTTTTCCCTTTCCTACCTCTTCATACATTTTCCCCCAATGTTTCTTTTCTAAATAGATTCCTTGTTTTAGTTAACTGTTCAACCAGAATGATCTTTCCTTACTATGTACACACGGCGCTGTTTTCTCTATTCTGAAATTTTTTGTTTTCCTGGGGCTCCATCAACCAGGCTTGATTTTTGTTTTTTAAGAACTTTATTGAGATATAACTTACATGCTATAGAATTGACCCCTTGTAAGTATACAGTTCAATGCATTTTAGTAAATTTATATAGTTTTGCAGTCATTACCACAATCCAGCTCTAGAATAATTTCATCACCATATCTCCTCTTGGGTCCATTTGCAGTTAATCTCTGTTCCTGCCTCTAGCCCCAAGCAACCACTGATCTCCTTTCTACTTCTATAGGTTGACTTTTTTTTCTTTAAAAATTCATGTAAAGAGATACTATATGAGATGCTGTGATCCTAATTGTTTTGTTTTCCATGATTGCCTCTTTGAGTATTTGAATTATCAAAATGAAAAATCTCTTATAATATTACTTTGAAGTAATTTTGAAGAAACTAATGTATGAGATGATTTCAAATTAGCTTATACTCTGTTCTTTTTCCTCCTTTAGTCAATTGTGCTTTCATTCCCCAGCTTGCCTAGCAGTGTATCTAAATGAGTGCAGGTAGCTGAAAAAGAAAGTAGCCAAATCAGTCCATCCCTTTTGTAACCAAAGAACGACCCCAGGAGTAGTGTCTGTGAAATAGAGTATCGATTCAGACATAGGAGGTAAAGCTAAAGCTGAAGTGAAGTGAAATCGTTCAGTCGTGTCCGACTCTTTGTGACCCCATGGACAGTAGCCTGCACCAGGCTTCTCCGTCCACGGGATTTTCTAGGCAAGAGTACTGGAGTGGGTTGCAGCTTCCATAAGAAACCATAGAGTTTTGTTCTGTTTTATCTGCAGCTTGCAAAGATTTCTTACAGAAAATAAAAAGCACTAACTTTAATAAAAGAAAAAATATTATGAAGTTGTATTGCATAAAAAACACTTAGTGATCAAAATAGACTTAACAAAATGAAAAGGCACAGGTGAGGCAAAATACTAGCAGTACATACCTCTGCCAAAGGACATGTTTTGCAACAATAAGACAGGCAACTCATAAGTGGGCAAAAGATTTGAATAAATATATCAAAAAAGAATATGTGTGAATGTCATGTGAACTTGTCAAAAGGCATACTCAGCATCAGGTGTCATCAGGAAAATGCAAATTACAACTGCATTGAGGTACCACTTCACATAAGTTGTGCTGTCACTTCAGTGGTATCTGACTCTATGTGACCCGGAGGACTATAGCCCACCAGGCTCCTCTGTCCATGGGATTCTCCAGGCAAGAATACTGGAGTGAGTAACCATTCCCTTCTTCAGGGGATCTTCCTGACTCAGGAATCTAACCTGCATCTCTTATGTCTCCTGGGTTTGCAAGCAGGTTCTTTACCACTTGCAGCACCTGGAAAGCCCTGCTGCTGCTACTGCTGCTAAGGCACTTCAGTCGTCTCCGACTCTATGCAACCCCATAGACAGCAGCCCACCAGGCTCCGCCGTCCCTGGGATTCTCCAGGCAAGAACACTGGAGGGGGTTGCCATTTCCTTCTCCAATGCATAAAAGTGAAAAGTGAAAGTGAAGTCGCTCAGTCGTGTCTGACTCTTAGCGACCCCATGGACTGCAGCCCACCAGGCTCCTCCATCCATGGGATTTTCCAGGCAAGAGTACTGGTGTGGGTTGCCATTGCCTTCTCCATGGAAAGCCCTAGGATGACTAAAATTTTAAAGATATAGTACCAAATGTTTGTGAGGATGTGGAGTAACCCAAACTGCTATATGTTGCTGGTGGGAGAGTAGAATGGTACAACCAGTTTCTGAAGGTTAAAGTGCAAAAAACTTCAATGTATACCTTTGCCAAAACACGAAAATTGTTTACTCTGCGTACATGGGTGCTAAGTCGCTTCCGACTCTTTGCAACCCTATGGACTGTAGCCCACCAGGCTAAAATCTCTTATGTCTCCTGCACTGGCAGGCAAGTTCTTTACCATTAGTGCCACCATCTTACTGCAAAAAAAAAAAAAAAAAAGGAAGGGAGGATGGGTTTGAATTATTGAAATGCATTGATCTTTGCTATGTCCCATAATAACCCCTCTCCCTCCTTTTCAGATACCCACCTGCCCTCACCTTAGTTTTTTCTTCAGTCCAACTATATATGAGATATTGTTTTGGGTCCTGGCAACTAATGCAAAGATAAACAGAACAAATTTCATTCCTGCTGTCTGGAGATGAGTCTAGGAAGGGAGTCAGACATGCCAATGTGATTGTGATTAATGCAAGTGTGATAACTGCGGCAATGTGATTAATGCCAAAAGGTTAGTAGGAGAGCAGAGAGGGGTACCCCCACCCCCCAAGGTAAGTCAGGTAGGCTGCCTGGGGGACAACTGATCCCTTGTAAAAGCTTAGATACCTTGTAAAAGCTTAGATACCTTGTAAAAGCCAGAATACTGAAGTGGATAACCTTCCCCTTCTCTAAGGGGATCTTCCCAATCCAGGGATCGAACCCAGGTCTCCCGCATTGCAGGCGGATTCTTTACCAGCTGAGCCACAAGGGAAGCTCAAGAATACCGTAGGGTAGCCTTTCCCTTCTCCAGAGGATCTTCCGACCCAGGAATCTAGCCAGGGTCTCCTGCATTGCAGGCAGATTCTTTACCAACTGAGCTATCAGGGAAACCCCCAAAGCTTTAGATAAATGGGACTCATTCTTAGACATGGTGGGAAGGGCTGTTTGGAAAAAGGTTTCAGAAACGGGCAACTTGTGATCCCAAGTGCTGAAAGTTGGCTGCTGGGGGGGGAGGAGGAGGAGGTGAGGTGGGGCAAGTCAGCAAAGGCCGTATCATGAAGGGCCCTACCTACCAGCTAAGGAATTTGGACTTTATCCTGAGAAGAAGAGGAATTGTTGAAGCCTTCTATCATCTTGTCTTCCTAACTGGAATCTAAATTCCATGCGATTGGGGTCTGTTATTCATCTTTGCGTCCTTTGTAATGTCTGGCCATGGTCCTGGAATGGGTAGGACATGGAATAGGTGTTGATTGATCTCTAAGGCTGTGTGATAGTCTCTTCCAATCTTGCAGGCTTGTTTCAAGCCATATTATTAAACCAGAGTGAGTCAGAGCAAAGAAACTTTTGGAATGGAGGGGTGGGGGTCTCATTACACTCTGGGCATTGTGCCTAGGCACTCCCAATTATTATTTAATCTATGTCACCCCTCCTCGCTCAGATTTGCCATTGACCTCTGATTGCTCTTATGATAAAGACCAACGTTCACAGTGGCCTGCCTGCAAGGCTGCTGTTTACTGTCTGTGATGCTTTTGACCTATTTAATTTTTATTCATTTCTCAGGTCTCACCTCAATCACAGCCTTCCCTGCCCCATGACTCCCCGTAGCAAATGGGCTCTGGCAGCTCAACTCTGTGTGCTCGTCCCTGGGATCCTGTGATTCTTTGATTTCTATTCTGCCCCTTCAAGCATATGAGCTCTGTGATACCTTTCTATTCCCTGCACCTAAAATGCCTAAATTTAGTGGATGCTTGAATTTTACATAATCCATAACAGCCAGACCTGGAATTCAGGGGTATCTGACAACAAAGTCTCCCTCTTTGTGTAAATAGACACTCAGCAGGCCCAGTGGGCCGCCAGTGCAGCTCAAGGGTGCGTTTTTCCTACTGACGTCAGTGTCATGGTTCTCCCCACCTGTTGAATGATCAACAGAATGAACAGGCTAGTGGTTAAGGACATGGGATCTGGAACCAGACAGTCTAACCTCAAGTTCCTCCTCCACCATTTACTAGCTGTGTTACCTTGAACAGGCTATTGAATCTGTCTGATTCAGTTTCCTGGAAAGTGGGATACTACTACCCACTTTATAGGATTATTGTGAGGATAAACTAAATTAATCCATAAAAACATTGCTACTAAGCACACAGAAAGTGCTCAGTAATTGTTATGCTATGCTGTGCTAAGTCACTTCAGTCGTGTCCGACTCTGTGCAACCCCGTAGACGGCAGCCCACCAGGCTTCCCCGTCCTTGGGATTCTCCAGGCAAGAACACTGGAGTGGGTTGCCATTTCCTTCTCCAATGCACGAAAGTGAAAAGTGAAAGTGAAGTCGCTCAGTCATGTCCGAATTGTTAGCTGTTACCATTACCACTATCCATGTATTCCTTCCTGTAGTCTTACTGTAATCCTACATTACATCCAGAGGGCCTGTGTGTGTGCATGCTCAGTTGTGTCTTACTCTGTGTGACCCCATGGACTGTAGCCCGCCAGGCTCCTCTGTCCATGGGATTTCCCAGGCAAGAATACCCGAGTGGGTTGCCCTTTCCTCCTCTAGGGGATCCACCCGACCCAGGGATCAAACCTGCATCTCCTGCATTGGCAGGCAAATTCTTTACCCGGTGAGTCACCTGGGAAGCCTAGAGGGCCTATAGCAATTTTTAATTATTTTATGGAAATTCTGTCCTTGCATGAAGCCATCTGCTCTGAAGTTCTAATTCAACCATGTCTTCTCAATTCAAAATTGGTCATTTGTGTCTCAGCAGAAGTTTTCTAACTCTAACAGCAAAATATAGTAATATTAATACTTTTTGCTGTGAATTTCGAGGTTTTTAGGATTCACATGTTTCTTCACACCTCTGCTCAGATAGGAAAAACAGTAATGCAGTGTAGTAAAGGATACAATATTAATAGCACTGTTCTCTCACAAATCAGGGCTTCCCATGTAGCTCAGCTGGTAAAGAATCCACCTGCAATGTAGGAGATCCCAATCTGATTACTAGGTCAGGCAGATCCCCTGGAAAAGGGATAGGTTACCCACCCCAGTATTCTTGAGTTTCTGTTGTGGATCAGCTGGTAAAGAATCCACCTCCAATGTGGGAGACCTGGGTTCAATCCCTGGTTTGGGAAGATTCCCCTGGAGAAGGGAATGGCTACCCACTCTTGTATTCTGGCCTACTGAATTCCATGGATTGTATGGAGTCTCAAAGAGTCAGACATGACTGAGCGAGTTTCACTTTCACTTTTCTCTCACAAATTACAACCCTTTTCCCCAAACTAAGCACCATATTATTGGGCTATTTGAATAACTGACCTGAATCCACAATCCCACCCCAAGAAAACCCTAATTGTTGGGAAGTGCTTTATGTCGCCATATCCCCCTATTCATCAGTAGATGAGAATAGGTATAACTTACAGGAAATTAAAAAAGGAAGAAAGGGGAAAAAATAATTATTTCACATATGTATATAACAGTTGCATAACAAAATTTTAACATTTTTAACATGTTCCCTTATAATGGAATTTTCTGTAAATATTTTTTATTCCTTCCTTGGTTTTACATTGTTGAAATTCTTAACTAGTTTCTAGTGGTTAGTGTCTGAGTGTGTGTTTTAGTGACTTAACCACTTACCTTGCTCCTAAAAGAAAATAGCATCTTTTTTAAAGATGAGAGAACTAACCACAGTACATTTGCCCCTCCCTATGCCAGGCGTTACTACCTGAGTTGATGTTGCAAATCCTCACAGAGCCCTGAAATGACAGGCCCATCCTGGAGATGGGGAAACAGAGGCTTAATGAGAATTTTCCCAGGCAGCCGGCATGTATCAGACCTTGTGTGTCTAGGCCCTGGAGGTGCAGGGGTTAACAAGATCAGGGCAAAAGGGATAACGAGAAATAAGCCTGGCAATTAAGTTGGGGTTATAAATGGAAGACTTCAAAAGACTGGCTGAGGGATGTATAATTAATTTTGCAGGCAGTGTGGAACTAATGACATTTTGTACTTCCTCCCACTTTCTCAGTCCTCAACACTAGGCAATCAGTGATGTAAGGAACCTTCCAGGTGATTCCATTGCTCACTCAAGTCTGAGGACCACTGGCTAACGCATCAGTGGTCATGATGTAGCAAGGATCGGAAGGGTGAGAAGGAACTGGGGGAGGCTGGTGCCAGAGCCAAGGCAGAGGTGATTAGGGCATAAGTTTGGGTGGCTTCACTGGAAACAAAACAAAGGGAAAATGTGAGCTTTTTCTCAAGGAAGTAATGATAGCACTTGATGATCCAGCAGAGGCAGAACTGTAAGATGGGAGCCCCACGAGTGGTAGAGCTGCATTATATGCCTCAGTTAGCTGAACCTTATTATTGTGCCTTAATTTATAGTAATTTAATATGTCTCACACCCATCAATCTCCCGCTCTTAACTAGATTCAACTTCCCTATAGGAATAAAATTGTACCAGGTGCTCAATACCAATAATAATGTTGACCATGGAATGAGTTATTAAATGCCAAGAACTGTTCCCTATGCACTTTATAGTCATTATCTCATTGTTGTTCATTAGTTATAGATGTTCATAAATTGCCTTCCCTCAGTGTTCAATCTAAGCTGCACACCACTATAAAATTAATGTTTCCAGACACTGATCTGAGAGACTGAGAGTCTGGGCTCAGGAGTCAGACAGCTCTAGGCTTAAACTCTAAGCCCCATCATTTACCAGGCATATATGGTCTTTGAGCAGGTTGCTTACCCAACCTTCTGCCAAAACTTCCCCCAGCTGTATTACAACAAGTATTATTAATACAAGGTGGGTGTGATCATGAGTGGAACTCAGGGTTATTATGAGAGCTAAACGAGAAAATGACTGCACAGTGCTTGACATTTGAAGTACTGAATAAATATTGGTGATACAGATGTCACTCCCTTTCTCAGAACCTTCACTGGCTCTTCTTGGTCAAGAAAATAAACTCCTTAATCTGGCCTTGAAGATTGTCCACAGAGTCACTCCTTACCTCCCAAAGCTTTTATCTGATGGTTCTTTGCATAAACCAGTGCTTCAGCTAAGCTGGTCAGTGTCCCCTAGATACTCTAATTCATTACCACATCCCAACCCGTGGTTTTCTTCTTCCGCTCGTCTCATCATGTCCCTCAGGGCCCATCCCAGTTGTCAGTGTTTGTAGGGCCATCCTTACCAGTCCTTCATCTGTAAAAATTAGTAAATCCTTCCAAACTCTGGAGCTTTAAAGACCTTTAATGTTCAATGGACCCTCTGTAGCAGTACACATTGGCCCAGGACAACTCTGTCCGTGCCCAGCCAGCTTTCCCCACCCTTCGGTAAGTGTAGGGCTGCACTGGGTGCCCAGCCCAAGGCCAGGGACCTGCTTTCTTAATGCTGGTAACAGACACTGGCACTTAGCAGCTTCTTGGTCTTTCCTAAGTTCATTTGAATATGTGTTGGCTTTGTTTTCTCACTCTGGTGATGCTGATAAAACTTCCCTTATAGGAATAACGGTTAATTTGTAAACTAATTATTATTATTTGTCTTCTCAGGATGAACTTGACCTCACAGACAAACACAGGGAAGCCATGTTTGCACTTCCAGCAGAGAAAAAATGGCAGATATACTGTAGCAAGAAAAAGGTAAGATATTCATGATGATTATGGTTAACTGGAAAATTATTATTGTTTTGATGCCCTTTGCGCTCCCATTTCACCACCAGACTTCAGGCAGTTCTTTATAATGTAAAAACCAGATTGAATGTGCCCAGTTGTGGCCTTAGCACTATATGTGGTAAAGGACCGGCTCCTCGGATGTTGATTTTATCAACACTTCATTGTAACCCCCTCACCTCACACCATTATTCATAACCTTGTGTATGAGACCCCTAAATAACATCAGCTTACAGAAGGTTGACGTGTTTTTCCAAAACTTGCCCTTTACATGAAAGTTTGTATGTAGGCAGGTGAGGACCAGCATTGTGGTTTCACAGCTGCAGTTTTCCCCACTCTCTGGGACTACCTTCGAACAACTTTCCATTTGGCCATCTCTAAGACGTGGCCTTGTCCTCGTGGTGTGAAGTGGCTGTCCATCCATTTCAGGTTCCAAACTGGGGCTGGAGGAAATGGGGAAGGCGCAGCTCCCCACCCCCGCTCTTAGGGCCACATCGGGAGTCCCAGACCTGAGTTCCTTCACATCCCACTGTTAGCTACATGGCCACACCCCCCTGCCAGGAATGCTGTCTTATTCTGGGTGGTCATCCGCATGTAAAAGCTGGGGATTCTGGTACCTTTGGAGGAGGAGAGAAAGGAATTCATGGGGTAGAGAAAGTACTTAACTCTCTTCCCTAGCCTCCGTGGCACTAGGCACCACCCGTGGACTGTATCTCCCACAATAAAGCTCACCCTGCCATCTTTCAAACACGGTGGCACATTCTGCAACTGTTCTCTCACCCATTTTTGGAACCACTTGTGTTCATGGCCAGCTTTTGCCGCTTTCCTATCTGTTCTGGGGGAGACTTACATCAGGACAGGGAAGCAGAAAGGGCAGGGCTGGTTCCTAAGGGAAACGATACCTCTCCAACCAGAGTGGGTGCTGGATTACTCACCTCTGGAAGCAAAGAAACTGGAACAAGCTATAACAATCCAGTATCTTGAGAAGACACAGTATGAGCCAGGGAAACCTTTCCTTAGTGGATTAGGATGCATTTGAGGACCTCCGTTTGCCCCCATGGTTCCGACCCCCGCACCACGCTGCCTTTGTAATTGGCATGCCCCCTCCTGGGAGCGTCTCTCCAGCAGTGAACCTTCCTGTATTCCCCTCGTGCCAGGCTTTATAACCCTTGTAACACCAGCATCTGATACCTGGAAGTGAAGGTATGATGAATGAACCACTGAGTTGTTGGGTTTATACCTACCTCTCAAACAAACTAAAGCACATTTGATTTTCCATGTGAGCTATTGTAATTGATAAAACTACATGTGGGATTTTGTTCCAGGGGTCTTTGCTGAGAGATGTGTCCAACTGTAGCCTCTGAAGATAACTTCTGAGCCACTTAGATCATGTCAAGCATTAAGGGTTCCTAATGCAGTGGTAACCAGTAAGATGTGTTTGTGAATGAATGTGTCCTCTTCTTTCTCTCCGTGAACATCTTACCAATGGGAAGACCTCTCTTCTGTCAAACTGATGGGTCATCGCTCAGGAAAGAGATTTTAAATGGAAAAAATTTTTAATGAAAATTAAAATGTGCTGGGTTCTGATAGTAATAATGTTGAATGGTCTTGAAAACAAGAGAACTTTTCAGGCAGCTGCCTTCAAAACCTGGCCCCTACAACTGAGAAAGAAAAATCCTTAAGTGCCTGAGTACACAGAGGACATTGTCTATTTTGGCTCAAACGAGCGCAGATTTTTTTCTCAAAATTAGGAAACAACGTGAAGTGGGATTGAGAATATGCATTAGAGGAGAGGAAGGGGCAGGAGAATGGGAGCAGCTTACCGAAGGGAAAGTTTTCTTCTTTCCCAGATTTTATTACACCCTTGACGGCAATTGAAAGTTAATCATGGAAACTACTGCCCCTTAGATTAGAAACGGCAAGCCCTGGAGGATAGAAACGACCTCGGCCTCACAGCTGCTGCTCATTTTTCAATTTCCTGGCCTATCAAATCCTCTTTCAGACCTTGTCTCCTATGTGCGTGGTGGGGTTGGCTTTTTGTAGGCGAGTGGATGTAGATGTGGCCACTGGCCTCGGAATCCCATTTCCTGACGGATGGGTTATCCCTGCGAGTACCTGGTCCAATTGTGCAGATCTTTGGGAAAGCAGTTTTCCCGTTAGCCTCATTCCAGCAGCTTGGATTCCCTTTATGACTTAGCAATAGTGTGACTGAGTGGAAAAGCCATCTTAACTCTTTGGGGAATCCCGGGAGTTTATAGATCTGCCTCACTTTAAAATGGCTTGACTGAGGATTTTATTGATTAGAGCTTCTCAAACTGTTAAAACTATGCTGTGCTTTGGGTCTACAACTAACCTTTTGGGACCCTGTAATAAATAGAGAAATAACACAATAAGAGAACACAAAACCCTTTGCAAGAAAAGGGCCCGATGCTTGGCCCTCTTCAGAGAACCTTGCCTCCTTCAAAATGGGTTGCCCATTCTCAGAAAGGAGCCCACGGTGGCCATCCTTACCACCAAGAACAGACTGTTTTCCTTGGACCATCTCTTGGGTATAGCCTTTTCAAATCAGACTTGTCACCAGCAAGCCTGACCACATCCATTTCTCAGGCCAAGGGAAAGCTACACCCTCATGGCCCCTTCAGACTTTCCATCTTTCAAGATTAGAACTCAGAGCATCATAGATGTTCTCACACATAGTGAAGCCATAGAGTAAGGGTCCATGAGCGCCAACAGAAACAGAGCTGGGGAAAAGCAAGCTTTCTGCATAAAAGTGCACAGCAGTTGTGGAGACAGACGGCACTGGGAACTGAAGATGGGGCCTGGCCTTCCTCGGCCAAGTGGCTCTTTTCCATCCAATAGAGACTTGAGTCCCAGCGGTGGCTATCTGCTTATCAAGCTCTGTGTTCATTTCTCAAACAGCTTTATCCGAGTCCTCTGGTTGAAAACCCATTTCCAGAGCCAAAATGAAAGCTGCAAAAGTGTTCCTGGGGCTAAAAGAATTGGAAAGAAATTAATTGGAATTTTGCCTAATTAAGTAATCCGGGGGGAGAGCAAGAGATGGATGTTGCGGCCTTGTTGAAAGTCCAAACAAATCTGTAAAAATGACTAGAGTGGTTTGGTCAGCCGTGGTTTGTCGTATGCAGCAGTCCACTGTCAAATTTTTTTAACTTTTACGAAAGGTCCAAGGAAAGGCTCTGTTGGTGGAGCTGGGGGTATTTTCAAATAGGAAATGTTTGTGGTTCTTATCTTTAAAGGTAATTCCCTTTTTAGTTCCAATCACAACATGCTCTTTTGTTTAAATGAGGTTTTTCCCAGTCTTCGTCCAGAAACTGCATCTGTTAACAATCTTTTGGATTTTAAACTGAAGCTTTTTAAACAATGAACCATCTGACCACGAAAGGCATCTGGCCATGCTGTATTTGCTTATTGTTAACATGATTTTTAAACCCTGGGAAAAGTAAGGAGTAGGTCTTCAGAGAGGAGAAACTAAGATGGTATACACACTGTATTATGGCAACAGCAGTCTTACCAGCCCAGGCAGAAATCTTTAGTCACACTTCTTCACAGGAGCAGCTGCAGTAGTTGTGTCACTTAACCAGTCCTTCACAGTGTCCAGAAAATGCTTTTTCCCTCTCCATGAGCTTCAGAGTCACAAAGTCAGTGGATGGAATTAGAAGCTGTGAGCTGTAGTAACATCAGATATTTGAGGCTAAGATCAGAATTTGATGACTGCACCTAATGTTTCCTCCATGCATTTCTGATCCCTAAGCCAAGGCTTAAGTAAATGGCTCTGGATTCTCCATATTACATTTCTGTATCTTTTGAGGTCTGCTTTGGAGAAGGTGAGTTTTTGTTGTGTTGCTGAGTTTGTTTGACTCTAGTTTAATTAAATCACTCAAGAACCTTGTCTAACTTGGCTGCAGTTGAGCCTTTCAGCTTTGTGGGAAGTGCTGATCTGGTGCTAGGCATGTTCAGAAGACATCAAGGAAAAGTGGCTGAGAATTCTCCTGGTACCTTTCATTCACTTCCTTTATTTGGTTTGCATATCCTTATTGGATCACTTCCCCAGTCTGCTCCACAAGAAGGAATTCTCCTTTACCACATACACAAAAAAAGCAATGCATTGTGAATGGTCATAAGGATCTTTCAGATGCATTCAGAGCACAAGGAGGAAGTGGAAAACAGGGATTTAAGGGAACATATGCTAGTAGTGGAATTAAAGACAAAGGAACCATCAGTATTCTACAGGACTGTCAAACAAATCAGCTGTACAGCAAGGAAGTGGAATGTTGATATGTTAATGGCCTGGTTGTTCCCAGTCTCCTGACGGAAAGCAAAGAGGGATAAGTTAGGTCTCCTCTTCTCTGGAGAAGGAAATGGTAACCCACTCCAGTATTCTTGCCTGGAGAATCCCATGGACAGAGGAGCCTGACGGGCTACAGTCCATGGGGTCCCAAAGTTGGACACAACTGAGCGACTAACATGGTCCTTCTTTACTGTAATTATTTGAATATTCAGTAGAATGAGCCTTAGGTTTTCAGGTGCCCACTTTGCTAGATGTCGGAGATTTGGGAGAGAGGGAAAACTAGGTATCTGTAACTGTTTCTGGACTTCTTTAGAAATACCTGGTTTGGTCTCCTACCATTGAGTTTTCACCCTGATAATGGATTCCAGCTGGGCTTTGTGCTCCTAAGTGCTAAGAGGTTACAGAATGTGGCAGACTTAAAAATGATCAGAAATAAGACTGGCCTGTCTTTCCTGACTCTGCTTCTCTGAGAATACTTGAGGGAAGCACAGTAACTGGAGGAGAGTGGGTATCACTAGGTTCTGAAACTCCCTGCCTTGTTTACATATTCCCGGGCTGTGGGAGGTGAGGATGCGTGTTTAATCTCAGACTGAAGCAGTGAAGAAGCAACAAGCTTTGCAGATCTGGTGTTTCAGCCAATGAAACAGTGCAGTTGGCAAAGGGCTAGTTGGTTTGTGTATCACCCTGATGTGTACTGAGTATCTGGGGCAGAATATAGGCTAGATGCTGAAGGTGATTAAACAAGTCAGATTTCCTTGCTGGAGTGGATGGTCCAGGTAGAAGCAGATGAAATCAAATAACTGCCAGGTCTTTCCGTAAGCTCCATTCTAAGGTAAGCAGACTCTAGGGCACAGAGGAAGGAGCCTCCAAGCCTTGGGTGTTCGTGTGTGATGGAGACACAGGTCCTTCATCACCGTGACCACTTCCAGGGCTATGCCAGCAAGGGAGCTGATGTCATGCTTTCATCCCGTCATCTGGAATGGGCTCCTTTTCCAACAGCTGAGCTATATTCACACACACTGTACAGTTTCCCTCTTCACTTGTACTTTGTTCTTTGTCCATTCTGCCAGTGCCTAAAAGGTCAAGTTTAGACTGTTGGGTAATCTGATCTTTACTAAACACAGTTTCTAGAGCTTGTTAGGAAATCAATGGAGAGGCTTAATCTTTAGAAAAATGAAGACACTGAGGGGAAGATTGAAGTAACTGAGGTTTATTCAACCCAGAGAGGTCAGGTGAAAACACCAACTCAGGCTATTCACTCAGTGTCCATAGCAGTGAAACTGTGGTGTCTGTCACAATATGGCCAGTTCTAGTTGGTAAAGAGTAGCTGCCTCAAGCCCTCCCAATAAAAACTCTCCTGACAATCTGACCTTCCCCGAAAGGGCCAATCAGTCTTCCTTCATGATTCAGGGACTCGAGGGCTAACTCCTGGCAAGACAGGTAGGGGACAGCAGGACTCTGTTCCCACATTGTATTATTAGTTCCAATTCACTGATACCCAGGTTATACTGTTAATAAATGTTTTGAACATTGACCTAAGTATGAGATGCTGATAGATCTAAAGATGGTGGCCAAAATAATTTGATAATATGTATCCAGAGCCTGGAACATGCATCTTCCAGGAGTTGATCTCATGGTAGTGATGAAAGATACACCAAGAACTATGTCTGGGGTGTTCTTTGCAGTGTTGTCTCTGAAAGCCAGTGATGGTCAACAACTTAGAGGGGGATGATTATATTATAGGATGAAACCATAACAGTATCTTGCTGCCACTGAAAAGTCATGCTTTCAAAGAAATTTTGAAGACCTGGGAAATTGCTCAGGATGAAATGAAGGTTTAACAAGAGAAATAAAACTGTAATTGGTACCATCAAAAATATGCAAAAGAAATTTTCTATATCTATAGAAGTAGACAGAAACTGTTGTTTGGTGGGATTGTGGGTGGTTAATTTTGATTTATTTATTTCTTTATACAAATATTTCCCAAATGTACCAATAGTCATTATTCTCACTCCTACCTTGGGATAAGGTTTTTTTGTTTGTTTGTTTGTTTGTTTTTTTGATGGTAAAAATAGAATTGCTCTTTTTAAAAAACATGTATAGTATAGTTTGTCAGGTTTCAGTCAGAAAAGCAAGGCTGCTGAGAGAAACACATGCTGAGGGAAATCACATGCAAAGAGATTAACCCTTAATGTAATCACAGAAACTAGCTAAGCATTTCCTGTAAAGCTGCTGTCTTTGCTTCTAATGCTGGAGCTTTATGTCCTTGAGCAGGCAATTGGGAGGGAGGGTGAGTGTAAAGAGAGGGGAACAAGGACAGGCTGGAGTCCACAGGGACAGACTGACTCATGAGGCAGGTCCCACTGGCTGACCCTGGACTGGGTGTCCTGCAGAAGCCTGAGCCATTAGTCATGGAGTTCAACACCCACATGCACGTGCGCACACATACAAACACACACACATCCCTGGCCAAGGAGAGGCTGGAGGAGGATCCGGGGAAGGTGGAGCAGTTGTATACCTGCCTACTGATTCCCACCAATGAGGTGAGCCAGCTGATAAAGGACAGTGGCTATAAACTACAAAATGGCTGCTGCTTCACTGCCACCCTGCACATCTTCCCCATAAGAGTCTCTTGTGGCTTGCCCTCCCTGAAACCTGTAGGCAGTTGGCTCAGTCCAGCACAACTGAGCGACTTCACTCTCACTTTTCACTTTCCTGCATTGGAGAAAGAAATGGCAGCCCACTCCAGTGTTCTTGCCTGGAGAATCCCAGGGACAGGGGAGCCTGATGGGCTGTTGTCTATGGGGTCGTGCAGAGTCGGACACGACTGAAGCGACTTAGCAGCAGCAGCAGACAACTTGAACATTGCAAAGCCAATTCATATTTCTCTTTGAAATTAGGAGGAAAAATAAATATCATTTAAAATATAACTAGTGCTTGTGTTGTCAAGACAACTCTGGCGTTTTTGTTTTTTTTTTTTTCTTTAGCTCAGGGGCCCTTTATTTACTCTTCCTTGGGAGGATTAAAACAAAGGTGAATCTGTAAATCACCCAGAATTTTTCAATACCATTTATCTCTTTTAGCAGTGACTGAAAGCATGGTGATTTTTGGTCCTGATGAGATGGCCTCAGCTTTCTGCTGAAGAGAAACTGTTTCTCATGGCCCTTTCTCCCCTAAGTAGCATAATCTCATAGCCAATGCCCCATTTTCTGTCTTTATTTTCTTTTTGTTACAAAAGCCAGTGCTATCAAAATGAGCACCAGTTTTCAGAATTGGAGTCCAAAATTCATGGATTCTCTGTCTCTGGCAGCCCTTAAACCAAAGTTGTATCCCTGTCAAAGGCAGGTGGTTCACGAGGATTTACTTATCTCCTCTTCCTATAATCTTTATCTAATAATATCATTTGGGTGCCGTTTTTCCTCGTTACCAGTTCTATCATTCCAGCTGTGCCTGCTACCACTCCTGCTCTGGGGTGTCCAGATGGTCCTGAATGCATAGTTTGTGTTGTCATTAACATTGACTCAGCTCAGTGAAGAAGTGGAGAACAAGCTTGACCATAGAATGAACCAAAGCATATCTATCTTTCTTCTTTGGTACTTGGGGAAGTGAGTGAACAGTTTCTGGATTCTTCTGTTGGGGTGTAGCCCTCCAGTTCTGTAGAGTTCTCTGTTTTTCAGTCTAGAGGTACTACCAGTGAGAGGACTCCCCGCCTCCCTTGGGGTGGATTGGCTCCAACAGTTTTTCCATTAATGGATCTGCCTGAAGGTTTCCTAAATTTTGTCCCTCACAGTTGTTCTAAACTTCAGCATAGTGTGACTGACTCTCTTTTTTCCATCATAAATAGAAGCCAAGTAATAACTGTAAGAAAGACTTTGCATAGTTAAAGTCCATCTAAAGGGTAATCTGAGAAGGCAGGGTACCCCACTTATTAGCTAGCTGTGTGACTTGGGGCATATTTCTTAACAGCTCATTTCTCTCTTCTCTATACAATGAGGTCAAATTCATAAAATTGTTGTGAAAATTGAGAAAATACGATTTTGAAGTTGTCAGAGAACTTGGGGTGTGGCGATGTTAATGTTATCACTGATAATGTCAGTGATGGTGACAGTAATTGAAATAATGGTGTGGACTGAGTTTCTGTTCGTTCACACTCATGCTAGCCAGGGATTCAGATTCATATTCATAAATAATGATACCTGGGTTTCTTAGAACAGCACCTCTCCCTTAGTCTCTCACAGGACATTTCAAGGTGGAGATAGTAAGGTAGGAGGGTGCATTGTGAAGATAAGGGAAGAGACCAAGAAAGTCTTTATTGTGAGTGTCAGAAATTGTTAAAGAGGGTCCCCATTTAATTAAGAAGTTCTAGGGATTTTTTGCCTTACTGATCAGTGGGGCTGTCCCTTAACTTCTGAGTAGAACCCTGAATCTGATTTCAGGAGCATCCTTAATTTATGTCTTGGATGATGGAGGTGAAAAGGAAGTCAAATTCCACTCCACTTCCTTCTTACTTTCACCCACATGCCACTGCAGCACTCAGTCCCTGCTGACCTTGGGTAACCAGTGGAGATGCTCACATCATTGGGCTTGCCTGGCAAGCAGTTGTGAACACTACTTAAACTCTGGAGAGTGGGCATGTATGTGCGTCAAGCTGTGTTGTTAAATAGAATTAAGCTTCCTTCTTTGTGGCCTAGGAAAGGCAAGTGGTTAGTAAATATCTTCAGTTTTCAACATAAAACAATTAAAGAATATTTTTAGATGACAACATTGCAACTGTTATTTTTGCAATGGAAGAAAGTCCCTTAGTAGTACACAACATCAAGAGGTTCCATTAAACGAATCAATATTCACAAATGAGTAACTTATTAGGTCAAAATGAACTGGATTTACAAGTTCTCTGCTCAGCAGCAAAATTTGTTCAAAGTTGCAGCGTTATAATCTAATGTGTGTTCTAGCTGTATGATTTCTGAAACTAAGGTAATAAAACAAAATGTCAGTGTTGAGGAAATAATAAAAGAATGTTTCAACAAAGTAGCAGATACCGTTACTATTAGGAGTCTTTTTATTGAAGTATAGTTGATGTGTAATACTGCAGAAGTTACAAGTGTACAATGTAGTGATTCAGAATTCTCAAAGGTTATACTCCATTTATAGTTATTATAAAATATTGGCTGTATTCCCTGGGACATACAGTGTATCCTTGTAATTTATTGCATACATAGTAGTTTGTACCTCTAAATCTCCTCCCAGCCTGGTCCCTATCCCTTCCCTCTCCCCACTGGTAACCACTAGTTTGTTTTGTGTATCTGTGAGTTTGCTTCTTTTTTGTTATATTTACTAGTTTGTTGTGTTTTTTAGATTCCACATGTAAGTGATACCATACAGTATTTGTCTTTCTCTGTCTGACTTATTTCACTTTAGCGTAATGCCCTGCAAGTTCTATCCATGTTGTTGCAAATGGCAAATTTTCATTATTTTTTATGAATGAGTAGTATTCTGTTGTGTGTATACCACATCTTCTTTATCTGTTCATCTGTTGATGGACACTTGGGTTGTTTCCATATCTTAGAAATTATAAATAATGTTGCCATGAGCATTGAGGTGCATGTATCTTTTCGAATTAGTGTGCTTGGTTCTTTTGGATATATCCCCAAGAATGGAGTTGCTGGCTGATATGGTAGTTCTATTTTTAGTGTTTTGAGAAGCCTCCATGCTGTTTTCCACAATGGCTGTTACTGTTAGAAGTCTTAAACTTAATTACCAGGGTGGAGTTTCTGGCTTCCAATAAATTGACATTCTCTAAAATTTCTAAAAAATGAAAACTAGCAAACTTCTAATAACTTTCTCCTCAGTCGTGTGATAAACTAGTTTATCCTGGTTGATTATTCTTGTGTGTGTGTGAAATGTTTTTATATGCAAAAACATGTATAATATAATAAATACCTGCATTTAACAAATGCTAACATTTTTTAATACCATGGATTTTTAAGAAAGAAAGAAAACATGGTAAACATTGTTGAAACCCAAAGGTGACCTCTATTCTGAAGGTGATATGTTTTCCTTTGCCCATATATATATTTCTTTCTCTGAATGTATATATCCATTAACAATATATGGTATGTCTTCATTTTAACTGCCATATAATGTTTCATTATATGAACATGCTGCAGCTTAATTATTTTTATCCCTCTTTGAATAATATTTGTTTCCAAGTTTTCATTATTTAAAAAGAAAATGGCAGCAACTATCCTTATGTATATGTTCAAAAATTTCCCTAGGGTAGGCACCTAGACATGTAATTACTGTGTTGTTTGATTTGAACATTTTCACCTTAATTGCTCTCTAAGGTGCTTGTAATAGTTTCTACCTGCAGCAAATTAGTCATCAACCATCCAAGGGCTTGGTATTGCTGGAGGGGGTGGAACTAGTGTCTGTATGCCCTGATTAATCACTTTACATAAGTTTGAATGTTTTGGGTACAAGATACTGTCATTAAAGTTCTTCAGTTTTCTCTCCTAGAGCTTAGCAAATCAAATTAAAGTACAAATTCCTGGAGTAGAAAGTAAACATTTCATTTAAAAAAGAAAAACTCAAAGTTTAGAGAATGAAAGCATTCCACTCAAATAGCCATAAAGCAGGACCAAAGTACAAAATGTTACAAGTACCTAAAAATGGCCCATTCCCTCAGCATTCTGTTTATTTGGTTTGACTACAAAGGAAACCGCTGTGTGTGGTTCGGTCTTCCTCTCCTCTAGACCTCTTTGCACCCTCAGGTCCAGACCCAGGGAAGCTGTGTTTCCATCTTTAGCCAGCTCTTGACTGATATATGCCATCATCAAGCACAGGAAGTTCCTCTGAGGCCTCCGCCAGTTCCCTGGCGGGTGACTGAAGTGCAGGTGCAAAACCAGCACGTCTGCACAAACAGGCACCGTGGCTGGAAAAGCACACAACGGGCCTCTTTCTTTTCTTCTAACCAGAGCACCCTTTTCTGGGACATCTCTCTATACAAATTATAAAAGCCTCTCCCCTTTCTTGTACTCTACAATTCCTTCAGATACTGAGAAATTGCGATGGGTAACTCGATGCTTGTCTATCCTCCCTGCCTATAGTCTGAGGTGGTTTCCATGTACAAGTAAGTCAGTTCTCGGGCTTGGAGATTGCTGGTCTATGATTCTTCACTCTGCTTTGTCCTTTGCAGCCTTGTGAGAACAGTGGATATGTATCTGCTCTGTGGATACCATCTCTCTCTTGTGCCTCCTCCTACTTGCATTTCTTCAGTGAGGAACACCCTTCATGCAAGGCCTTGCTTCCCCTCTAATTAGAGAACACCAGGGTGGTAGACAGAGGGAGAGAATGACCCTGTGTTTAGCATTCACTTACCGTCTTTCAAACAACAGTGAAAATAAATAGGCAACATATAGCTGAGACAAAGTAAGGTATCTTGGTTGGACAAACCAATTAACATGGAGTCATGGGGAGTGTGGGGGTTGTGTGTCCTGTGGAGCTCTATTTTCCCCTCTGGAACGGGGGCTAGAGAAGCAAGCCCCACGGCTTTCACTCTGTACTTGTCACTCACGCCTGCATCTGTGCTGTGCTGTGCAAAGAACGCTCTTACTTCTGGTCCAGTGGAAGAGACTTGGAGCTGTGGGTTTGGATGGAGATCTTGGGAGAGCAGTTGTTCTCAGCTACCAGAGAGCAGCTAACTTTGGCTTCCAAATCTCAATTGTTAAGCAGATTCCTTTTGACAGCTCAGCTGCAGGACGAATTCCATCATGTGTTGATTGCAGAGTTTGGAATACATGACAGTCTTGGAGCTCTCACTCTTTGTCATAGAATACTTGTCAACAGTGCCATTGTGGAACCAGGGTTCTAAATGCAACTCTGTGAGACCCTTTGAGCCCCTTACCTCTGTGTTGGAGCACATAGGCATTGGTCCATTGCATTTCCAAAATTCTGCAATCTGCAGGTATAGAATTGCACCCTGAATGAGTGTTCTCAGCAATCACTGCATCTCTGGAAAAGAGTATCGCTATATCTCACACATGAGAATCCAGAACTAGCCTCCTGTTCTGGTTATCACCAGCCCAGGGACATGTAGCTCATGAGACAGTCCAGACCAACATACCTCCTCTGTGTCAGTTTTCCTCTGGACTGTGGCTTCCTTCCCTGGTTAATGGAATTCACTGTGAATAACTCCAAGCAGAGATGGCAAAAAGATTTATCTTAATTACCAACTGTATAAACAACGAGGGATTGAAGCCCAGAGGGCTTTGAGAAGCATTTGGAGGTTATAAATAACCTCAATACGAATAGTGTGGTAATTGATGAGCACTGTCTGCCATGACACATGATGGGAGAATGTAGCATGTGTAATAGTTATATATCCTTCTTGCTCTTGAAGGATCCTGTTATGCCTAGATTATGGTTGTACATAAGTGTCACCTACCATGCTTCTTTCCCTTGGGTCTCTCCCTGGTTCGCTTCAGATTCTCTAGATCCTATGACACTTACTTCCATAAAACACCACCCCAAGTCAGCCTGACTTCACCAGCTCCAGGAGACAGGTTTAGGAAAGACATCAGTAGAAGAAAGTACCAACTTTGGATGAGAGATCAAAGAAGGAAAAAAAAGCCACTTTACTTGAGTTTTTCCTCTGTGTGTGTGTGTGTGTGTATATATATATATATTTTTTTTTTTTTCATTCTTTTAGCTAATAGCTCTAGCACACCTAATGTTATTGAATCCATGTTATGGTTGGTGCATTTCAGAGCTTCTTCCCCTTGAGAAGTAGGAATAAGTTTTGAGCTCCCAGTGTAAGTTAGAATGTGCCTCTAGTAACTTCTTTGTGGGGTTCTCCAGATTCTTACACTCCAGAAACTGAGTAATGTGTGGAACAAGAAACGGGTCGCAGTAGAAAGCCTACTGAAGAATACCAACTTTAAGTTAGTGTCTTAAATTCTCTTGTTACTCTTCAGTGCACTGTGGAACAGCATTGACTGGAGCAGCCTTAGGATGCCATCCTTTCATCTATCCCCATATGTAAGGAAAGGCGGTTTATGTTTCCTCAGTTTCTAAGCTCCGTTTGCCCACATCCTCACATGTAGGCATTTCTGAGATGGTGACATCTTCCGATGGATGCCTTTCTCTTTCTTTGCCAAAATTGCTGTTATTAATTCAGTCGTATTCTGAATTAAAGAGTCAGTGATGACTTAAAACCAGAAATACAGTTACGACTGTCCTTGCAGGGGACAGTTAACCCTGCCGTAGCATTTCTCACAGGCATCCTGAGAATGCTTCCCTTAATGGAACATGCCTCTATGGGCTCACTGTTTCCCCCAATTCTCTTCATAGTTTAATTACTATTTTCCAAAGTCCTCTCTTTATGGTCTCGTGTTAAGTGTTATACTGCAAATCATAAACACACTTTGATTGTTTTCCCAAGAGCAGGTTACAGAACATCAAAACCTGCTTTCCAGCATTCTGAAAGGCGGGTCTGGTAGCAAATCTGGCAGCAAGATGTGAGGCAACAAAGGCCACTGACACCACTGGTTGGATTTCCACATGCATGAGGGCCCAGTGGTGTGTGTCCAAACATGTCGACTCACCAACCAGCTGGACTGAGTCATACCTGGGTCTATAGCACTCGCAGGTGAAATGTGGGTCAAAGACTCTGCTCTTCACAGGTTACATAGAAGTAATTTGCTTTAAGTCATTGCACACCTTTGTGTCATAGGCAGCAGGGAAATGTGTCATTTCTGAAAATAATAATCGGAGCCTTTTTCTTTTTCTATGCCATGAAAATGAAGGGAAATTGTCATCTAAAATTGGCTTCAGATGTTCGATTTACACTGATTGAGATGTTTAGGTTTCAGTCAGTTTCCATGCCATGAAGTACTTTGCCAAAAAAGTGACTTGTTAAAATAAATGAAATAAATATCTCGTAGTTTGGAAAATGGGCTGTAAAGTCTCAGCTTCTAGTTCTTGAGGATTGTGGCTATTTTCTCAGCTATATTAGCACACGAAGTACATTTTCCCTAAGGATCCTGTAGCATGTGACTTGTAAGATTTCAGTTCTGTAAGGTCAGCCAAGACTTTTTCAGGAAAGAAGAGGGTGTTGGAACAGATTGGGCCCCTGAGTTGTTTAAGAAATGCAGCTGGTCTCCTTACTGTTGAAGTCACACTGTTACTCTTTGTTTCATCGCTGCTGTTCCCACAGAGAGACTAGACTTCTTTAAAGTGGCACTCTTAATTTTGGAGAGAATAAAAGTGATAGCTGGCGGAGAAGTAGCACAAGCCTGATTTTTTTTTTTTTTTTTTTGAATAGTGGTCAAGTGTAGTTTTCTTTCTGGCTGGGGTGAGAGTTGGGGAGTTGGGGAGTGGGTCTAAACTCACTGAGTTGACCACTTTTTTTTGGTAAGGAGTGAAAAATTTCTTAGACGTATTCCAGGGGACTTCACTGGTGGTCCAGTGGCCAAGACTCTGTGCTCCCAATGCACGGGTCCCTAGTTTAGTCCCTAGTCAGGGGACTAGATCTCGCATGCTGCAACTGAAGATCCCATGTGCTGCAACTAAGACCAGTGTAGCCAAATAATTAATTGTGTGTATGTGTGTGTGTGTGTGTGTGTATAAAAGAAGTGTCTCAGCTATTTGACCAGCAAATTTCTGGGGAGGATAGAGAACCAGGTGCATCTGTGGATATAATGGGGGAGGGGTAAAGTAGAATCGTCTCAGTGGTTTCAAATCAGTCTCAGAGATGCATAAATAGAAACCATGCCACACAGACTAGACAAGGCAGTGGAAGCAGGCAGAATTGAAGTGAAGTGAATTGGTAAGGATGGGGTAGGTGTTCTTTAGCAAAAGCTTTGGGCTTCCCAGGTAGCACGAGTGTTAAAGAACTTGCCTGCCAATGCAAGAGATGTAAGGGATGCAGGTTCGATCCCTGGGTCAGGAAGATCCCCTGGAGGAGGAAATGGCAACCCACTCCAGTATTCTTGCCTGGAGAATCCCATGAACAGAGGAGTCTGGCAGGTTATGGTCCATAGGGTGCAACTGAGCATGCACACACAAGCATTTGTGTAATTTAGATGTGATGAGTCTGGTGCAAAGTGTTAGTCATACAGCTTGGTTTCCACATTACACCTTTGTAGACTGTGTCCTCTTCAACCAGGAAGTACTAGTCATCTTTTATTTTGCTAAATTGTGGTTTCATTGAAATGCCAGGAAAAAAAAATTCTGAATGTTCTGTCTATAGCACTCTTCAGAGTAATCTTCAGTTTTCACTATTTTTGAGCTATTTAACAAACCTGCAGATTGTTTTTTAAAAAAAAAAACTGATCACAGTGCAAATGTTCTTGTCCATTGAAATGTCTTGTGTCTAATGTAGTTGCTCATTGCCCTATTGACTAGTTTTGCATCTGTAAATTAATGTCTATATATCTTTGCTAAAAAATTTTCTTTTGAACCTGTTCTGACATCTTACTGTTTCTCTCTCATTTACTCATGAGTTCAACAAAATCTTTGACTTGAGTCATGCCGAAATCATGCCATTTACTTTAAAAAAATTATCCTTTGTCAATACAGAATTTTAAACATAGAACTGATAGGGGGCTACCTTACTTTAAGTAATCTAAGATCTTTAATCATATTTTAAATGAGTATATGATATGATAGTGTCTAGCCCTGTCTGGGAAAACATGCCTTGTCTATCAGTTTTACTGAACTTGATACCTGCATCCACTAGAGCAAGGGAAGAAGCAGAACTCAGGTCAGAAGAGGTGTCAGGCTTCATACATGGAAGAAGTTCCTATGATGTTTGAAGAGGTGGAGGTACAGGAAAGGAGCATATGTGTCATCAGTGAGCCTGGGTCCTACTTCATTTCTGTTGTTTTAGAGATGACATGTCCTCAATCTTATAAGAAGAAAACTGATTTTACTATTGAGTTTATGGCAAACTTTGTTAAAGTATGTGTGCTTGATAAAATGCAGACTGTCCATGTTTACCTTTGTTTCATGTATCTTTTATTCTAAATCAAAAATGTCACTTGTTGTGGCCCATCAGGAAAGCAAGAACTTGTTCTCTTTCCTCTTGCAGAGATATTCATTCTGCTCAGATATCTATCTCAGATGCCCTCTCAGTAGAGACTGTGTAGAGTTGAGCATCACTGACAAGCACATTCCTTTTATAGGAATTCAGATGGCTTATATTGGAGTTATTTTTCCAAGTAGCAGACATGAGAGTGTGATGAGCGTATGGAAATTTTGAGATTTTTTTTTTTTTTTTATGAATTGAGGAAGATAAATGTTTGCTGTTCAGTCACTGGAGAACTTTTGGCCTGGTTAGGAGATGACTCTGGGAGGACATAATAGCTTTTTTTTTGAATCAGTTAAATATTTGCTGGGTTATTGCTCATAGGAGAAATTACACTTAGTCCGTATAGTTCCCAAGGGCAAAACTAAGGCCAAGAAGTTCTTGGAGTTACAAGGAGACACCTGCCAGTTCAGAATGAGGTGAGTTTTCTGACAGTCAGTGAGAATGCTGGTTCCAAACAACACTGGGCCCTCGAAGCCTTCTCTCAGAGAACACATGATCGATCACCTGCCGGTGACCTTCTGTAAGGAATCCTTGTGAGGAGAAACTCAAACTAGGGTGTCTCCAGGGTCAAAGACATAGCTATATAATTACGTGATGGCTTGCCTTACAAACATGCAGATGTTTTATAGCATGAGGAGAAGTGAAGAAGAACGTTTGCTCTTCTCCTGTGATTCTAAATGCTAAATATGAAAGCTCCTGCTATGGCGAGTCACCCTCCAGTCTTTCTAGAAAATGACTGACATTCTGAGGCTCAGGAAGAGGTGTTGGATTTCCTGGCGGATGAAGAAGCTGCTGTTCTGTAATCGTTCTTGTGTGGGCCCAACCGGATTTTGGCAGCAGTTACGTTTGATGTGTAATTGTGGCCATGGCCAAAAAATGTAACCAGGGTTGGCAGTCCCAGGAACCACATGACTCTCTTGAACTGTGACAACATAGGAATTACTTTTTGAAACCAACTGCCTGAGTTTGGCAAACTTCAGACATGGGATATAGTTTCAGCCCACTGCTAGGGGTCAGAGGTGAGGGTTGGAAGGACTGAGTAAAGCAACTGTCTCAGGAATGCAAGTTTGTGGACCTACTGGGTTTTCTTTTCCTGATGAAAGAAGAGCAAGAGGGAAGGAGTTGGAGGCAAATATCAGGATTTAAAAGACCTAATGATTCTGTGCTATTTTTAAAAAAGGAGATTTCAGGAAGCAGCAAGCTTGGTAAGAACGTAGACTTTTCAGAGTCTGTTCCATCTCTTGCAAAAATGCACATTACTGGGGAAATCCCATACAGTTTATGTGCTCATCCGAACTTAAACTGGGGTTTACTGGACATAGAGTGGCTTTGAGGAAAGGAGAAAGCATGGAAAACAGTTGGTGATCAAGTAAGAATTTTGAGAATTTTGATGTACTCCCACCCTCTTGAGAGTCGAGCTTAATCGAGCACAGAGGTTGGCAAACCATGGCCCATGGGTCAGATCCAGCCAATAGCCTGTTTTTGTAAATGAAGTGTTACTGAGACAGGGCAGGGCCCCCTCTCTTTAAGTGTTATCTGTATCTGCTTTCTTTACCACTGAGCCACCTGGGACGCCTGCCAAGCAGGGGACATGGGTTCAGTCCCTGGGTCAGGAAGATCCCCTGGAGGGGGAAAGGGCAACCCACTCCAGTACTGTTGCCTGGGAGATCCCATGGACAGAGGAGCCTGGCAGGCTACAGTCCATAGGGTCCCAAAGAGTTGGACACGACTTAGTGACCAAACCACTACCACAGTCGCTGCTTTTGCGTGTGCAAAAGCAGAGTTGAATCGAGTAGTTGCAACAGACTGTGTGGTCTACAAAGCCTAAAATATGTATGATCTGGCCCTTTACAGAAAAGGCTGGCTGTTCCATACTTCATCATGGCCATCTTTTAAGAAGATATTAATTATACTAGTACTGTTGAGTTAGAAGGGAAAGATTGTTGTTGTTCAGTCACTCAATTGTGTCCGAATCTTTGCAACCCTATGGACTGCAGCACACCAAGCTTTTCTGTCCTTCACCATCTCCCAGAGCTTGCTCAAACTCTTATCCATTGAGTCGGTGATGCCATTCAACCATCTCATCCTCTGTCATCCCCTTCTCTTCCTGCCTTCAAACTTTCCCAGCGTCAAGGTCTTTTCCAGTGAGTTGGCTCTTCGTATCAGATGGCCAAAGTATTGGAGCTTCAGCCCAATATCAGTCCCTACAATAAATATTCAGGACTGATTTCCTTTAGGATTGACTTGTTTGATCTCCTTGCAGTCCAAGGGACTCTCAAGAGTCTTCTCCAACACCACAGTTCAAAAGGATCGATTCTTTGGCACTTAGCCTTCTTTATGGTCCAGCTCTCACATCTGTACATGACTCCTGGAAAAAACATAGTTTTGACTAGATGGATCTTTGTCAGCAAAGTAATGTCTGCTTTTTAATATGCAGTCTAGATTTGTCATAGCTTTTCTTCCAAGGAGCAAGTGTCTTTTAGTTTCATGGCTGCAGTCACCTTCTGCAGGGATTTTGGAGCCCCCCAAAATAAAGTCTGTCACTGTTTCCATTATTTCCTCATCTATTTGCCATGAAGTGATGGGGCTGGATGCCATGATCTTTGTTTTTTGAATGTTGAGTTTTAAGCCAGCTTTTGCACTCTCCTGTTTCACCTTAAGAGGCTCTTTAGTTCCTTATCTTTCTGCCATCAGGGTGGTGTCATCTGCATATCTGAGGTTATTGATATTTCTCTCAGCAATCTTGATTCCAGCTTGTGCTTCATCCAGATAGCAGAAGGTATTAGCAAGGCTGTCCACAAAATATTTTCCCCTCTTCCATCCTACCTGCTCTTCCTCTCACCCATATTGGTATCTGTTTCCTATCATTCGAGTTCAATAGATGCCACACACCATGGAGACACACCTAAAGAATAAAATTTTGACTTCTCTGGCCCTTTCTGCCTAGAATTCTATAAAAATTTTAGGTATAGAGTGAATTTATTTAACAGCTGTTGTATTGATTAGTCTATGGGGCTGAGCCCATTAAATCCAGAATAGGAATGACAATTCAATGCAACAGGTGACTATTTTGATCATTAACAAGGGATAGAATTTCTTGAAACTGTACGATCATAGTGAACATGTTTTCTAATAGCATTTTCTTTAAAAGCGGAACAGGTTTTATTAGTATTTAGTTGCCTTTGTCCTGTAATGAACATTGTCAGAATGAAGTTTACTTTGTATCATATGAAGCAGTACCTTTCTGCTATTGAGATTCATTTAGTTAAACCTTAATATAGCACTCGGAGAAGGCAATGGCACCCCACTCCAGTACTCTTGCCTGGAAAATCCCATGGATGGAGGAACCTGGTAGGCTGTAGTCCATGGGGTCGCTAAGAGTCGGACATGACTGAGTGACTTCCCTTTCACTTTCCACTTTCATGCATTGGAGAAGGAAATGGCAACCCACTCCAGTGTTCTTGCCTGGAGAATCCCAGGGACAGGGGAGCCTGGTGGGCTGCCGTCTGTGGGGTCACACAGAGTCGGACACGACTGAAGCGACTTAGCAGTAGCAGCATAGCACTACTGTTTTTCAGTTGATGGTACTATTGTGCATCACTAGAAGATTTGTAGCCAATCTAAATGGTGAGTGTCTTTCTTTCCTACCAAGTATTATCCAAGAACCTCATGGGTTTGTAACTGAATGGAGATTTATGGCTTTAGTTGGCCAAGTGCATGTTGCTCCAGTCTGTGATTTGTGGTCTAGGGAACAACCACAGAGTGTGTCCTTTACAATTGATTGACCTTTGCACAGCCTATTTTGGGCCTTCTAAGAGCATCTTAAAGAAAAAACAATACAGTTCTTACATATTGTTACTTGATCCTATTAAATACTTGTCCTGTGGTAATTTCAAAAGAAATATTCTTTACATTAAGACTTAATACTTAAACTACACTTTGAGACCCATTTATATCACTAAAGACTTCTGATACTACCAAGAAATTGCAACATAATAAGTGTGGAAATTTTAGAACATGTTAGCATGCTTCAGGTAGACAAACCTTATCCCAGATCACACAATTTCTTTGTCTGTAGCTGATATTAGGATTAATTGAAACAGAAAATCCAGTAAGAAGAAATAATTAGAGAAATGTTGTAAAATAATTTTCTGTAGGGAGCAGAAGGGTGCCCTGGTGATGGAGATGCAACACCCCAAATGTTGCACAGTCTTGACTGGATATAGTTCATGTAACACAGAACATTAGAAAAAGTAGAGCTCTTGTCCTAACAGAACTTTCAAACGGATGCTTTCAAACTCCTATTTTAATTGTGAAAATAGCCCTTGTTCTTAGTAAATGAAAGTGTGAATTGTACAGAAGTTTATAAATAAAAGACTTTTTCTACTACCCTGCTAGCCAGGGGTAGCCATTGTTACATTTTATTATGTCTGTTTCCAGAAATGTTTGTGTGTAGTGTATATATTTTTTCTATAGATTGGAGGTCATATTTTGAATCACTTTTCCCTCCATAATATACTTGGTCTTTTTTTTTTTTTGATGGGGACCCGTTTTTAAAGTCTTTATGGAATTTGTTACAATATTGTTTATATTTTATGTTTTGGGTTTTTATTTTTGTCCACAAGGTGTGTGGGATCTTAGCTCTCTGACCAGGGATTGAACCCACACCCTCATGTATTGGAAAGTGAAGTTTTAACTGCTGGACCATCAGGGAAGTCCCTACTTGGTCAACTCTACTTCATTCTTTGCTACTGCTACAAAGTAGTTTATTCAACCACTTCCCTTTCATATACTTGTTAACTTTATTTGCTGATTCAAACAGTTCTGGAGTGAAACAAATCTTTGTAATATGTATCTGTGCAAGTGTAATCATAGGCTAAATTTCTGAATAGACTTACAGAGTCAAAGACTATGTGTGTTTTAAATATGAACAATTACTGTCAAAATTTATGTTCAAACTGCTACAAATTTTTGTAGCCCTAGTAACAGGGACTTAGAATGGCCATAGCTAGAGATCCTGAAACAGTATATTATCATTATCATCCTAGCTAACATATGTTGAACATTTCTGTGTGTCCGGTTCCCAGAGCTCTTCCCTGGTAGCTCAGCTGCTGAAGAACCCGCCTGCAATACAGGAGACCCTGGTTCGATTCCTGGGTTGGGAAGATCCGCTGGAGAAGGGATAGGCTACCCACTCCAGTATTCTTGGGCTTCCCTGGTGGCTCAGCTGGTAAAGAATCCATCTGCAGTGTGGGAGACTGGGGTTCAATCCCTGGGTTGGGAAGATCCCCTAGAGAAGACCTTTCCCTGGAGAAGATCTCCTGGAGGAGAGCTTCCAGGAGAACAGCTGCCCACTCCAGTATTCCGGCCTGGAGAATTCCATGGACTGTACAGTCCTTGTGGTGGCAAAGAGTAGGACACGACTGAGCGACTTTCACTTTCACTTTTTCATTAACTTACTGAATCCTTACAATGACCCTATCAGGTAGGCACCACTTTTACAGAAAAGGAAACTAAAGCTGAGTCACACACAGAAATTACTTACCTTTCCTGCCAAAAGTCATTTAAGGTAGTGAGTGAGTGAGGATTCAAATGCCTGTCTGTTGAAGGTGGTAGAAGTGGAGTACAATCAGCTTGGATTGAGAAAGAGATGACAGTGAAGTGAAAGACAGACTTGTCAACAAATAAATAATGCAGATTTT
Source organism: Bos indicus (assembly GCF_029378745.1). Taxonomy (NCBI): domain Eukaryota; kingdom Metazoa; phylum Chordata; class Mammalia; order Artiodactyla; family Bovidae; genus Bos; species Bos indicus. The sequence continues at coordinate 71,410,586 of NC_091769.1, forward strand.
ATTCTTATGGGCAAAATGGTACTGAGAAAAGCAAATGCACTGTTGAGCATTTAAAGAGGGTGGGGGAGGATCTCTTGAATTTTTTTTATTTTTAATAGCCACTGACCAGCAATATGGAGTGAAAAATGTGTCGGTTGGAAATGAAGTGAGGTTAGAAATAGACTATGTATTTCTTTACCTTTTAAATGAGTTAGTTAATTAGAGCCTGATTTATAAACAAAAGAAGAAAAAAGAAAAATTCAATATTCTTGAAGGTCCTTTGCACTGTACAAGTTCCCTTTTCTAGTGAAGAGTTTGTTTAGAATTTGAGATTGTAGGAGCAAAATGGAAAACCAAGAAAAGAGGTTAAAGCTGCATTTATTGCAGGTTGAAAGCAAAGGCAGAGTGTCCATCCAGCAGGAAATTTTGTCTATGAATACACTCTTATTGATGCCTATCAAGCTAAGGAAATAGGATGCATTGGATTAGAGAAATAATAAAATAATTAATGTTGAGATTTCCCCCCTCTAATTACCTTAGAAAGGAAGCAGCTGTTGCAAGTTAAAGGTTAACTGAGTCACTGAACAACATAATTTTTTAAATTATTGACTTTAGAAATTGAGCACTCTAAATATATTAATAGTAACAAATGATGTTTCACATAACATCTCAGTATTAGAGTCATGTAGAATCTTAGAGCTTATAGGTGCTTTGAAAAGTCTAGTCTCACCTCTTAATTTGAACAGAAGAAAAACAAGACCCAAAGATCTTCAAACTTAGCGGTAGGTGCTAATTGAATAAACCAACAAGTAAGTTCTTGAATCTCATCTTTGCATGGCCTATCTGGTCATTTTTCCACCATACCATCTCTCTGAATATAAGTGATGTTTGCAAATATTCTTGGAAACCAATTATCAGTGTAGAATTTAAGAACATAAAATGTTTATAATAATTCAATATCTAATAGATTATCTAATAGACCTTCTAAGGATAGACATATAACTTAAATGTTTATTATGTTTTCAAGAGGAAACAAAACTGGATATTAATGTGAATTATACATTCTTTTGTAGAATAAAAAGAGCATTTAATGTGATTGCTACAACTTGTATTTGCATAGGACAATCTTCTCTAAGTGTCTTTAAGAGTTACCTACTATCTATTTTAAAAGAGAGGGGGAAAGCAGTGTTTTTAAAGAATAGAATGAAGGCAATATTTTTGCTTATTTCCCATTAGAAAATTTCTAATGGAATCAGTGAAGTAGGTAGCCAAAAGTAGGGTTAGATGTATATCGTTTAGGGATGGTTTTGTTTATGATTTCAGTGTCTACAGGTGGTCAGTGCCATGGGCTTATCTCCATGAAGACAGACTGTAACATGCAGTGAATAACAGACAGGATAATAGGTTAGGGAGAAGCTTCTTAGTGTTGTCTGCATGCACAGATATAAAGATAAATGAGGTGTTGACAGAGGAGCAAAAGAGTTCCCACAGAAAGCCTGGAGAGAAGATTCAGAGGTAGCCCGGGTAAGACATCAGACCTTAGAATAATATCAGAAATGTTGAATGTAGCAAAAAGTAGCACTAAGGTTTAGGGAAAGGTGAACTCATTTTTATCCGCTAATCATATTTTAGTCTCTTACAGTGAAGTGGTGAAGAGTGAAAGAGCAGCTTTGCACTCAATATGTATTGCTTGTGATTAATCTGAGGTCTCGTTTTAGGAAAAGAGGTTGTCACGATTCTTCTCACTGCCTCTGAATTTCCAGCAGGACGACCTTTAGCAACTCATCTGTACTCCCTTTGCCTCTGTTTCCTCTTCAGCAAAATGAGTGTGATGACAGCTACCTCACAGGGTAGATTAAATGAAGATCACAGTGCTTAGCACAGTGTTTGATGCATGGGAAGAAGCTCTGTATGTGTTAGGATATTGCTGCTGCTTGCGTTACAAATACAGTGATACAGTTTGTACAGGCTTGTGTATTTTTCCATTTGTTTCTCTAGAACAAGTATATAGAACCAAAACAGATGGCCCAAAGAATAATATGTGTTAGAGGTTGGTAATGCATAGAACTCAGTTTCCTTCCAAGAATATTATACAAGTTACCCTTCCATCAGTGATCCCTTTCATGGACTTCTTAGGAGAAAGTCTCCCCCTTGGCAAGTCTTCACGTCCAGTGCTCTTTAGGGGACCTCCGAGAAAAATTAAATTCAGCTCCTTCTGGCCTGTGTCTCTGTATCACTGGAGACTCCAGCAGCCACACAAAGGAGGGGGAGATTTGGTTCACAGGTACGAGTTTGTCTTGGCTACTGTAGCGCACACACGTCTGTAGAGCACCAGGGAATCACACGGGGAAACTGAAGATGCATTGCTAAAATGAAGGACCCTGAGGATCACTATATCCCTGCTGGGGATATAGTGATAACACTTTGTATTTTTACGAGAAACTTCCACATACGTTAGCTCATTTGATTTTCTCAGCACTGAGGCATGTAAAATAAAATGAAGCTTTCTTCCCCTAATTTTGACTGCAGAATCTAGATCTACTCTTAATCCATTACAATTATTTTAAAAGCATTTTCAAAGTATAGAGAGTTTTCTCTGTGTATTAATCTTAAGCTTCTAAAATGATCTCTCTCCTGAAACCATGAATGTTAAACTTACAACAGTCTGTCATGGGACCCCAGACATGGGACGTGATTTTGTTGTAGTTTTGGAAATTTGCCCTAGTTTGAGGCAATAGAAAGATCTGGCGCCTTCTATTTCATTTTATAGGTTCAAATACCATTGAATATCACTGTGGGTTTTGGCTTGCTGAATACCTTGGTAGCAGTAGGGTTTTGCTAACTTTAATACATAATTTTAAGAGGAGAGAAGGGTTCAGCATTTATACTCCCATTGTAGCTATTTTATTAACATGTTAAATAATAATCAGGGGCTGTTCTAAAAGCTCATCAAATTTCCTTAGCTTTTAAAAGCCATGAAAGTGAAATCCAGTCCAACTTCAAAGCCTCTGCTATAGCCTTTGTCCCCATCATCTGGCTTGTTCAATCTCCAGATGAAATTCATGCAAGTCCCTGAGTTTGGATATCAGTTACTACCAGCCTTTAAGGCACTGTGAGCAACAGTTACTTTGCCCCCTTCTTGTGACTACTTAAAGAAGAGTTTTGAAATTGTTTCTTTTATCTCACCAGAGTAGACCTGCCTAGAAAGATTTGTTTAGAGAAAGTTTGTTTCTTTTAAGTAAAGTATAGGACTGAAATGAATAGCCCTACCTTGAAGCCATTATTCCAAGGATGGGGATCCAGGCACAGTAAGTAGTAGTAGCTACTTCATTGTCCAGTACAGCTCTGTGTGCCTAGACCAGCACTTCTCCATGGAAACAAGAGGTATCAAGTGTACTAAGGTGCTCTCTGAATGTGAAGCTAGTGAAGAGCTGGAATTTTCCCCTTCAGGTTTGTTCTGTCACACAAATGACTTAGACCCATACAGGTTTGCATGGAAATCTCTCACCACAAGGCCATCTTCAAGTGGACTTGAGGCTCTGAGGGGACAGAGGCCACAGTCACCTGATTTGGGGGGAAGGTGTGGGCTCAGGCTGACAAAGATCTTCTATCCACGGAAGCCCTAGGGACTCTGGTGCTGACTTCAAGTCACCCTGGTTTGTAAGATGCAGCGATTTAGGAATCGGTTCCTGAATTCCTTGGGTTTCAGTTCTCTTCAGCTCAGATATTTTCTTCCATTACATTTTCTCAAACTCACAAGCTGTCACGGCATAAGGGCTGGACCTGGGACTGATGTGTGTTCATTTTGTTGTCTTTCATCCAATGTTGGGCTTTATTTTACCTCCTCATCTGAAACAATACCTAGTTTTGGTCACATCAAATGAGACCCTTCTTCAAAATATTTACTGTCTGCTGGAGCCTGAATAAACCAACTGCAAAAGTCTAGTTAACAACTGGCCAAATCCCATGGTCATTTTTAAAGACAGCTTCCCCTCTTTTGTGAGTTTCATCCAGACATGTAATCTGGCAGTAGTGTCTTTAGCGCCACACAGAACCTAGAGGTCCTTTGTGCTTGCAACAAACACAGTCAGTCTCCTTCCCAATGTTACTGCTCCCCTGAAGGAAAACAGCATCATCTTAACTGCATGTGGCTAAGTTCTCATTTCATCTCCCCTTGCTCCCTGGTTCAGAAAACGTGCCTTTGTCACACCTAATTCTGACTTCAGCACTATCTGTGGAGATTGGATCAGGAGTACCACCCTGGTCAAAGGGACATTCTGGTGATCTAAAGCCAACTTTTAAAAGACAAATATCTTACATCTCCATGTCTTCTAATGGTTTGTGTGGGCCATTGTCTAGAGGCTCTGGAAGTCAGATGTTTTTGTGACCATTGTGTATATCTGGTGGTATATCACTTTTTTTTTCTGTCTCTTTAGGACCAGGAAGAAAACAAGGGCGCAACAAGTTGGCCTGAGTTCTACATTGATCAGCTCAATTCCATGGCTGCTGTAGGTATCCTTTCTGTTCTCTGATGCAGTTTACAATGCAAGTTTAGTACAAAGCATGCAGTTGCATAATAAATTCACTTAAGTAAGAACTACCAAATATCATTATCTCTCCAGAGTCCATTCCAAATGTTCAGTGTTGCGGGAGAAATGGGAGGCAGGAGTGATACTTGGCAAAATGATTATTTTTCAGTATGTTTTACGTAAAATCAGCACATACTAAAATATAAGTGAGTTTAATGTTACTGGAGGAAATGTAATCATAAATCTGGCTTCTGTTCAGCTTTAACTTGCAACTGGTCTTATCAGTCATGTGGAACTTGGATAGGGCAACACCATTCTAAATGCTAATACCATTTAGAAATAGTACAATGAAACTATCCCTTCACTGTTCTCTCCCCCCCCCCCTTTTTTTTTTAAAAACTGAGGGCTTTCTTGGGTTCTTGGTCTTATAGGGTACCGAAATATTCTTTTACTCATATAAATAATACAAAAAAAAGTTCCTGAAATAGGTGGTTTAATGAAAAGGCGTAATAGTAATAATGCTGAAATGTCCTTGGGAAATCTTTGGTAGGTGGATTTTTGATTTAGTAATTGCTAAAAAGGTGTTCTCAATGTCTAAAATGCACATTCCAGTCACATGGATATCTCTGCAGTGTCAAAGTTTTGAGCTGCTTGAGGGATCCAGCAAAGATACACAGCAGAAAGCACATCATCAGCATTTGAGTCTTAATAGCTTAAATCTTGTCCATGTTGATAAAAGTTGGAGGTTTCCCAGCAGAGCAGTCTTTGCTTCCATGGGCACACTTCTGATTTTAAGAGTGTATCTGTCAGGTTCAACTTTGAGTTTACTCCATTCGAGCAGCTGACAACTTCCATGGTATTCTCTCTACCTCTCCCTTTCCTCCTGTCCCCAGGGTCCTTGGGGAGAATTCACTTCTTATCATTTAGAGCAAACATTCTAGATTGTCTAATATTTTGCTGCTGCTAAAAAAGTTAAAAACTGACTAGAATATGTGAATCATTCACACTTCTGCTAAACTTTCAGAGGCCTTGACTTTTCGTAACTTCCTCTTTTCTAGCTTTTCCTTTGATGAGGCTTCTTCTGCTGTCACACCATGAATAGAATAAACAGCCTGGCACATGTGAACAGAGCTGTATAAATTATAGAAGAAACTGCATAAGCTTTTTGCCCCAAGGGTTTCTCTAAAAGCACAGCAGAAAAGAACAGAAAGTAACCACCAAATCCTTCTACCAGGCATCCGACACAATGATGAGAAAAGAGTGATCTCAGCACTCATATGAATGTGTTAACAGAACATGAGGCTTGTGAGGGCCTTCGGGGATTTTCTCTCCATCCGCCTGAGCAATAATAATACAGAGCCATTTGCATTTCCTGCACGTAAAGGTTATTTCTGAAATCTTGTTCTTGGCTGTTAGGGGAAAAAAAGAGCTGTCAGGCAGGCTGTCTCTCTTTCTAATTAAGTCAGCCTTATTTGATGTCTAACATGGAAAGTTGTTCCTTTGTTAATGTATTCACTTCTATGAGTGGAGAAGTACGAAATAACTGGGTTTTTTCCTTTCTTCAAATTTTAGGGCAGTTTGGTTAATCCGTCCTTTAGTGACTTACTCCACGCCTTGTCTGCAGTTGGCCTGGCTTATTTCCTGTACTAGAAGGTCCCCAATGTGCCAGTTTGTAGCACTTCTTCAAGGGCCTCCCTTTTCCTTCATCCAGATCCTTGGACTACCTTTTGCTACATTCACACATCATCTACATTTCAATTATACTTGCTTCCTAGTCTAAAGCCCTCTCCGAGAGTATCTCCAGGCCCTTAAATGTTAGTGACTTTGCTCTTCTTTATGGACACGAGTGTGAGCAAACTCTGGGAGACAGTGAAGGACAGAGGAGCCTGGCAGGCTCCATGGGGGGTTGCAAAGAGTTGGACTTAGCAACTAAACAACGACAAATGCATTAAACACCTAGCAAAGCTTTCTTCTGCTCCTTGAAGAACAAAGCTAGCATCTTTTCAGGGTTAAGGGTAAAGGCATTATAACAATTGATGAAATAATCAGGCCTTAACACTTCTGCATCTATAAAGGAGCAAGGAGGTCTGATGAGACCAGAAACCCTTTGCTGAGTTTTCAAACCCTATTAAGTGGCCACCACCTCCTTAAAGGTCTTGCTAACCTCTCTGGAGAATTCCTCACAACGGAAATTCTGAGACATCATCTCTGGGGACTTGGAAAGGCACATGACTCCTCCTGGTCCTTTCCTGGCTTGGCAGCTAAGCTCTCTGGCTCTGCTTTGGGAATTGTTGAAGGGGTGTTTATCCACATCATCATCATCCATTGTCTTCAGCACCAGTAGCGGCTGCTGCTATTTAGCGTGCGCCATGTGACAGGCAGACTAACAGGCACTTTACATGCTGTTTTAAATCCTTACAAGCACCTTCTGCTCTAAGTGCTACTTATAGATAAGGAGTCTGAGACTCAGAAAGGTTACCTTGCCCAAGGTCATCTCATTTGGAAGTGGTAGATCGGGAATTTAAGCCTATCAGTCAAGCCTATCAGCTCAAAGACTCCTTTCCAGCTTGCCTCTCACTAACTAGGTTTTTAAAATCCTTTATCACTGTGGAAATCCCACCCACACCCCACCTCCCAGCTTTTCTGAGGTGGGACAGGCATCTGCAGAGTCTGATAAACAGTCCAGGTTGAGAACCGCAGCACTTACTGGTCTGTGAAGCCCTCTGTGGAACAAGTGCAGTTACTTTATGGAAGCCTCGTAACAAGAATTCTTTGTTCTTTAAAGGACCCCTGAGTGATCTGTTGGCTTTTAAAGAGTGAAAAACAGTTTAATAAAAGGAGAGCGTGTTCCAGAAGGGCCTGGACTTTCTTGGTGTGTGGCTTCTGTGTGCACTCTCAGGGAGCAAGGATGTGAGGTGATGAAGTTCTGTGTGCTTAGCGGGTTGGCTTATTGATTTCACACCAGTGAAACGTTTCAAAAAGAAGCTTACTTCCAGACTTTCCCAGCCAGGGATGGTTTCTATGCCTGGTTTGTACATCTTTCTCCTCCCTGCATGTCCCAGTGTAAACCTCAGCAGCTTTGACCGGAGGAGCCTCTGCTAGGACGCACTCTGTCCTTTGCCTGCCCCTCAAATGAGCAGAGATTTAGTAAGTGGTTAGCGCAGCCACGGAGGCCACCAGAGCCCTGTCCAGTGCATGCCAAGGTGCATCCTGGCTGTTTGGCGTAGCAGTCATCTTAGGAAATGTAAGCATATCCCCCTTTTCTATGAAAACTGCAAATTTAGACTTCTCCGTAAATGTGAAGCTTGAAAACTTGAGACTTCATATAAATTATTTTATTTTGAAAAGTCACTTTAGAATATCAGGTTCATCTACATAGAATCGATTTTCTCAATACAATAAACAATCTTAGATTCAAAAGAGGATAATGTCTTCTGTTTTGAGAGGAAAGTAATAGTTCTTATATTGGGAAAGGAAATTCTAATTTAAATTTCTTTTCATAAAACTCCCAACTCCTCTAGGGAGAGACTTAATGTAGTCTGCCTTTATTTGGAGGTTCCCCCTTCCCCAAGATTGTTAAAAGGATAAATATGTGCATCTTTATTTGGTATTAATGAACCACAATAAGAAAGGTATGTAGTCTTTAATTTGGGAGGTTTGGGTGACTAAGCTTAGGAACAAGAAATAATGTTCATAAAAGTCTTGATCCTGGACTGCAGATTCAAAGTGATTGCTTGAGAGTCTAAACAAATTCAGCTGTGCCACAGGAGATTAAACGTACTTGGCTAGATTTGTGCTAAATTTTCCAGGATATGGGTCTCACAGAGCCATGAAGAAATTCATTGGCTATTTGCACACATAGCCTCTTCCCCTGCCATCCTCTGGTGACAGCTGTCAGGGCACATCTCTAACAAGAGGACAGCTTTAGCAGAAATAATTCAAGTATACAAAACAAGACTTTACTGATTTTTATTTCAGTTGCTATGAATGATACTGATATATGTTTGCTTTGAGCTTTACCCTCCTAAGTGTGAAGTCAAATTTAGGTTTTAGTTAACATTTAGTTACTTAATGCTTGTACTGTTAACGTGAAAAAATTAAGTAAAGTCACCCCTTGATGATGTGTGGTCCTGAAAGAAAGGGAGAGACTGTACCATTGAGACATATGAATAAGAGCCAAATGTTTTCTTCAATATCCCAGTCTGTTTCCCAACCACACATTTTATCAGAATAGGTAACAGGTAAAAACACTGAGACTGGACAAGCACATGTTAAAAGTAGGAAGAAGGCAAGGGACCTGTGGTTCTGTGGGTAGAGGCACCTAGGGCCTTAAGCCTTGGGATACTTTTAGTACCAGGCTTCCCTGGTGGCTCAGTGATAAAGAATTCACCTGCCAATGCAGAAGATGCGGGTTTTATACCTGGGTCAGGAAGATCCCCTGGAGGAGGAAATGGCAACTCACTCCAGTATTCTTGCCTGGTGAATTCCATAGACAGAGGAGTCTTCTGGGCTACAGTCCATAGGGTTGCAAAGAATTGAACACCACTTAGTGACTCAACAACAACAACTTTTAGTACACGTAGGTGACCATGAGGTAAAAGGAATGAAAACAACTTTTTGACAAGTCTGTGAATCTTACTAGCTTTCATGACTTTGTGATATCAACCGAGATCTGCTTCCTAGGGCCTTCTTTTTTGAAGTGAGATCTGTAGACTGCAGCATCAGCTCCGTAAGGAGCTCAGTATCTTTGGCTTCACCTCAGATATACCAAATCAGGACCCGCATTTAGCTTCCCCAGGAAATTTGTATCCTTGTTAAAGTTTGAAAAGTACTGCTCTAGTCCTGGGTAGGAAGAGAACACACACTCTCTCTCTCTATACCCTGATTTCCAAATGATGCTGAATCATTTCTAAAACTTAAGCATTTACTCTGAAGGAATTGTCTATCTTTGTGTCAAGTCGAATTTAATCATTCTTCTTAAAAATAATTTGATGTAACAGAAAGTGTAAAAGATTACACTTTTTGGCTGAGGAATGAGAGAGATAGCATGGGAAGATTGCTGCCTGCTTCTGTTTGATAGTATGATAATATTATCTCATTGTCAGAATGTTATATTTAACTACAAGTCTAATCTTTCTATCAAGTATAAATAGTAATATCTTCATCAGAGTGTAGTTATAGAATAGTTAGTTATATAAGTGTTTGGAAAGCTTAATCTCTACTAAGATTTCTCAACACTTTCTTAAAACTTTATTTAAATTCAAAAGAACTAACTTGGAGTAGAATGAATTTGTGGAATTCTTGGTGCTTTTGCTGTACACACTGGCTTATAGTAAATCTCAGTCATAGTCTCATTTGATTGTTTGTATTAAAAGTGATAGTAGCATGTACTCTGGGGGCTTGTTTTGCTTGTGCCATAATTAAAACATATAATTTAAAGAAGTTACTTTATAATTTTCTTTGCATAGAGAAAATCTCTCCTGGCTTTAGAGAAAGAAGAGGAGGAAGAGAGAAGTAAAACTATAGAGAGTTTGAAGACAGCACTAAGGACGAAACCAATGAGGTAATGTTTTGCTAGGCAGCATGTACTGCTTGTCTCTTTTTCTTCTTTTCTACTTTCTTCCTCTTTTCTTTTTTCCCTTCCTTTTTCTTAATTTTTCTGCAATAGCCAAACTTTTGGGGTAGTCTTAAAATAAAAACATGTAATTAAACCATGGATGAAAGACCTTACATATTGAACATTCACTAAATTATTTTTCTTCAATTAAAAAAGATGTAGACAGGCATGAAGATGGCTAAAGTTAAAAATGGCAGACTAACAAGCGTTGGTACAGATGTGGAGAAATTGTAACCCTCATTCATTGATGGTGGGAATATAAAATGGTGCAACCACTTTAGAAAACAGCTAGACAGTTCCTTAGAATATTAAACGTTACGTTGCCATATGAACCAAACAGTGTTGCACCTTCTTGATATATAGCCAAGGGAAGTGAAAATATGTCCCCTAAAACCTTATATGTGAATTTCAGCATTATATATAATAGCCAGAAATGGAAGCTATCCAAATTCTATCAACTGATGAATTCATAAGTAAAATGTGATATATCTATATAATGGAATACTTTTCAGCCATAAAAAGTAGTGGAGTACTGATGCATGCTACAACATGGATGGGCCTTGAAAATATTTATGCAAAGTGAAAGAAGCCAGACACAAAGGGCCACATATTGTATGATTCCGTTTATATGAAATATCCCCAAAAGGCCAATCCATAGAGACAAAAAGATAAGTGGTTGCCTGGGGTTAGAAAGAGAGGGAAATGTTCTTCTAGGGTTGATTAGGAAGGGATAATGGTTTTCTTGGGGTAATTAAAATGTTTGAAAATCAGATAGTGACCATGGTTGTACAACCCTGTGAATATATTAAAAATCACTGAATTATAATTTTGAAAGTATGGATTTTATGGCATGTGAGTTATTGCTCAGTAAAACTGTTATAAAAGAGGGATTATCATCTACTGTATGCCTCCCACACCTTTATTAACACCTTTAAGGTTTGGTAGGATATGGGGTGCTTACAGGTGCATTTCATTAGAACAAGATCTAGCTTGGCTAGATCTTGGTCACATGGTTGGATGAAATGACTGGAAAATAAAGATTCCCTATATTTGACTATAAAATGATAAGAAAAATCTTCTGATTTCTCAAAAATTATATACAGTTGTATGACAGAAGTTTTCTAGCCTATTCTAACTGTTTTCCTCTGTATATGTGTTCCAAATTCTGAGATGTTAGTGGATGCCCAAGGCTAAATAAGTTTGGAAATTTCTGGAGTAATCTAGGTTTTGTTACTTTGAACTTTTCAAAAGGCTTAACCTGCAGATGTACCTTGTGAATTATTCTCATTGATTGACTTTAAAAATATTAGTATATAGTAATCAAGTATTGCTTTTATTTGTTTTATATATTGGGATTCCATATAACATGTCATACTAAAGGAGGGCTTTGCTATGAAACCTTAGGAAAATAGACTATCATTTGGCAAGTAAATACCCTGGAGTTTAGGGATGCTTTTTGATTTTCATTGGTGTGGGGCATGCTTGAGTCAGTGGTCAACACTTAAACGTGCCTGGAGACTGGATGCTATCCTAACACAGGATCAGCAGATGACTTTAACCTAAGGCAGATATCTGAGTGTCTTCTTGTTCCTCGTTTCCTATGGTTATAAGGTCTGTTAATTGGTTGTTTATATCAACTAAGATCTTTTCTAACTCAAATGGAGATTTTTTTTCACACTTCTGGTTAGACCTGACCGTTGGGTCTATGCCAAGGAAGAGGCCTCCAATTAAGAAGACTTCATCAATGTAAGCCTTCTGTTACTTTAGGAACTGCATCTTCTTACTTTCTCTTGACCACCACCCCCCTAAACTTTTCTCTTAAGGGCTATTAAAGAATTCCAAAGAGACTTAGGTCTGATGCACTTTAACCCTCTTCTCATGATAGGTTTGTAACCAGATTCATTGACTTGGATGGCCTGTCATGTATTCTCAACTTTCTAAAGACCATGGACTACGAGACCTCAGAGTCTCGAATACATACCTCTCTCATTGGATGTATAAAGGCGCTAATGAACAACTCTCAAGGTCGGGCTCATGTCCTGGCTCATTCTGAGAGTATTAATGTTATTGCTCAGAGTCTGAGCACAGAGAACATTAAGACGAAGGTGGCCGTGCTGGAAATCTTGGGCGCTGTGTGCCTGGTTCCCGGGGGCCACAAGAAGGTTCTGCAGGCCATGCTGCACTACCAGAAGTATGCCAGCGAGAGAACCCGCTTTCAGGTGGGTGCTGCCATGCCACATCTTCATTCCTGCCTCATGACAGGTGCCTTTCCTGGCCTATGGGTGGTGGTGGTGGGGAGGGTGCCTAACTTGAAATCTCCCCCTGTGGTGAGCATTCATATGTGGCTTCAAATATTTCCTTCCTCTTGGGTAAAGAGTAGAATATTCTTTCTGTAGTTGGTCATATGGGGTTGTGGATTTCCAGTAGTCCTCCCCTCTTACCTGCAGTTTTGCTTTCCACAGTGCTAATGACCCGTGATCAACTGCTGTTTCAAAGTATTAAATGGAAACGTCTAGAAATAAACAATTCATAAGTTTTAAATTGTGCAGCTGTTGTGAGTAATGTGATGAAATCTCATGCCATCCTGCTCCGTCCCTTCCAGGATGTGAATCATCCCTTTGTCTAGAATACCCACAATTTATACACCACCCAGCTGGTAATGGAGGAAAAAAACAAAGTCTATATAGGAGAATATAAAGGGTTCAGTACTACCCACAGCTTCAGACATCTACTGGGGATGTTAGAACACATCCCTTGTGGAGAAGGGAAGACTGTTGCACTGAATTTAAAAATGTAGCCCTCCCTCCTTTCTACACATTATATAATACACTTTTCAGTCCACTAAATGGGTGTTCTCTGAAAATTTTACAGATTGCCAGTCTTGATTTAGGATCAATATAAACAGTGAAATTATGTCACCATGTTTTTTATACTCAGAAAAAGCAAGTTAAATTAACGAAGCATAACCTTTTGTGTTAATACTTTGTACACATGTATGTATAAACATATATGATGTAAGAATTTTGAAAGTAGAGTTTTTAGGACTAATCTTAAGGGAAAAAGGTAGCTTTCTATGGATCAATGTAATTTTGACTCAACACAAGGTTTTAAAAATTAACTTCTGAGTATTAAAAAATTAATAAAATGAGTGTAAGGTAGTAACTATTCAGTCCTTTGTTTTCGTATTTGTATCCTTGGTAGACGTTAATTAATGACTTGGACAAGAGCACGGGGCGGTATCGAGATGAAGTGAGTCTTAAGACTGCCATCATGTCCTTCATTAATGCAGTGCTAAGCCAAGGCGCAGGAGTGGTAAGAGCCTTCTGTGTCACAATCTAAAACATATTATTAAAGAACAATTAAAAAATACTTACAAGTATGTTCTCTAAAGAGCTTAAAAATGTATTCCATCACCCTTCTACTTTCAGGAAAGTTTGGACTTTAGACTTCATCTTCGCTATGAATTTCTGATGTTGGGAATTCAGCCTGTAATAGATAAATTAAGGGAACATGAAAATTCAACATTAGATAGGTAAGTCACACTGTTACGACAGGAGATAGCTCATGTGTTTTCCATGTGTGTAGTGCCAGTCTGAACTACTTGTGACCTAAGGAACTTGTACCAGAATGTTAGACCAGGTAATGATGTTTTTATTAGTAAGACTTCCTGCATGAAAGAAGCAGCAGATTGTGTAGAGAACTTAGTGTAGGTTTTGAGATTAAACAGGAATCCATATCCTAGTGCTGCTGCCTACTTGCTATGTGTTCTGATCCAGTTACTCAATTTTTGTGAACCTTACTGTTTCTATACCTGAAGAAATATGATGATGATGACACTATCTTTAAGGGCTCTTATGAAATGTTACTGTAAAACATGTGGAATCACATGGCATCTTTGATAGATATTCTGTGAATGTTAATATCCACTTCCCTGTTCCTTTGCTTGTCTGCAAATTTTACGATTTCTAACATAACCTACAAGTTTTCAGATCTTTCCTTCTACCACTCTTCTCCCTCATTCATGCACGCCACCATGCTTCTTTTCTTAATAGTCTATGATCATGTAGACTTGCCGCAGGGCATTTGCACCTGCTGTTTCCTCAGCATTAAAAGATTGTCCCACAGATGTCCAAATTGCTTGTTCCTGCGCAGCGAGATCTTGCCCAGTCGCTGTGTTCACATTCTTTACCTTACCGCACCTCCATCATTCTCTACTCCCTTTACCTGCATGTATTTGTCTCCATAGAACTAATCATTCCCAGTATCAGTAGTTAGGGGCTCAGTAAATATTTGTATGAATAAGTAAAAGGCATGACCATTGCTTTGTAATCTTTAATTCAGTGGTCAAGCAAGTTACTTATATGGACTTATTTTTCCATGAAGAGATTCTGTGAGTAGAATCTGGATTTGGTTGCTTTTGGATTGTAAACTTTTATGAATTGTCTTCTACGTGCCAGGCCTCCTAGGCTTTTAGATTTGTCTCTTGTAATGATCTCATTTCAGATAAATGGTGTCTTTTTTCCTTAGCACATAGTTAAGGGAAGGCATTTTAATTCTGTTGTGATACTTCTTTTAGAGATATCTCTGAAATTTTAGGAAAGGTCTTAGTATTTATGTCCTGATTCCTATGTGCCTGTGTTTATAGGATGTTCTACTTTTAATAAATTGTCTTTGTCTTTCAGGCATTTAGATTTTTTTGAAATGCTCCGAAATGAAGATGAGCTAGAATTTGCCAAAAGATTTGAACTGGTACGTATACTTACAATTATTCTGTTTTGACTCGGCAGCTCACAAATTTCCCTGTTGTAATGTGTGTCATAGAGTTGTGTAATGTAAGAGCAAAATCACATTTCTGTTTTGCTACCTAAGTGGCAGGATTAGGTTCTATTTACCTTGGATTTGCTTACCTTACCTTGTAGGAATTGAAGAACTTGAATGCTTGATTTAGATTTCTTTTCTATATGAAACAGGTTCACATAGACACAAAAAGTGCTACTCAGATGTTTGAGCTGACCAGGAAGAGGCTCACCCACAGTGAAGCTTACCCTCACTTCATGTCCATCTTGCACCACTGCCTCCAAATGCCTTGTGAGTGTTTGTGATTTACATGTGTTTGTGAATGTTGGGACATCATTCAGAGGTCTCTGTCATCTGAACAGTGTGGCTTAGGTTGGGTGCACACCAGGGATTCCAAACCTCGGTTTTGTGACAGCCCAGTGTGTCTGCGGGCTTCCCTGGTGGCTCAGTGGTAAAGAACTGGCCTACCGATGCAGGAGACACGGGTTCCATCCCTGGATCAAAAGATCCCCTGGAGAAGGAAATGGCAACCCATTCCAGTATTCTTGCCTGGGAAATCTCATGGGCAGAGGAGCCTGGTGGGCTACAGTCCATGCAGTTTCAGAGTCAGACATGACTTAGTGACTAAACAACAACAGCAAAGTTGTTGCACAGTTTAAGGGGTGTTGCAAAGCTCTCAGAATAAAATGAATTATACCTTGCTTTGATTTTAAAAATAAATATATGCCTTACAACACATGTACAAGGGGATAAAAAGTACCTCTCAATCATGTAAATGATCAGTGATCATTGAGTGTCAGATTCCAGATATTTGGGAAGGGTGGTAAACATCTGTCTGGTTCTATGACTCTGGTGGGTGACCCCTGTTGAAAAATATTCATTAAAGTTTTGAAACCACTTGAAGTATTTCCACTGTTCTTTTCTTTTTTAGACAAGAGAAGTGGCAACACAGTTCAGTACTGGCTACTCCTAGACAGAATTATACAGCAAATAGTTATTCAGAATGACAAAGGTCAAGACCCTGACTCCACACCTTTGGAAAACTTTAATATCAAGAATGTCGTCAGGATGTAAGTTGCTTCTTTTTGCTGCCCTTGAGATAACAGCAACAATGTAAGACATTTGTTTTATCTTACTTCAAAATAGCAGTTGGGAGAACTAAAGTGTTCTGGAGGTCAGATATGATGAGTTCCTATATGTATACATGTAATATATATGTGTAACCTCTGGATTTAAAATGGGTCTCAAGCATGCTGAGGACTTGCTTTGTGTTAAACAATTTTTGTACCTAGAGAGCATGCATTTAGCAGTCGGTCTTTTGTGCTTTTTGTAATGAATGCTCCTTTAACTTTTATACAGGTTGGTTAATGAAAATGAAGTTAAGCAGTGGAAAGAACAAGCAGAAAAAATGAGAAAAGGTAAATGATGAGGTCCTGACAAGAAAAAAGGTGGTGTTACTGGTTATTGGACAGCTCTCCTTACTGTATATTTTAGAAATTTGCACTGATGCTTCTTATTGACATTGGTGCATAAACAGCCTTTTCCCAGCATCATGTCTTAAGGGCAGTGCCTAGTTTTTCTTGAATCAGACTATCTTAGTTGTCATGTTGAGTCCTCAATATTTTATCCTTTTATTATAATGATCTGCATTTTTTAAGCATGTGCTGTTCAGTATTCATTAATTCAGATTTTCTTAACTACCGTTCATGCCAACCTTCCTCATAACTGCTCTTTAAAGCACACTGGATTTTAAGAAATATAATAAGGGACACCCAGGGATTACCCAGAATTTTAAAAGCAAAGTTCAAGCCACTTGGTTTCAGCAGTCCAGTTCTCCAGTTGACCTTAATTTGGCACCAGTTACAAAAAGAGAAATCATGCAGAAAATCACTGACCATTGTAGACGTACATGTTATGAAATGTTAACAGGCCAGCTATTGATGAGTGTCTCAATATGTCTTTGATATCAACACTTAGCATCAAGTAACTTGGGGGTCATGCCCATCACCATGACAACAATTCACAGAATGGATGGAACTTTTCTCCTCCTTAAAAATTAGCAAGTTAAAGTTGGACCCTTTGAGAAAACAGTCATACTCCTGGCCACTACTCTTCATTATGCTGGCACACTGACTTCCTTTTCCCTATCCAAGTGATGCATTCACACCAGTGACATACAATAGCACTCGCCTCGATATTCAATGTGTTGAAAAGCTAGTCCACAAGATGCTGAAGCATTTCCTTTCCTCATATCACATTTTGTCCATTGAGCAGAAAAGCAGTCTCACCACTGGTACTGGAAAATACAGAATATGAAGTTCTATTATATTATGGGTTCCTCGTATGAATTCAGATTGGTCTTAAATAAGTGAGGTTGCACATACATTTTTATAAATTAATTCCGGAAACTGCTACAGAAAGAATAGAGACACTGGTTTACCCTAACTTGTAGGGTAAAGAGAGAGTTACACCAGAGGAGATGGTCAATGAATGAGTGATGTTTTGGGGATATACCCTGAAGACTAAGGTGTGTGAGTTGAAGAGAGTACTTAGGACATAAGCCTGGGAGTCATTCATGTAGCAGGAATGTCCTGAATGGCTGCCAGGTCAAGTGCTATACTGAGCTCTGGGTCTGAGTCTCAGACTGCCCCTGACTGCTATGTGAGTAGGCTAAGTCCTTACTCTTCCAGTCTATCTCTACAAAGTCAAGCTTGAACCTAATAGGGTTGTTATGAAGATTAAATGAAAAATACAAGGACTTTAGCATAGAGCCTGGCATTTATTACTTGCCTAATAAATGGTAGAGGGCTTCCCTGATGGCTCTGCAGTAAAGCATACAGTTGCAATGCAGGAGACCATCTACAATGCAGGAGACGTGGGTTCGATCTCTGGGTCAGGAAGATCCCCTGGAGAAGGAAATGAGAACTGACTCTAGTATTCTTGCCTGGGAAATTCCATGGACAGAGGAGCCTGGCTGTCTACTGTCCGTGGCATCTGAAGACTTGGACATGACTTAGCAATTAAACCACCACCAATAAATGGTAGAAAGTTTTGTAGGATTTAAGCAGTCGAGGTGGTGCTACAGGAAATGGCCGAGGTCAGTCAGAGGAAAGTTCCTAAGCCCTGTCCCTTATCTATAGAATAGACTCCTGGAATGGGATCTGGGGGTTCTGAAATGTTAAAGTCTCTCAAGTGGTTCTGAGGCTTGGTCAGATTTGTCAAAGGGTAGTGACGACTGAAGTGACTTGGCAGCAGCAGCAGCAGCAGTGACCAGTGATAGGAAGTCAGGTCTTAAACAGTTGTCAAAGAGGAATGAACTGGAGATAGAAGAAGGAAAGGGAGATACAGTGGGGTAGTTTTTAGATGTTGCTGAAGAAGTCAGGGAAGCATCCGTAGAGTGGTAGATGTAGGTTGATGGTTGTCTTAACTCCAAGGCTGGTAAAATCCAAGGAGTTTAGTGACTTGAACCCTTCTCTGCAAACTCTGACTTTGGAGGACTCAGAAGAGAGAAAGTAAGAGACAGAGAGAAAGCAAGTATTTAAATGTGTTATCAAATTCAGAAACAGAGCCCAACACTGTATAGCTCTGTCCCAGTGGGTTCTATCTCTAGTGGATTTATTGATATAAAAAGACTAGGGATTGGGACCAAGTATTTGAAATAAAAATGTGCAGCCTAAACCTCATTCGTCCTCTTTTCCAAAGAGCATCACTCTTGTCAGTGCTAGAGGCAGCAGGTGTGTTGGCAGCATAAGCAAACGTTATGCGGAATGGGATGCATTGTTCCATTATAGCAGGACTGGGGGAGTCAGTGGAACCACAGCTAAGAGCTAAAATTTTTCTTCTCTTATGGTTCTCATGCTCAGCAGGTAATCCTGCCCTGAAGGTGTTTAATGCTGAGATGATAAAATTTGCCCTTCCAAATTTTAATAATTGTTGTGCCAGAGCATACAGCACTTCAAGTCCAAAGGGCCCTCGAGGGGAGTGGGAGCAATGGCTTCACGTTGGGACAAACCTTGGGTCTGGCAGCCGCACTTCCTCCCAGAGCAGGATCCTCCCTTTCAGCCCCTCCACTAGTTGGACCTGAGCCAGCAAACCTAGCTAATGAACACTGGCCTTCTCTCGTTCCCATTTTTAAGTTGTGAAAAGAAGTCCTATTAATAGTCACTTTCCATAGGGTGACTAAAGGACCATTTCTAGGACAGAATTCTGAACTAAATACCAAGCAGGCTGTGTTCACCTCCACAGACAGCTGCCCATGCTCGTGTCCCCTCTTGGACACTGACTGGAGGGCCTCGTCCGCCTTCTACAGATGCAGTTGATAAAGTTGTTCATGCAAAGCCCCCTAAGCACGAGCACCATTGAGCCCATGAGTTGCTCCCTTCGATGGAGAAGAGGAATGATATTTGCCTAATAAAGAGCCTCCCAGTCAACCTCAGTCAATTTTCTGTTTGGAGAAAAATGCTTCAGCTTTGAAGAGTATACCATTTTCATGTCCAATTGTTTTCCTGTGTAGAGCACAATGAGTTACAACAGAAGTTGGAAAAGAAAGAGCGAGAATGTGATGCCAAGACCCAGGAGAAGGAAGAGATGATGCAGACCTTAAATAAAATGAAAGAGAAACTGGAAAAAGAGACCACCGAGCACAAGCAAGTGAAGCAGCAGGTGGCGGACCTCACGGCCCAGCTGCACGAGCTCAGCAGGGTAAGACCACCGGCCCAGGGCCAGGTCTCCATGGCTGGGCAGCTGCTGATGCCTCACTCAGCCCGGAGCCCCATCCTTACGTAGTCAGCTCTGTGGGCAGGAAGAGAGCCTGAACCTTCTCCTGACCCACCACAGTGGTTATACAACCTGCTGCCTCTGCTGACCCTGCACATTAGCAGAGATGGTTGAGGGTGTTCGTTCTCCAATGCAGATCCTCTCACAAGAGTGAGGAAATCACATTAGCTTCTTAAAATGAAAACTTGTTATCATCAAAATCAAACTGGAGGATGGTACCAGTAGTGAGAGGTGTAGAGCACCATGTACAAGTCCATTTGGCTCAACTGCCCTTAAAGCCCACAATCTCAGATGTGTGAATTTCTCTATAACATACATGGTAGGCAGAGTTTCAGACTCTCACAATCGTCCAGTGAATTTACTTCTCCCATTGATCTTGCCTTTTCCTATTTTTATTTTTCAGAGGGCTGTCTGTGCGTCACTCCCAGGTGTATCCTCACCTGGAGCCCCCGGGGGACCCTTTCCTTCCTCTGTGCCAGGGTCTCTCCTCCCTCCCCCACCACCCCCACCTCTGCCAGGTGGAATGGGTCCTCCTCCGCCTCCTCCCCTCCCCCCAGGAGGCCCCCCTCCTCCCCCAGGGCCTCCTCCCTTGGGGGGAATCATGCCACCTCCTGGTGCCCCCCTGGGTCTGGCACTCAAGAAGAAGAACATTCCTCAGCCCACAAATGCCCTGAAATCCTTCAACTGGTCTAAGCTGCCTGAGGTAAGCCATTTGTTCACATTTGCCATCTCATGGACTGCATTAGCAGCCTACTGTGTTGTCCCTGACAGGGAGACAGCCCTGTCTCTCCAATGGTTTCATTTTCTCACATAGACTTGGGGTTCTCACTAGCTCAGATTTAAGTGATAAAGCTTCTGAAATAAATGACATGTTATTTAAAGCCAGCTCATTCTGAGCATCTGGTAAGCGAAAAAATTGGGAGAGCAGCACTTTAAAAAAAAATAACTGCATCTGTTCTTTTTGTGTCTAACTATAAACCCCAGCACTTATTAACTTGATGTTTGCAGAACAAACTGGAAGGAACAGTATGGACCGAGATTGATGATACAAAAGTCTTCAAAGTTCTAGATCTTGAAGACCTGGAAAGAACTTTCTCTGCTTATCAAAGACAACAGGTAAGAGCTTGTGCCCTCCAGATGCTGAAACAGTTAAGAAGTTCATGTTCTTGTGCATGATCCCTGGGCCATCTGCCTTAACCATACTGTGATGGGCATCTTAAGTCTAGGCCATTTGGTCTACCCTGAAATGTCCCTGCAAATAGCATAACACTTGGGGCTGCATGTGTGACTAGGTGCCTGTGTGTGTGTGTGCCTGCACGTGTGCATGTGTGTACATGTTGAAGGCATACAAGCTCCTTGTTGGAGAGAATCATACTCTGGTGTGTGTCTACAACCTTGTCTCCACTGGTGGAAGGAGTCTGTATCTTCTTGTCACTTGTGCTTAGTCACAGGGGTCGCCAGGTGAAGATATTAGTAGAAGAATTACGTAACTTGTAGTGTGACCTCCCAGTGTTCATTTCTGAAGCTGTTTTAGTTATACATATATATCTCAAGGGGTTATTATCAGAAATGGAGTGCCTTTTTTATTTTTAGGACATTTTTGTTTTCTTTTTTTTAACGATGTTGTGTTTTATTTCTACTGTACAGCAGAGTGACTCAGTTATGCATATATTTATTCTTTTTCATATTCCTTTCCATTATGGTTTGCAACAGGGTATTGAATATGCTCCCTGTGCTATACAGTAGAACATTGTGATAGGGCTGTTGAGTAGAAGGAATCTTCAAAAGTCTGGGCGATGGGAAGTGACTATAAGTCGGCAGCTAGATAGAACCTAGGGGGATGTTTTTACTCCATCAGGAATATGATCAATTCAGAAGCGCGGCCGTGAAGGCTGAGCAACTGTGGAGATGGCAATGGGACAAACAGGACCCGAGGCACTTCTGAAAAGTGAGCAATGTGATGGTCATGAGAACGTGCGATTTGATGTGGCCGAGTAGGCAGCATCATGTCGTGAGCACTGGTCACATTTGTGTGGTACCTTTCACTCCTCCAGAGGACATCTTAGTAGAGTTCACAGCCAAGTGGCTTGGTGCCAAGAGTCTCAGAAAAACAAGGAAAAGGTAGAGTGGGGTCTTAGTCAATGGGAGATCTGGGAAGGGGAAAAGTGAGTCCCAGAGCATAAGGAAAAAAGCTCTTAAGAGTGACTGGGGGAGAGAAAGGCTGAGGAGGAGCAGACTGCGTCTTGAACAGGAAGAGGCAGAGGCCAGGCGTCTGTGCAGGGGCTTTCCTCAGGCTTTACCCGGAGGGCCTTACCTCCTGCGTGAATCACGCCCAGGGTGGAGCATCCTCAGACAAGCAGCAGACTTCCTAGTCTGCTGAGGCTTGGCCTGGTTCCCAAGAGTGTCTCAGAACAGAACTGCCAAGCCCTGAGGGAGAATAGGGACTGAGGCTGGAGAGAAACAACATCTGAGGGTTTTCTTTTTCAAAATGGCCTTTGATGAAACTAAAATTGAGAAGGAAAAGTAGTATGTCTTTTAGCTAGAATATTTTCCCTTAAGTGAGGGAACACTTCCTTGTGGTACCCTTTATGCTATTTTAATAAAGTACAAAAATGCAGGTGGTTGCCTGCCATGACAGCATGACTCCAAAATAGGAGCTCTCAGCCTGGCCTCCACAAAAGTATGAAGGCAAACTTGTGCAGTGTCATACATGCCAAATAAAGGAAAATGAAGAAAAAGAAGATAGGACGTTGTCCAGTTGAAAGCAAGATACCTCATCTTTCAAGGGCCAAACAAAGGATGTGTCGAGAGCTCTTGCATGGCTGGTACTTGCACCATACTCACTGCAGAATGGTCACAACAGGCCTCTTCCACCCTCTCACACACACTCTCTCTCTCTGCTATCCCAGGAAGGTTTATTCTGGGCTCTTTAGGACATTTTAGCCAGTTTCCAGTAGATTCAAATACTCTTCTGACTTCATCGCAAATTCCATTGATTCCCTACTTCAGTTTCAGTCATTAATACTGGCCCATTCTGGTTGCCTAAGATGAAGGTTTGGGAACTTAGAGAAGTAAATAAAAGGAAGAGAAAACAGCATCTATTCAAATGATGCTATTCAAGTCTGAGCTTGTGGATCACATTTACTGTGAAGGCAGGTGGTTGAAAGACCCAAGTTTACAAGACTCATAATTAACTGCCTTTCAACAGAAGGTGCAGAAGGATGCTGCCAAAATGCTCTGGGACAAATATGTGGACAGCTCTCAAGAGCTCCAAGAGACAGGGTTGCAGAAAGCCTAGCAATTGGGTAATTGTCTCCTAGCAACCAATTGCTGTTTAAGTAATCAGTAGTCATGCCAGTCAGGCTAGACCAGAACATTTCAGTTGCAGTTAACACTAAGTCATAGACTGGTAAGTAGAATCATTTGTGACATTTCCAAGAGTGCTTCCCGGAGAAAATTTTCAGCACACTTGCTCAGCTGATTCAAGTTATGTTTCTCCTCTTGGTATAAGAATATGAGATTGGAATTTTTAAACCATAAATGTGTTTCCCAAGTGAAGGTAATTTCAACCATTCCATTGAATTTATTGAATGTTGAAAGACAGAAAATTGAAAGATGAAAGCAGTCTAGTTAGGAGCACACAGGATAAAGGAAACAGGGTTTCTGTCATTATGTCCCCTAATCTTATAACTAATGGCAGCATCAAAAACCTGTGCATTTTCATTTTAATCTTGGCCATGCTCTATATAATTGTTATCACACTGAAACTGCTCTCTTTTCTACTCCCAAATGAATACTGGGAACCTTTTTTTTTTTTTTTCCTGTAATATCTTCTCTTTCTTCCCTCCAGAGCTATATAACCCTGACCAAGCTCTCAGGATTTCAGCCAGTTATGTGACCAAGTAAATTTCTCAGAGAGGCAAAGAGTACATGAATACCATTGTCTGTGTACATGTAACAGGAACACTACACAGAGTAAGATTTTGAAAAAAAATTTTAAGCTTCAGATTATTATAATTTAGGTGAACACTGATTAATGCCATTTAGGAGAGATTTTATATATATAAATGTACACACACACACACAAGATATGCCCTGTTGATATGAGAAATATTGAGTCATTAAAAACTGAACAGATATTTACACTGTCTTTAAGTCCAGTTTTAAGAACAAGACCACTTCTATTCAGGATTTTTTTTTTTCCAGTGTAAATATCAAAGGTGTGCAGAACTGAATATGTAAGCTTATGTACTACACGAAATGGAATTTAATAGCATGCAGTTATTTCCCTGCTTACATTCCAGAAGTTCATTTAAAAGTCAATGTCCTAAATCTCAGAACCTCTTTTCCTCCCTGAAACTGTGTTACACATGATTTCTAAGCCAGCCACAAAAGACTTATTTTAACACATAATGTAGCACATTGCATATTAGCACTATTTCAGATACATTTGAACTATTTATCTTCATTTTGTGGGAAATTTTCATCTTGAGATGTTATAAATTCAATCTCCCTATCTATGCAGTTGGTAGAGTGAAAATGAACTGGAGTTACTATATCTAAAGGAAGACGTTTTTCTGTCACAACAAATGAGCAACTGGCTGTCTCCATTCCTCTTCTTCACTCTGCCTGGGGACACCCCTTCTTCATAGTTCTATTATCAGCACATAGTATTTCAAAGCCTTCTGCTCTGACAGAGAACAAAAGATAACCACTCTCCTTGGCTTAGAATCTGACTCTCCTCCTAACATGTAATATACAAGTTGTTGGGGTCATTCTTGGGGTCCCATTTGTAATATTCCGTGGTATCTTCTGATTTATCTTACGGATGGGCAAAGAAATTTCCTTTTTTATTCTTTTTACATATTTTGTTATTCTGTATCTCTAGTTTCTAACATTGAACAAGTATATGATTTAGGACAATGATTCAATAAGCTTGATCTTTAGCCATGGCACATGAAGGCAGAAGGTAAAAACTGTAAATAGTGGTTTTTCTTAGTTCCACAGTAGATGGTAGAAGTTCTATAGCTAGACAACATGGTAAGAGTTAATCAAATACAGGGTTTTATTTAAATATTAGTGCATGCATTTCTCTGGACAGGGATCTCTAGCTTTTATCAGAATTACAAAGGGATCTCAACCTCAAAAAGATTAAGAACCATTCATGTAAAAGTTGTCTTTGTCTATAAAATGGTGAGTCATTATTACATGGTGAAACTCTATCTATAGGAATTTATCAGCACTGGTTCCTGAAAATACAAGCTCTGATTTCCTATTTATTTTCCAAATCCTAATCCCTGTACCAAAAATCGTCTGGAAAAATCAGGCATCCTGTTGGGTGGAGCCAAATGTAGACAGTGCTGTCATGTTTGGCCAAACCAATTAGTAAATCATTTAGTTTCAAAGAGAATATTAACTTATTTGAAATAAGCCTGGAAACATAATTATTTTTAACATTTTCCATCTAAGAAACTTTGTGATTTTATTTACAATGTGATGATTAAAGGACTCTTAAAAAGGGGGAATCTCAAGACCTCCAATTGGCCAAACTCTCCCATGGCATTCCTCATCCTCACCTTGCAAAAGATAAGATAAATTACTTTGCTATTAACGGTTACACTTAGTGCTGCTGCTGGTTATAAACAGGAGATCTTGACCAACTGTGCTTCAGCTCAACTGAAAAGCAGAGCAATGGCCAAAGAAATGGACTTGATCATTGTCTCGAAAGGTAAAATAATTGTAATGTATGACAGCTTCCAAGTGTTGAGCTCATAAAAATGTGACAGGTACTGTACAAAATACCGTATCTTCATTATCACATTTAATCCTCACAATAGTAATCCAGTTGTTTACTTCATTGTACGGATAGTGAAACTGAGCCCCAAGTCACATCCCTAGCAAATGCTAGAGGCCTGGTTCTGTAGCCCACTACAGTAGAGGTCAGAGGTCTTAATTTCTTGACACTGGGAACTTGGGGAGAATGAGTTACAGGGGCCTGCATACAAGTTTCTTCTTTGAAGGCCAGACAGGGAGAGTGGTGTCTAAATCCAGCTTGCAACTTGTCTCTTTAAGAATGAAAAGTAGGGTAAGATGACCTCATGGAGTTCACTACACTAGAGTTTTTTCTGCTCTTGAAAAGAGAAACTGCTTTTACAGGGAAAGAGTCCTGAGGAGTTTCAGGGTAAAAAAAACTTGACAGTTACAACAGGGACAAAATAAAACTGTGACATCAGAGGAAAGAAAGGCTTCGTGTGGTTATCAATTTATTTTTTTAAATGCCATTCCAGAAGAGTAATCCCTCCTTGTATAGGTGGAGCCAGGGGAGGATATGTGTTGTTTCACATTTGAAGAACGATGTGAAACAGCTCATCTGTGTGAAACTGGCCTTGGCAGTGCTGCCGGGACCAGTGAGGCCTTCAGGAATCTGCTGAGTAAATGCTGGTTGTGCAAGTAGTTGGCCCGAAAGCTGGGGTGTATTTTGCACACCGAAGCTTCTTTATTCATGCCATCATAGCAAAAATATGCAAAGAAAGCTGTGACTTTCTCATAACATGTCAACTACCTCTTCCTCTTCTTCACTCCAAATCTTTTCTATGAACTATTTTAAACAAAGACTGTTGCCCTTGTCTCATGAACAACAGTCCTGAAGCAATGGGGACAGGACCACCAATGGCTCTGTAGCCCATGAATCACTTATTGTCTCTTAATTGGAAATTCTGTCTTTTTCCTCATACCTCTCAGAACACGCACAGGCATTGTTTGGACTGTAGTGAGGGTTGGTTTTACTGACCTATGTTGTTGAACTTGTCTTTTTTCTTTTCTTCATTCTTCCTCATGACACAAGAAGACAGAAGATTATTCTATCCACTCAAAAAAAAATTTTTTTGCTGGTAGTTTCCTCAAGTTGATGGAATTGATCCATATTTTCTGCTTCAGTTGTCATGTTAAATACATGGAACCCAGTGGTCCTTTCAAAGAGGATTTTTTTCCTTCCCCAACTTGAACTCTTTTGGGGGTGTTTTAAGTCCTTTCGTATCTGAATCTGACTTGCCACCATTGAAAATTGTGTATAGCACCTGCTATCTTCTCTCTTGAACCTGAATGCTTATTAGTACCCTGTTTGTCAGTGTATCTTCAGCCAGACTCTCGTCTTCATCACCTCTCATTGCTGTTCCTGGGGCATAAATTACCTCTTACCCGGTGTCACTCATTTCCTTGACTTTCCTGTGTGTTGCTGTGATATCTGAACTGCATGTATCTTATTTGCCTTTTCCATGCCTCTGCCATGGCTGTAGGATTTCTTTGTGAACAGTAACTCCAAGCAGGTAAGTGAGCTAAAATCCCCACCTTGCTTAATATAACTCCTTGGCTCACTATAGCGCAAAATGTCTTGGTTTTCCTGGGTTTTTTTCTGATAGGGTAATGCAATGTCTAGTTATTTCCACATTGGGTTTCAACTCTTCACTGAATATTTAGAGGTATGCCTGAAATCTCTGCACAATATGAAATAGTTAAAGTTTGGTCACATGTTGCTTCTTAATATAGACTCCATATTGCCTTTGTTTCCTAAACCATTATCCAGTTCCAGAACTGTTTGGTTTCCTTACATTTTTTAAATGCCATGATCTATTTTTTAAATTGATCCCAACCTTTCATAAAATCAGACTCGCTGTATATCAAATCAGTCTGTTTTTACCTTGACGCTCTGTTTACCCAAAAGGTACTGTATGTATAATTGCCTTATGCCTTTTCCACCATAATTTATGGCCCTCCTTGCTTACAACTCTCAGTACAGCAGCAGAGTGTGCAAGTAGTGTTTTATTGTTGATTGAAGTAAATTGAACTAATGCCTGAACTGCACACTCCCTGTTGTCCATCAGGCTCCAGGGTAATGAAAGGTAGCATCTGGGCCTGGGAGCTTCCTATTGCACATGAAGATGTTTGGGAGGTTTTATTGTTCAGCTTTCTGAGTATTCGGGATGCAAATGGTGCTGGGGTGCATGGGCCCTGCAGATGGCTGGACCGGCAGTGGCACGCCTCAGCTGAGCTTGATTCATAGTGACAGTCCTTCTGTCTGCTCTCCACTGGGATTTGGGGGACAAAAGGAGGGTAGCGCTCATTGATAATTTATGCATCTTCAACTTAGAAGCACTTTGTTCTTCCAAATAATGCTTTTTCAAATGTGGGTGGTCAGCTTTTCTTGTCAACTAGATTTTAGCCTTTGTTTCAGTCCCACCACCCACCTCCATTCCCCTCACCATCTCAGCTGTGCGTGTGTGCGTGTGTACGTGTAAACAGCAAATATAAAGGAAAACTGTGTGTCTGAAGTCGGAATGTCCCTGTTTGACTTTGATGGATTTCTTTCCTGCTCTTTATAGAAAGAAGCAGATGCCATTGATGACACACTGGGCTCCAAACTTAAAGTCAGAGAGCTTTCGGTGATCGATGGTCGGAGAGCTCAGAATTGCAACATCCTTCTCTCGAGGTATTGTTGATGTTGTCTCAACATTTCTGGTAGGACCACCTTTTCTATCATGTGGCCCCAAACCACGTGGTTGGGCTCGTTCTTTTACCTGGACTCCACTGAGGGTCAGCTCTCCAAGTTTCTTCTGTCCAAGGTGAAGAGAACTCTTAGTGTTTACTTTCCCTCATGGAATATGTCAGAGCTGGTGCCTACTTTCTTGGGGTTTAATTTCCACAGACTCCTAAATTTTAAAAAGCAGACCATCTCAAATCAATGTTTTGCTTGGTTATTCCAGCGAGCCTGTAAAACGGACTTTACTTTTATTTATACTTCTTGGCTTTCAAGCTGTTAATACTTTGGCCATTGAAGTAACACTGTCACAGACTCAGCACCCACCATGAAGCCTCTTGTTTCATTTTGCTTCTTAAGTCACCCTTTTATACTTCAGATTATATTATTTCATGTTCTTTGTGAACATTTTTATGACTAAAAATATGTCAATAAACCTCAGTAAAATGCTATCCAGTTCAGCCCTGTTCTAAAGTATTTTTCATAATTGATGAACCATCATGGTCCTAGAGCTTGAAAAAAAGAAAGGAAATTTGGGAGCCTGGAATCCTATTATAAATAGCTTCAGGGAATGTGTCAGCTGGTCTTGGGCATTTCAAGTAGCTTTTCTGAATCTTTTCTCTAAAAAGGACTTTCACATTAGGCAGAGATACCTAATATTGATGAGGCGAAGGAAAATGTAAAGAACCCTGAAGTTTGGGGCATTCTGTACAATCTAAGTCACATTGGTTACACTCTGGAAAGAATGTTGAATCTGTATCGAGGCTGGTGCAAGGTGACTTCTCTTTCAGGAAGAGTGAAGGTGGAAAGTAGTAGTTCTTATTTTTCACACAAGTCTTAGAGTAAATTTAACACAAAGCACTGCTGCTTGGTTTGCAGCATAGAAGCTTGATTGATAGCCAGATGTATATTACTTTAGGGAGAAAATGTTTCTTTTAGAGAAAGAGAAATTGAAGCTTGGTAAGACCCCCCTGAGTTTTAATACAACTAGTAAGGTAATGCGAAACATCCTATTAGCACTTAGTTTTCTGCCTCTGGCTAGAAGCTGTGTAAACGGCCAGGCCCTGTGTTTATCCCCACCTGTGTTCAGAAGAGTGAAGTGAGTGAAGTCGCTCAGTCGTGTCCGACTCTTTGCGACCCCATGGACTGTAGCCTACCAGATTCCTCCATCCATGGGATTTTCCAGGCAAGAATACTGCAGTGGGTTGCCATTTCCTTCTCCAGGGGATCTTCCCGACCCAGGGATTGAACCCGGGTCTCCCACATTGTAGACAGACGCTTTACCATCTGAGCCACCAGGGAAGTCCAGAAAGATATTATCAAAGATAGTTTTGAAGGTCTACATACTTTTTTTCTATAGACTGTACAATTTGTTTTGTTACAACTTCTTTTTACAAGTAACATTTTTACTTAATAGCAAAATTATATGAAAATTTAGAGAAAGTCTTTTTTTAAACCCTAGAACTTCCCCCTCTATTTTGTGCTTTTGCAGTATAGAAGAGCCCTTTAAAAACAACTTGGCAAAGAGAGCCATCACTCTGAATTTTTATAGTATTTAAGAGCTCTAACTGTGACCCAGTTCCTCGTAGACAGATCATTCTCAGTACAAGATGCCACCGAGGGTAATTACAGTAGTTATAGATAAGATTACAACTCTTTCTAGCAAATTTCCCATCCCATTATTGGAGGGATTGTTTCATATTTGTCATATATCATTCCCTTGTTACATCAAAAATGTCAACGGCTAAGGTGACTTAGAATGTGAATATGCCTAAATTCTCTAGTGGACTATTCTAAGAACTTGTCTTGTGTTTATTAAATTATCTGTTAATATCCAATTTAATGAATAAATATTACAATGAGCACATAATACTGAAAATGTATTATGTGTGACAAGCTGATTCTGAGACCAAGTTACCCTTATGGTAATTGGGCCTTATTGATCAAGGTCTAAAAGCCACTATGCCACAGAGGAGTCAGGACTGCATGCTTTTCTGCTCAGTGCTCAATAGTTTTACTCTCTCTTCAGGAAAGCACAGGACAGCTAAAGGTAAAAGAAATGAAGCAGAACTGATTTGTTCTTTATTTAGTCGTTTAACCACTCAGCAATTTACCTTGCTTTCACTCTTCCTTTTCATCGGCGATGCATGACTACACACAAAAGGAGCAAGGGGCTTCAAGGATGGGAAAGATGCTTTTGGTGCTTTGATGCTTTTTGTCTTAGAGTTGTCACTTTGGAGTGTTTAATTGCCTGGCACTGTGCTGGATGCTGTAGGATGTCCCAAGACTTACGATTGCACTGTTGCCTTTGGCAGCACATGGCTAATTGGAGAAGAAAAATGCCACAGGCAAGATGACTTGTGAACAATGCAGGCCTTAGACTGGTCTGGCAGGAAGGAGATAGGGAGCCCCCAGCCAAAGGGAGAGGGGACAGCAGCAGGGTTTTCCTGAGAAAGTGGGCCTTGGGTGGGGGGGCGGGTGGGAGGCAGTTCCAAGGGTACATACAGCAGGAGCAAAGGCAGCGGGGGTGGGGTGGGGGGGAGGTGGCGAGCATTCAAGCGGAGCTGTAGAGAGAGCTCTGTGGTTGCAGTCTCTCACTTGGATTAAATTAGGTCAGGCAGGAGCATCTGAGATCCAGGTCTAGTGCTTTTGTGACAACCTGAGTCCACCCAAAGTCAGTCTATAGAATGGAGGTAATGAAAGTAGTAGGTTTGTAAGAATGAGAACCCAGCGTGCGAGAAGTACTAACAGAGTGCCCGCACGTGGCAGCTGCTCAGTCAGTGGCCCGATTATATTCCCAGGGGATCCAGAGCCTTTTGCTCCAGAGAAGAGCACTGTCTCAGTAAGGTTTTGAGTTTGATCTCATGGGTTTGCAGGATAGGTTGGAAGGGGTCAAGAGCCGAAGGCACAGGCTGCCATCAGACAGGACGCTCTTTTTGTTGCTCAGCTAAAACCTGATGAGGGACGGACTGGAGAGAGAAACTGTCACTAGCATTTGGAGACTGACTTTGTACCTGGGGATGAGTAGGAGTGTTTCCAAGCTGATGTCAAGATCTCCTGCCTTTCCACACGTACTGCCTTTCTTTTTTTCTGCTTATTGCGTTCCCAAAGTCTGGCAACCCTCTCTCTGACTTTTCTTGCTGACTGGGAATTTAATTTCCAGCAATGCAGTCATTATACCAGATTCCACCACAGCGAAAGCCCGTGGCATATTCTGTGGGTGGTATTGTAATGTGCACATGTCTGCAGTGTTTGGTTATCTTTAAAAACTCTTCCTTACCCACACACTGCAGAAGTTCATGGACCATTTGGCCAGGCGTAGGTTCCACGGCCTCACCTGGAGCCAAAAAGGTCAACTGGAAGGAAAGCCCACCTCATCGCAGGGTCCAAGCAGGGGAGAAAGTGCATGTGCTCATAGCGTGAGAGGCCAGGGTCTCTCAGCACCCAGAAAAAGGCTGTCTGGAAGGTGGGGTGCTTCAGGCCACCGCAAATCCTACCTGTCACAGACCTGAGAAGTGAGTGGAATGGACTTGGTATGCCGGAGAAGTGTTCCTCAGGCCCCCGGCAGAGTCAGCCAGCTTCTCTGCTGTGTATGTTTAGGTGACATGTAGCAACTTAACAATTCTCTCGCCTTTATTCCCTAAGCATACCTCTCCTCTCCTTTCAAAATGAAAAAAAAAAAAGAATCTCGGAAGCTGGCTTATATTGCAAAATGAACCCCCTAAAATACACTTTTATGAAGTGTTCTGCCATTCTTTTTTTTTTCCAGATGCTCATGTAACATGACAGCTAGGGTGTAGTAAACCACAAAAAGCTACTTTAAAGTGGAGGGATTTGGCTTAAATCCACTGAAACAGAGCTCTGACTGATCTAGCCACCCATCCTTAACTTAGTTTAATTGCGCCTGCATGTTCCAGGTCTCTTGGCAAATTTTTGAAATACTTGAGTGGAGCAAGGTGGAGTTAAATACTGGTTTTAAATGGCCAGTTTGTTTCCTGCCTTGCATAGCAGGTTGAAGTGGGTGTCTCACAAGTTGCCACCCTCCTGCACACCAGAACACTGCCAAGCTCTCAAAGCCATTAAAAGTTTAGGATTGGTAGGGTCCTTCAATTACAGAGATTAGCAGCTCATTTGATGGATGACAGACGATACTAAGAACTCTTTGGCAACCTAGAGAAGCCTCCCAGAGGGCCGCGGACCCCCCTCCTCTTTCCCCAAAGGTACCGCTGCTTTGTCAGCTCCCACAGGCCACGTGCAAGGCAGGATGTTGACAGGCAGATTTTCTTAAGTACTAGCCATTAAAGTCTCAAGTCTCTTTGTGGGCCACATTAAGAGAAACCAAAATTGTTATGAATTAGAGCCAGTGTTTAGTCCAGACAGCCTCAGGGGGTTGAACATCATAAATATATATAATTTCAAAAGCAAGAAGTTCTGCACTCCATATGGGGAGCTAATGAAATGCAAATCTGATACGTCAAGTATTGTTCTCACTCTGATGTTCAACTCCTTTTCTCTTACATGGAAAACAGAAGGATTCAGCAGAAAGACACTATAAAGTGGTTCTCCCACTTGGTGTGAAAAGGACACAGAACTAATCTTTTTTTAAATAAATGGAGCTTTTCTCATGATAATTTTAGATGTTTCCACAGCCCGCTGGTTTTCATTCATGGCAGTTTCAGCCTTATCTCATCCTGCTTCTTTGGCCTTGCTGGCTACACCATGGTCTTTGCCCTCACTTGACTCAAGAGTCTTTAGTGTCCTGAAATCTAGGGCTACCCAGGGCCCATGTGATGGAGATCTTGAGCCGGGATAGAGTTTTCCCCTGTTGTATGTTTCACCCATGCCAAATAAACTTATTTGTGCCGTTTAAGATGGGTGGTTTTACATCATGATGTTCTAATGACCATGTTCATGGCAAATGATTGTCTCCAGACCAAATCAACCTGGAGAAGTCTGTCTGGTCCAGAGTCTCTGTCCATGGCCCAGGAGTTATGATGGTGCTACAACTTGGACTAGGGAAGAGAACAGGTCTTGTTCTAGAACATGGACAAATTGGCGTGTTGCCTAGGTGCTCTAGTTGGTTTCAAAAGCACGAAATAGAGTAGTATTTATACAGTAGGATTCCCCAATCTGATTCCTCTACTTGGCCTACTTATTGGTGCATGAAACAACATTCAGTATCGATGGCAGGATGGATGCATTTAACAAGATCATCTCAAAATCTAGAGAAAAGGACAGGCGAGAGATGTCCAGAATGAGCTGTGTCTTGCCCAGGTCCTTTCCTCTTCATGGGCTCTGTGGCCACCTGTGCACTCATCCAGCCCTCTTGGGACAGCATAGGTAACCTTTGTGTGGAGTGTTTCTGCCTATCATCTGATTTTCCCAAACATTTGTTTCAGTTGCTCAATCACGTCCAACTCTTTGCCACCCCATGGACTGCAACAAGCCAGGCTTCCCTGTCCTTCACCTTCTCCTGGAGTTTGCTCAAACTTGTGTCCATTGAGTCACTGATGCCATCTAACCATCTCAAACATAAGCACCTTTAAAATAAGCACCATGACTTCTTTTTTAATACTCCTGGGCCTAATGGGTGCTATAGACAGAGAGGGAAACTCTAGTGAAATAATGGCTCTGAGAGCACTTTGGGAAGTTTCATGATAAGCCTACTTATTGATCAAATAGCTGCACTTGAACATTAATGTTACATAAGTATTGCTGCTTTTTTTTCCCTGGGTAGAAAAATCTGCCTTGCAGAATATACATAGTTCATTGTGCCCTTTCTATAGTGAGACACTGTGCTAACCTCTTTGCATGTGCTATTTCACTTTACACACACAAAAATATCCTTTTTAAAAAAATATAGTTGTTATTATCTCTGTTGTATAGATGAAGCAACTGGGGCTAAAGAAAAAAAATTTTCCAAGGTCACACTGGCCAGGAAGTGTCAGGGCCAAGACATGATTACAACCTGTCTGATGCCAGAGCCCCTTCCTTCAGATGTGACACATGAAGGCTATATTCCTTGCTCTATATTTGTGTGTTTATGTCTTTATCCTCTGTCCTAAATGTGATTCTTCTTGAAGATCATAAACAAGAAGAATGAATAAAATAATGTTAATATGAGACCTTAGTGGTAGCTTATTAGGAAGTAAGAATTTTTAAATAAGTCTGAGTCTGATGCTTATAAGCAGGACAAAAGAATGATCCTTTTGTAACAGCTAATAATCTGATTAAGATTTTTTGCCCCAGTTAAGACTTTTGGTTATATCTAATAAAAACATATTTTTACAAGCATGTTTTAATTTCATCTTTTTTAACATTCAACACTTTGTTGTCCTGCCATAATCAAGACATAAATCCTTCATATAAATCAGTAAACCATAGGAATTAATGGTAGACAGGAAAACAGAAATCGGATTTGAGTTTTTGCTTAAATCCTTCCCTATGAGATATTAACTAGATAAGCACTATTTGTTAAAAGAATTTGGGATTAGCAATCAACAGTGTTGGGTTTGTGTTAGATACTGTGCCTTTGTATGCGTTTGACCTTGGGCAAATCACTCAGCCATTATGAGCCTCAGTTTCTCCCTCTATTAAAAAAAAATCTTCACAGTTATTTCGAATCCAAAATGAACTAACATATATGAACACGCCTCAGCTATGTTATTTTGCATATCAACTATTCAATTTTTTTCACAATAACATTCTCAACATGCATTTTTAATTTGAGAGCAAACCTTAAACACTCCTGACACATAATCAAGTTAAAAAGTTAATTTTCCTCTTTGACCTGCAATCTGTAAATACTATGTATTAAATAGTTGTGTGTGGGTGTTTTCCCTACTTCTCATCTTCCAATCCCTTGCTTAAGGAAACTAAATGGTAGAACATAACAGCTTTGTTCTCGGTGTCAGCAGAGCATTACAAAGCCCAGAAAGAATGTTAAAGCCATTTCAAAATACTATTTTTAGGTGCCACACGGTCAGGAAATAAGCTTTCACTGAGAGATTTTGAGAAAAATGGTACCTGTAGGTTGGCAACTGGCGTAGCAAAATGAGTTATCTTATATTAAATTGTTAACAATATCAGCTTGAGTAGTCACAACAAATTAAAACATTCTTTCTCCAGGTTGAAATTATCCAATGATGAAATCAAACGAGCAATTCTAACCATGGATGAGCAGGAGGATCTGCCCAAGGACATGTTGGAACAGGTGAGCTGCCGGGTAACACTCAGAGGACAGGTTATGCCAGACTCAGTGGGGAAGGAATACTATGGAGACCTGGTTGTGGTTAGTACACAATTTCCTCACCTCTCAGTGGAGGAGGTTAGGCCAAGGTTCCACTTGGCTCTGTTAGGAGGCTCTAGGACTTGCTCCTCCCCTTGTTCCTCAAAATGATGGGTGAGAATTATGGTCCTGAGTGTGTTAAATGCCTAAGACCCTCAATGCCAGAGTCTGTCTCTCATGCTGCTGCCATCAAGTTGTTACTCCTCAGCAGGTCACATAAATCTACTAGCTTTAGTAGAAAGTGTCTGTTTCACCGGAATACTGAGAATCTCAGCAGTGTGAGATCACAGCCTGCACTGCAGAAACTGAATCACTGCTTAATCCCTGACACATTTGTGTCTTGGTCTTGGCTCGCCATTCCCACAACCACAAAAGCCACTGTCAACCCCCTGGCGCTGTCATCAGCACTCGTGTGTGTCATAAGGCAGGGTGTGCACTTCTTGGGGCTGGGTTTTATCTTCGTAAATTGTATCGGACTCTTCTTGTGTTGTAAATGTCAGTAAATGCAAATGCCAGGGCTAGCAAGCGTAGGGTAGACTTAAACACAGTCAGTATACATCCTCGTCAGTGAGATCTGGAGATAATTTGTAATTTTTTATGGCCAAGCAACAGGTCAGATGTGGTGCCCTAGCCTCTCTTCATGCAGTATTTCCATAACACACTCTGTGCAGCCACTCCAGCTGTGTTGTGTGTTGTCAGCAGCTTGGTTCATTTATCCTCCAAATGATACTGTTGGTAATATTGTGCTGGTAGATAACCCCAGGGATTGTTACCTATCTCTTGGTCTGCGCCTAAATTTTCCTGTGCTTTGTGGGAATGTCTCTGCATGATCTAATCCTGCTCTGTCAACTTGTCTCATTGTCCTGCCGCAGAATCACGTTTTGAGAGAGTTTGGTCACAAGGCCCCACCTGTTTCTTAGAGCCAGGTCCACCTGAGGTCATGGGTGGACACAGGTGATCACGATTCCCGGCTGAGCCTGAGGTGTCACCTCTAGGTGTGCTCAGCTCCCAGGAGCAATGGAAAAGGCTGTTTTGCTCCGCTAACAGGGATCCCGTGGCTGTGGGCTGCTCCAGCCGGAGCGCCTGTTTGCATGTGCCTCCTGTCCTGTTCTCACTGATTTCCCCCAAGGCCTCAGCCACGAGGTGGGAGGAGCGACGTCACACCTCCGTGGGCCTGCCCCTCCCTGAAACCTCTGCAGCTGCAGTCATCCGGGGTGAAAACCCTCACACTCAGCAGTGGAAAAACTTTTTCTGCTGTCCTTTTAAGGTTTGATTTAGTTCCCAAAATAGTTAATGACTATGTTTCCAAGTCTGTTAGGATGCTCTGTGCATAAATAGTTTCAAACTATTCCTAAACTGAAAATTCCTTTTTCGAGCATTTTGCAGCTCCTCTCCTCATTCTCCTCTCCCTCTCAGAACACTCAAAACAGAGCCTCTGCCCCTGAGAGTAGAGCTCCACTGCCCTCTGTCCCTCCCCGGCCCCCAGCTGACCCTGCTTTGCAAATGCTGGCACCAGAAACTGCTTCACCCAGCGTGAAGAACGAGGCAGAAGGCACTTTTGTCGTTAGGTCTTCAGCCTCTGTC
This sequence comes from Bos indicus, assembly GCF_029378745.1. Lineage (NCBI taxonomy): Eukaryota > Metazoa > Chordata > Mammalia > Artiodactyla > Bovidae > Bos > Bos indicus. The sequence goes on from NC_091769.1 coordinate 71,447,689, forward strand.
GACAAGGTTGTATGTTTAAAATTCCACCACATCTGTTTACTGTGAAATTGCATCCAGCAAAATTCCTCCTTGAGGGAAAGGATTTCTAAAGCTTGCCAAAAGAGCTTGTAGTGCAAATAGAGTGTACTTCAGATAAATACAAGGGAAAAAAGAAGTCTACTGAAGCAGGCTCTGGCCAAGTGGGATACTTCTGACCCAGCTCTCCTGAGAGCTCTGAGTGTCGTGCTCTCTGCTCATCTCCCAGGCTCTTTCTTTTCCTGCTCACTCTAACCCTCCTTCCTGTGCCTGATCACAGGATCCTTTACGATTCAATATGGTCTGCATCTGAGCCAAGTTCATCCCCTCCTCTCCTGCTGCTTTTCGCTGCTGAGATCAGATCTCAGATGAGGTCACTCCTCTTTCTTGGGATGCACACCTTTCTCCTCATCACCAGATGTTTGTCTGACTCTTCATTCTTTTCAAAACTGTCCATACACTGTCTGGTCTCAACTCTACCTTGAGAAGGCCCAGGCCTTTAGTCTCAGCCTCTCACTGTTGCCCTTGTGAATAACAGGAGAGAGAGAGAGAGAACACCTGTGTTATCCCAAACAGGGGTCTGTGGACTCAGCAGGCAGGTATGGGGGATCCCTGATACTAGAACTGAATTCCGAAAGGTAAAAATCCAAACTCGGGGGAAAAAACAAGCCTTGTGCTCCCCCTTTTTCCTTCCTTCCTTCGCCCTAACGCCTTCCCTCCTGCACGGAGGAAGCACAAGAAGACGTGTGTCCCATCCAGTGTCACCACTGGAACAAGGGGACACCCGTGCCTAGACGCTCTCAGGCCGCCAAACCTATGGACTCCCTGGCGTCTACTTCCACCTCTCCTCCCTCCACCCTGTGAGGGGAGAGGGGACCCCTGGCCTCTGCTCTGGCCCATCCTTTCCTTCCAGAGGACCCTGCCCCTCTCCTCGTGGTCTTCCACCTTGCCCTCTCAACATGTAACTTGTTCAAGTCCCAGCCCTTCACACACACAGACCTCTTAAGACCGCCCATCCCCACTTGCTACTGTGCTCTCTCTCTTTCGACACACTCAGTTCTCGAAAGCCTGTTCACTTTTCCTCGCCTCCCTAAAGCTGTTCTCACTGAGGATTTGTACTTCCTTGTTGCCAGAGCCAAGGGACACTTTGCAGTCCTTATCTTCCTTGATGTACTGGTGGGTGTCACAGCGACGGCCGCTTGGCCCACATGAAACGCCTCTTTCACTGGCCCTGTAACTCCACATGGGTCCCTCCACTGCCTCTTGTGAAGGTCACTCTTCTTCGCATCCTCATCCCATCAATGCAAGCTTCTCTCAAGGCCTGCTTTTCTTCACTTGATGGAATCCCTGGTTACCTTACTCACATCCGTGCATGTTGTAACCCACACCAGAGCTTTGTCTTCCAGATTTCTTTGGAATTTCAGACCACCTGTCCACCTGCCTGTTAAAATCACAGGCTTCCCAGGTGGCTCACTGGTAAAGAATCCTCCTGCCAATGCAGGAGATGCGGGTTCAATCCCAGTGTCTGGAAGATGCCCTGGAGAAGGAAATGGCAATCCACTCCAGTATTCTTGCCTGGAAAATCCCATGGACAGAGGAGCCTGGTGGGCTACAGTCCATGGGATTGCGAAGAGTCAGGCACGACTTAGCAGCTGAGCACACACACTACTAGAAATCACTGCTTTGTTCTCTTGTCAGTATTTCAAACACTAAATTCATCTTCTCTTCCCCCACCCTCCTCCAACCTTCCCCCTGTTCCACTCTATGTACCTCCTTGCCTGGATCACATCCTTTTGACCCTCGTTTACCAGAATCAACAAGTCAGGCCAGTTCAAACCCCACCCCCCCACCCCCAATAGCTCTAGAACCTGTCCACCACCTATTCCAGGACACCACTAGATTACTGCATCAACAGTCTAATGACAACCCCCACTACTTCTGATCCTTTCTGATTTTCTCCATTCTGCAGGCAGAGTGATCTTTTTAAAGTGCAAACTCATTCCCCTACTTAAGATTTTATGTTACATCCCATGCCTTCAAAATAAAGACTGAATTTCCTATGAAGGCCTTGCTCCTCCCTGCCCTCCCCGACCTCTACCCTCCCCCACTGCCATGACAGCTGCTCTTCCTCCTTTATAAATGCTACGCTGCCCATTCCAGACCTCAGCCCATTCCAGACCCCAGATAAGCACTCTGCCGGGAATATATTTCCAACCTCACGTCATTCATCTTCTTCCCTGTAGTTCCACTTCTCTTTCTCTGCTGGCAGTACCTCGACTGACTGCCTTTTCTAAGGTCCCTTAGTTAAACCCAAAAAACATTTGAAAGTCTGCTAAGTGGACAGCCCAGTGCCAGCACTGAGTTATGGGTAGGAACTTGGGGCCCAGAGGCTTAGTGTAAATTTTTTCTTTTAAAGTCCGAGAATATTTGATCTAGAAAATAGCACACACATACACACACAGGCCTGGGCATACACATATACGTTTGTGCTTTTAAAGGAAATTAGACACATACAGAAGTGCTTTTTCAACTTAAAGTATTATTGCTATCTCTTCTACATTCCATGCTCATTTCTTCCTGCAAAATAAAATGTGGAATCAAAAACTTTTAAGTCCTTCTGTGTCCTTCTCACCCAGCTCTACATAGAGCAAACAAGGAGATGGAATTAGATGAGCCCAAGAAATAAGCAAATTGATTGGAAAATACACACAGAATTACTCATTCCAGCATGATGTATAGAAGAAAAAAAAAAAGACAGCTGGAAGTCAAGACCCAAGTTCTATTTCTGAATATCATATGCACTTGTTTTATAATGCTGGGGAAGTGGCCTAATCTCTAGTATTGAATCTCTAAGGTCCGTCTAATGGTCTCTGTAAAGTAGGTCTGGGAAAGAACTTCTCGATTGTGAATGAGAGGCATTAAAGAACAGATAGGTACCAGAAATGAATCTTACACCTGTTTAACTACTTTCAAGTAAAAATAGAAAAGTTTTCGCACCCATTTTGATTGAAATATACATCACTATAAATTTAAGGTGTATGGCATAATGGTTTGACTATCAAATTTGAAATGGTTTCCATACTGTTAAGTTAGCACCTGTCATTTCTTATATATAAAATATTTTTAAAGCAAAAGTTTTTCTTCCTTTGTGATGAGAACTTTCAGGATTTACTCTGTTAATAGCTTTCATATATATCAAGAAGCAGGGCTAATTATAACCATCATGTTGTACATTACACCCCCAGTACCGGTTTATCTTGTAACTGGAAGTTTGTACCTTTTGGCCACCTAAATGGAAAGATTTTATCACTTCTATTGTATCATAACAGTCACCTATGAGGAGAGCTTATAAATTAAAAAATTAAATTTTCATCATGGGACAAATTTAACTGAAAGGGTGAAAAATTAGGACAAGAATTTAAATTATAAACCTCAGTTTTAATATTTGTGTGTACTTTCTAGCTCTTGAAATTTGTTCCTGAAAAAAGTGATATTGACCTGTTGGAAGAACATAAACATGAACTAGATCGGATGGCCAAGGCTGACAGATTCCTTTTTGAGATGAGCAGGTGAGTTTGAAAATGTTTCAAAAGCAAAGATGCCCCTGGCCTTTCTAAGGAAGTGAAACTTTTGATTCCTGTTGAATTATCTGGGCCAATTAACCTGGCTTAATTTGAAGTCTTTTTAAATCCCTCAAATCTGAGTTGTGTGGAACTTGACTGTTCTGTTTTGTGTGTTCTTGCCCATGGGTAAGCCAGGGTCAGGGTTTCTTCACAATTATCTCTATCTCTGGGCCTCTGACTCATGTACTTTGACCTAATCAAGTCATAACTTTTCCTGGTTCCAGTCAGCGTCATCCTTCTTACCATTTTGATCTCTTGGGATTCTAGCTCATTCTTCCTTGTACTTCAACATCTCAAGGTTGTTGTAAAATAGAAAACAGTGGACAGACTCAAAGGTAACAGCCTGGAGCCCACATAACAAAATAGCCAGGGCCTAGATGTCAAATCATGACACATGCAGACATCACTAATCAATCATGGCACTCTTCCCATGGAGCCTTGGCAAGCTTTCTCAGCCCTTCTCCAGAAAGCCCCACAGCAGCCTCTGCTCCGTAATTGAATTTGGCATGTGAGCTGAGTCGATTTGCCCTCCCAGGCCTAGCGAATTGATTCTGCATTAGGCAAGAACCAGTGGTCTTGAAACTCTCAGTCAACCTCAGGACAGAGTGCCTCCCCTGAGTGCCGATGGCCTACGTGGTGGTGAAGGTAAACATGCCTCTCACTCTACATTTCTGCTGTGTCTGAACTTATTTTTGTTTCATCTCAACTTGCCATTTCATATACTACTGTAGAATAAAGGATGATTTTGAAATTTTGACAGGTGTGCATTTGTCCCTTCATGTGGACAAATATATGACCACAGTAGCTGCCACTTAGTAACTGTCTAGGTCTTTGCATGCATCTTAATCCTTCTATCAGCACTCCCAGGAGGGCTGTCAGGCAGGGAAATATTTTTTGCCAACTAATGGAGGAGTTAAGGTTCCTGTTCAAGGTCACTGAATAAGAACAGAACCTGGGCTGCATCTGTCTGATTATATGGCATAGTTTTAGATGAGAGCTGATCCCTGGTCCTCCTAAACTGAAGTTTCCACTGAAGAGCAGATCAAGCAGTGATTTCAGAAGGTCTGACAGAAGTGCCCACTCTCACCCACTCAGAAACACCAGGCAGCCTGTCCTGGTGGCAGTCAGAGGCCAGTTCCCTGTTATCTCTAGGTGCTAGTTGCTCTCCTGGAAAGCAGAGCTTTCCAGTTCTGAGGGGCACAGATAGGGAGCCAGCTGTGAAGAAAGAGGAAGGTGTAGGGAGAGACGATGTAAGGAAAGAAGCCTGGAGACAAGTTTTACCCTACAGTTCTGCCAAAGACAAACTTTGTAGAAAGTGAGGCAGCACAGGAGGAGGGCAGGCATCAGCCTCTTATTTGCAGCAGCAGAGGGGAGTCTTTACATTTTCATTCCTTTTTATCTCTTTTCTGTTCTCAAGAGCTGCTGGGACTCTGAGGAAGAGAAGGGGGCTTCAGTCAAGAGCAGTTAGCTCCCAGTTGCTTTTAGCAACTGCCTAAGCTGATCGGAGCTGAGGACCTGCTGCCCTTGCTGGAACACGCCCTGTAGGGCAGTGGGAAGTGGGTTCTGCAGGCATGGTTGGGCTCAGGCCCTGTGCTTCTGTCCCAGAGAGGAACTCTCTAGGCAGGGAGGAGGGAGGAGAAGGGGGGAAGGCAGCACAGGTGCTCCAAGGTACTGTCACCTTTGAGGGAATATAGGTGTATTAAGTGTTCATTAGTTAATGCTTGCTCTTACAGAATTAATCATTATCAACAAAGACTGCAATCGCTGTACTTCAAAAAGAAGTTCGCAGAGCGTGTAGCAGAAGTGAAACCCAAAGTAGAAGGTAAAGTCAAGTCCCTCAGAATGGAAATGCTATTCATCCCAAGTGCTCATGTACAAGTGCATGCAAGTGCATATAGTCAATAGAATCCCTTTGGTAATTTTTTTTTCCCTTGAAATCTGTTGGAATTCTGGCAGATAATTACTTAAGGTCTGCATTCAGCTTGCTGGCCTAGCCTGAGTACTGGAGCTCACGCACAACCCCTGGGCTTTTGCTCTCTGGGTATTGGTGAGGAATTTGATTGCTACTGACACCAAACCTACAGTTATCTTTCTTACAATGGGGCCTTACTGGATTTTTCTTTTTTTTTTTTAATTAATTTGTTTTTTGGAGGCTAATTACAACATTGTATTGGTTTTGCCATACATCGACATGAATCCACCACGGATTCATGTGTACATGTATTCCCCATCCTGAACCCCCGTCCCACTTCCCTCCCCATCCCCTCCCTCTGGGTCATCCCAGTGCACCAGCCCCGAGCACCCTGTATCATGCATCGAACCTGGACTGGCAATCCATTTCACATATGATAATATACATGTTTCAATGCCATTCTCCCAAACCATCCCACCCTCGCCCTCTCCCACAGAGTCCAAAAGACTGTTTTATATATCTGTGTCTCTTTTGCTGTCTCGCATACAGGGTTATCATTACCATGTTTGTAAATTTCATATATATGTGTTAGTATACTGTATTGGTGTCTTTCTTTCTGGCTTACTTCACTCTGTATAACAGGCTCCAGTTTCATCCACCTCATTAGAACTGATTCAAATGTATTCTTTTTAATGGCTGAGTAATACTCCATTGTGTATATGTACCACAGCTTTCTTATCCATTCATCCACTGATGGACATCTAGGTTGCTTCCATGTCCTGGCTATTATAAACAGTGCTGCGATGAACATTGGGGTACACGTGTCTCTTTCAATTCCGGTTTCCTCGGTGTGTATGCCCAGCAGTGGGATTGCTGGGTCATATGGCAGTTCTATTTCCAGTTTTTTAAGGAATCTCCATACTGTTCTCCATAGTGGCTGTACTAGTTTGCATTCCCATCAACAGTGTAAGAGGGTTCCCTTTTCTCCACACCTCTCCAGTATTTATTGCTTGTAGAATTTTGGATAGCAGCCATTCTGACTGGCGTAAAATGGTACCTCATCGTGGTTTTGATTTACATTTCTCTGATAATGAGTGATGTTGAGCATCTTTTCATGTGTTTGTTAGCCATCTGTATGTCTTCTTTGGAGAAATGTCTGTTTAGTTTTTTGGCTTATTTTTTGATTGGGTCATTTATTTTTCTGGAATTAAGCTGCAGGAGTTGCTTGTATATTTTTGAGATTAATTCTTTGTCAGGTGCTTCGTTTGCTATTATTTTCTCCCATTCTGAAGGATGTCTTTTCACCTTGCTTATAGTTTCCTTCATTGTGCAAAATATTTTAGCTTAATTAGGTCTCATTTGTTTATTTTTGCTTTTATTTCCAATATTCTGGGAGGTGGGTCATAGAGGATCCTGCTGTGATTTATGTCGGAGAATGTTTTGCCTATGTTCTCCTCTAGGAGTTTTATAGTTTCTGGTCTTACATTTAGATCTTTAATCCATTTTGAGTTTATTTTTGTGTATGGTGTTAGAAAGTGTTCTAGTTTCATTTTTTTACAAGTGACTGACCAGTTTTCCCAGCACCACTTGTTAAAGAGATTGTCTTTAATCCATTGTATATTCTTGCCTCCTTTGTCGAAGATAAGGTGACCATAGGTGCATGGATTTATCTCTGGGCTTTTATTTTGTTCCATTGATCTATATTTCTGTCTTTGTGCCAGTACCATACTGTCTTGATGACTGTGGCTTTGTAGTAGAGCCTGAAGTCAGGCAGGTTGATTCCTCCAGTTCCATTCTTTTTTCTCAAGATTGTTTTGGATATTCAAGGTTTTTTGTATTTCCATACAAATTGTGAAATTATTTGATCTAGTTCTGTGAAAAATACCATTGGTAGCTTGATAGGGATTGCTTTGAATCTATAGATTGCTTTGGGTAGTATACTCATTTTCACTATATTGATTCTTCCAATCCATGAACACGGTATATTTCTCTATCTATTTGTGTCCTCTTTGATTTCTTTCACTAGTGTTTTATAGTTTTCTATATATAGGTCTTTTGTTTCTTTAGGTAGATATAGTCCTAAGTATTTTATTCTTTTCATTGCAATGGTGAATGGAATTGTTTCCTTAATTTCTCTTTCTGTTTTCTCATTGTTAGTGTATAAGAATGCAAGGGATTTCTGTGTGTTGATTGTATATCCTGCAACTTTACTATATTCATTAATTAGCTCTAGTAATTTTCTGGTGGAGTCATTAGGTTAGGGTTTTCTATGTAGAGGATCATGTCATCTGCAAACAGTGAGAGTTTTACTTCTTTTCCAATCTGGGTTCCTTTTATTTCTTTTTCTGCTCTGATTGCTGTGGCCAAAACTTCCAAAACTATGTTGAATAGTAGTGGTGAGAGTGGGCACCCTTGTCTTGTTCCTGCCTTTAGGGGAAATGCTTTCAGTTTTTCACCTTTGAGGATAATGTTTGCTGTGGGTTTGTCATATATAGCTTTTATTATGTTGAGGTATGTTCCTTCTATTCCTGCTTTCTGGAGGGTTTTTTTTTATTTTTATCATAAATGGATATTGAATTTTGTCAAAGGCTTTCTTTGCATCTATTGAGATAATCATATGGTTTTTATTTTTCAATTTGTTAATATGGTGTATTACATTGATTGATTTGTGGATATTGAAGAATCCTTGCATCCCTGGGATAAAGCCCACTTGGTCACGATGTATGATCTCTTTAATATGTTGTTGGATTCTGTTTGCTAGAGTTTTGTTAAGGATTTTTGCATCTATGTTCATCAGTGATATTGGCCTGTAGTTTTCTTTTTTTGTGGCATCTTTGTCAGGTTTTGGTATTAGGGTGATGGTGGCCTCATAGAATGGGTTTGGAAGTTTACCTTCCTCTGCAATTTTCTGGAAGAGTTTGAGTAGGATAGGTGTTAGCTCTTCTCTAAATTTTTGGTAGAATTCAGCTGTGAAGCCATCTGGTCCTAGGCTTTTGTTTGCTGGAAGATTTCTGATTACAGTTTCAATTTCCGTGCTTGTAATGGGTCTGTTAAGAGTGTCCATTTCTTCCTGGTTCAGTTTTGGAAAGTTGTACTTTTCTAAGAATTTGTCCATTTCTTCCAAGTTGTCCATTTTATTGGCATATAGCTGCTGATAGTAGTCTCTTATGATCCTTTGTATTTCTGTGTTGTCTGTTGTGATCTCTCCATTTTTATTTCTAATTTTGTTGATTTGAATCTTACTGGATTTTTCTAAAGGAAGATTTGAGGCTGGTAGGTGGTTTGATTTTGAGGCTGTTCAATTTTTAGCTGTTTGAAATGTGGGCAACTTATGAGCCCAGCACAGAGTGCAGGCTGGCCTTGGGGCCCTGATGACACCTGCCAGCTGTGACATGTCACACGTGTGCCCAGTTTTTCTACTGGTGAAATTGGTCAATAGTCCTGTGATCTGACTCACACACCAGGCAAGAAAGGGTCTGCAAAGGAATGTGGAAAATGCAATCGACGCTCTATGTATTCCTAACTGCTTACGGTCGGTGAATCAACCAGGAAAAAGAAAGGCTGGGATTGTGCAGCTGCCTCTGGGTCTCTTGAACAACCTGAGCTGACTCTCCTGGCCCCCTCCTGTCTTGCTTCTGGTATAGGTGTTCAGAAAGTGCTCCCAGGTAATCTAATGACCCCATCTTACATCTTTGGTATCTGTTATCGGGTGTGGATTTAGGATGAGTATCACTGAAAAGTCTTGGTTGTAATAGTTTTGTGTATTTTGTTTTGAAGCAATTCGTTCTGGCTCAGAAGAGGTGTTTAGGAGTGGTGCCCTGAAGCAGTTGCTGGAAGTGGTTTTGGCGTTTGGAAATTACATGAATAAAGGCCAAAGAGGCAATGCGTATGGATTCAAGATATCCAGCCTAAATAAGATTGCCGACACCAAATCCAGTATTGACAAGTAAGTATGGAGAACCTGAGCACGTAGGTTGGGGCTCAGCTGTATAACTCTGGGCCTCCTGACACTCAAGTGTCTGGTCTGCACTTTCTCCTTCTTGTCCTCCTCTGACACTGATCCTTTCTTACCTCAGGACCACGCGAATCCCAAGTTCCCACTGGGCCAGTTATCCTTTATTTTCATTCCACAAGGATATCATCTAGTCCAAGTTTTTTGTGTTTTGGGTTTTCTCAGGTAAACATTTTGTATCGTGTAATATGTGAAAGGCAAGTTCACACACTGGAAATACACTGCTAGATGAGGTTTCACAAATTGAACAGATCTGTGTAAGTAGTGACCAGATCAAGAAACAGAGCATTACCAGCATCCTAATAGTCTCCTCGTGACCTCTCCTAATTGCTACTCCTCCACAAAGATAAACTAGCAGCTGAGGATAGAATGTGAGGCTTGCTGGCTTTTTAGATTGTGTTTTCCTTAGTACCTGGAAGCAAGCAGCTATATGAAAAGATGAGGGTATACATGCGTTCTGGCTGTTGGTGTTCAGCTGTTCATCCCAAGACTCATTAAAATGCTTCCTAGAAAGTGTGTTTTAAGTGAACAAGTGAACAGATTCTTATTAGAGACACCAGGATGTGAAAATGCACTGGTGTCATTTACTGGCAAGGGCATTAGGCATATTAACTCTAGCTTCTCTGAGAACTGTAGTTCTCTAAGGTTCTCACTGTCTTGGAAGGAATTGTTTCTAAGGTAAACTTCTCTGTAACCTGAATTCTTTTTAGAAATACTTCTCTTCACCCTAATTATTCCCAACTAGTGAGCTTTTTACTCTGTATTTTCTATAGGGTTAGTGAAGCATAGCATAATGGCAACCTTGAATCCATCCTATAAGAAATAAGCAATGTGTTTAGTTGTAGAGCTAAGCCTTATTTTTACATTGTGTAGAAATAGATTAACAAAGGGCAGCTGATAGATTCTGTCACCACCACCTTATTTTTAATGTAAGCACTCGATCCTTTCAGAGCCGTTTCACATGTGCTTGTCACAACAGCCTGTGAAGTCTCCAGGCCAAGTGCTATATCACCTGTTGTCAGATAAAGAAACGGAGGCCAGGGTCAGGGTCAGGTGTCTCATTTAGCTTGTCTGAGGTCACAGCCTGTTTGGCCTTACAGATATTTGACAACTGTTCTAGTGGTCTGCCCACAGCTTTCCTCTACCAATAGGCAGATTTTATTTGAAAGTTGTAGTAGATAACTGCAGCATCTTATTTGCATGTGAAAGGCCAGCCATCTTTTAAGGAAGGGAGTTCTCTTCCCCTGAGCTTATAGGTTGGGGCAGAAGAAAACCCTCACCACCCGTCACAGGTGGAGGGCCTCTCCACACACAGGTGTGCACACATACCATGCCCTTAATACCCTTTGCATCCCACCCTTCCAACTTACTGATAACCGGGCACTTACTACATGATTATCTACTAGTTAATATAAAAATAAAAAGGCTAAGTACACAGTTAGCCTTTTCAAAACATTAATAAACAAAACCATTTCTGATCTTTTTCTTTTCCCTCTTCACTCTGCATTATAGGCTTGTTTATGGTAATGACCAGAGAATAATCCAATGTGAGATGTCTAGTTAGTTTTTATTATTCAAGAATTTATATTCATTCACATCAGGTGTTATTTGGATAACAGACAAATATAGAAACTGATCTAGTTTTAAGTCTTTCTCCACACAAAAAGTATATATGATTAATTAAATACATTTATTTCTCTAAAATAATGAAGGAAAACAGCATTAGTCTTTCTCATGATGGGCTCTGGAATTTGCCCCTCATGCAACCAGCACATGGCAGACACATAGATTCTGTGAATGGCAAAATTGAAATGGAACAATACAGCTGAACATCTGCAAAATAAGTGACCAGAACTATTAGCTACTGTTTTACTTTGCTGAACAATGGTTCTCTAATTATTGAGAGCAAGAAAAATAAGGGGAAATTTTTTTCCACGTGAGCCAGTTATCTCAGAGGAATAGGATTGCATTGACTTCTAGGAAGCTACAAGGGTAACCAGAAATGGTTTGCATTGATATGGAAAAAAATTGTTTGCCAACTTTGCTTCACTTTAGTTGCTGGGGAGACTGTTGTGACTTAGCCTTGTGAATTAGCAAACTGCCTAAAAATTATGGAAATGGTTTTTAAGCAATGTATTTGTGTCCTCCTAATTATGGTAACTTTCAACAGACTAAGTGGTTCTTGATCTTGGCTGTTAGACTCAATGGGAAGTTTTTAAAAATACTCAGCCTGGCTCCCACTTCATTCCAACTGATGAATCCCAGGTTGGCACAGGCATCTGGGATTCACGTGATTGTAGTGTGCATTGGAGTCGGGGACAAGGGGACCAGACTCCTATGGCGTGGCCTCATGGATACAGTTATCAGATGCCTGCCTTTTCAGCCCAGGTCAGTCAGGGTTCAGCCCTGTCAACACTGAAGAGGGAGCCAGTTATGCAGTTAGGAGCTGAAGTGTTGCTAAAATTAGGCTGCGAGGATATCATACCCATGATGGCATAGTCCTGGCCCAGTTCCAGGCCCTTCCCTGAAATGGGGGGGGGCTTCCTAACTTTCCAGCCACCCTTTGCTGCAGCAGCAAAACAGATGAGGTCAGAGGGGGAAAGAGAAAAACAAACGAGTCAAAAGGGGAAAATGTTATCCCCCAGACCAAAGAAACCTTAAATGAGAATTCTCAGTGATTCCCATCTGTGGGTCGCTGGTCTGTACTCTCAGACTTGAAAATTAACTGTCCTCTTTGGTGCATTAGACAGACATCCCTCACTCCCCACCCGACCCTGCTTTGTTCTGAACTGCCAGGGCAGGTCTCATCTTTGGGTGGATGCACTGTGAAGGGATGTCCCCACTGGCAATGGTTCAGACTCATTTTCATCACTCATCGCATCACCCAGATTTGGAAGCGTCCTCATTATGGGCCAAAAATGTAATTCTCATCCCCTGCCCTTCCGTTTCAGAAGATGTGTGCCTCTTTTGACATCTATTTATGTAAATCCCATAAATACTCTCCTCTTATCCCTTTCTCTTGAATTCCTGCTTTACAGGAACCTCCAAATTTTGAAAGTAATGCAGGATACAGCTTTCTTTTGGAATCAGACACTTGAATATGCAAATCATATGCCGATATCAACCATGTTTAATACTCTCTCCTCTAACTGTAGGAACATTACACTTTTGCACTATCTCATCACTATTGTGGAAAATAAATACCCCAAGGTTCTCAATCTAAATGAGGAGCTGCGGGACATTCCTCAAGCAGCAAAAGTAAAGTAAGTACTAACACTGAATCGTTTCAGCTTTTCAAATCCCTTGCTTTAGCCATTGAGATAGTGTTACCTTAAGAGGGTCCTTCTGTCTTGCTTTCCCCTGAATAGTATACTTCAGCTTTCCCCTGAAGTAGTTTGAATCATTTCCAAGTCACCCAGATGTATTACATAATTTTGAATATATGATTAACTCTTGAAGAAGGGAGTTATGGGTGCCAACACACTCCCTAACGCCCACGCACAGTTTGAAAATCCAACATATAACTTTATAATTGACCCTTCCTATACGAGTTCCTCCACATCCATGGTTCCACATCTGAGGAATCAGTCAGCCACAAATCACTTAGTCCATAATTACTGGGGAAAAAATGATGTGTAAGTGACCCTCACAGTTCACACCTGTGTTGTTCAAGGTATTGTTGAACCATACTGTGAGCGTATGTTGTGTATACTTGTTCTAGCTGTTTTGGCATACTCCTGGATACAGTTTTTAACTTCTGCAAAACCTAATTTTCTGAGTTACGAAGATACAGGGAAGAAATGTGGTTTCACTAGTTGGAAGGGGTGGTTCTCTTAAAATACAGGTGGGAGCACCCTTAGTTAAATGAGAATATGAGGATTTGTCGTTAAGCAAACAGAAGTGCTGCAGGTCAGGGCGTTGCTGGTATCAATTTTCCCAGGTGCATACACTCCCAGAAACCAAGCAGCCTTTTAATGGAAAGCAGTCTTTATGCAAATGAAGGAATACAAATAAAGTGGAAAGACGCCAGGTTTTCCCCATAAACTTCACACCACTTTTCAGAGACCTCGTGAGGGGCATGCACTTTTCCTTGCTGCTCTTCTATTGCACCCAGCTCCTCTCCCCCCTTAAAAAAAAATACTTTAAACTGCATCTTTTTGCAGTCATTTTGAAAAATCTGATGAGCAGCCTAATTTTTTTCCTCTGTAGAGTTTGGGAGAAATGTACCATGATGTAAGGCATGCAATTAAAATGTGAAGGTAAATGAAGTATTGGCGAATTTGTTTACTTGTGAATTCTCTGTGAGAATGGTTATAATCTCTAATGTTTAAAGCCATCAAATAAAAAGCATTATGAGAAAAGTCTAGGAAACTTCGTTTTAAAAAAAAACAACAAAAATGAAAACTAAGAAAAATCATTTTTGATTGAAATGTAGGCTATCACCTTGTAGTATTCATACTATCAGTGAAAGTGAAAGTCACTCAGTGATGTCTGACTCTTTGCGACCCCAAGGACTATACAGTCCATGGAATTCTCCAGGCCAGAATACTGGAGTGGGTAGCCTTTCCCTTCTCCAGGGGATCTTCCCAACCCAGGAATCTAACTGGGGTCTCCTGCATTGCAGGCAGATTCTTTACCAGCTGAGCCACATGGGAAGCCCTCAGACTATCAGAGTTTTCTTGAAAAGCAATACAGTAATGATGAGCACAGCACACACATGCCTGTGCCTCAGCTCTTTCTTCCCCTTGTCCAAAGGAAGTCACACGTGGCAAGAAATTTATTTCTACATACCATAATTTGCTTAAGTGAGATTTTTGTGAGATTAAAACGTCATATTTCTATTCTGTTCTTTTTATCCAATATACCTATATATATCTCTCCCTCTCATACCTGCTGGCTATGGAAAACAAGAAACATAATCCATATAAGTTTAAAATGTTGCTGTCTTTCTGTGAGATCTGAATGCTGAAGAGAATTTTAAGCATTTAAAATGAATTTTAATTTAAAAATTTTAAACACTTAAAATAGTGTGGATGACCAAGAATGAAATATTTAAACTCATTGTACATTTAATTCACAAGTATAAGTCCCATGTTAGTTACTAAAATGCTGCCATTTACAACAGCATGACTGAGCTGGACAAAGAAATAAGCACGTTGAGAAGTGGCCTGAAAGCAGTAGAGATGGTGAGTCTCTGTTTCTTGTTCTAATTCCCAGTCTTGTCATTACTGGTGTCCAGCGGAGGAGTTGCCAGTTGCCTTGGCATGCTGGTATGCTCGGGAGAAACATTTACTATTAAAAATAAAATGCAAAAACAGAGAAGCAAAGGCAGACTGTGTTTAGCCTGGCGACACAGCAGCGGGCATCACGGGAGCTGGGACACTGGACCCAGAGTTCTACCACTTTGCTACCTGTGACGTAGGACTTGTGACAGTGGATTGGGCTAGAGACTCTTCAAGGTCTGCTCAGTGCTCCTGTTCTCTTGATAAATGTTCACTGTCAGTAGAGCAGTGGAACTTCTCTGTCGTCTTTGCATTGACCCTTTGGGGAGAATGCATTGAACACTTTAAGGGTACAGTCCATTCTTAAGGCGAGGAGATCACGATGGCTCAGAATGCTTGCCCTCCACGTGTTACAGTGGCCAGGAGCAGTCAGTCCAGTTTACCTCCTGTAAAGTGATGACAAAGGTGCCTTTCAAAGGAAGGTGGTGATTTAGGTTAGCCTGGGCCTTAGGGAATAGCTGGCGTGTGTGAGAGGAAGTATCTCTTCTAGATGAGATGAACTTCAAGCTACGGCTTAGAAGGAGGGAGAGTGAGCTTAGGTACAGAGGAGGGAAGCCGCCCAAGTCTACGAGATGACCTAAGCCCGGGCTCCATGGAAGGAAAGCAGATCAGAGTGCTGGAGGAAGAGGAGCCAGTGGCCTTAACCCTGATTTGAGGGCGCGGTGCCCCGTGGGTACCACACGGGGGCTGTCACCAAGATGGAGACAGATTAGGGTGGAAGCCTTGCTCCCAAGAGCAGACAGGGCTCTGGCCTGGCCCTTGGTGCAGGAGGCTGGTTTACAGGCAGCTCGGGAAGGTGCCCCACAGATCAACTTATGGGTAACACCAAAAGGACCCTCCTCCTGCTTGTAAAACTGCCATAGAAAGTAGTTGGCATCATTAAGAAGCTCTAATACAAATTAAAGTCACGATGCTAATCTTTTCTGTTTTTAATAAATTAAGGAGCATGTGAGGTTTTCTCTTTTTCCCTTTTTTGGGGGGAGGAAGAAGAAAGACGTGGTGGGTAGGCCACTGTTTAAAAAGTGCAGGAGATGAATTGAGTGCACTGTTTTCCCAGCCCTGTGGCTGGGAGACTATAAAGGAGCGTGGCACATGGTCCTCGGCTTTCACAGGCCAAACAGGGTAAGGGCGGTTTGGGACAAAGCTTGTTTATAGCCTTCATTCTGCTGTATTTCCTCCCAGTGGAAAGCTTTCTTGAGACTAGCATGGCAGCTGTGACAGCCCTAAAGTCTGATAATGGATGCTCTGAGCCCTGCATCTGAGCTAGTTCAGAACAAGGCATAAGACAGGGGTCCCAAGGAAGTTGTGTGTTTGAGGGATTTATTAAAGGTCATTTTGCTGAAATCTCTCTAGCCCCTGGGTCATGTACACTGTAACACACTCTTCATAGGAAACGGCCTACAGCAGCATCTCTCTACCCCCGGCAGCTTAAATGTTAAGAGGGAGGAAATATTGGGGGGCAGACTTTAACCTGCGCAAATATTCATGTGTCCCAACGGTGCATTGCACAAGTCAGTCATACTGTTGGAAAGATATCAAAGGTGGAATTCTCATGAAATTATACATTCATGAAACACGTTAAAATTGTTTTCACATCTCTGCACCTCACATATATAACTCCCTTACCAACCCAAGGACTAGAATTGTGGCAATTTCTTTTAATCAGAGCAAGTTCCATAAAAGTTTCCACTTTTATTTCACTTGATTCCCCTGGTAATATGTATATTGCCCTCCTTTTATGAGTGAAGAAACTAAGGCCCAGGCTACTTGCCATGGATAAAAACCAAGTCAGTGGTTGAGCTGAATCAACCCCTAGCTTGTGACCTCTACTCTCCTGCTTGTTAGACTCTCTGCCATAGCAGGTATGGAAGAAAATAGAGATCCAGAATAAGTCAATAGATACACAGAGAAGTTGTTACTGAGACCCTGGAGTTAGAGGTTGAGTTCAAATTTTGGCTGTATCACTTATCAGCTACTTGACTTTGAGCAAAGAATGCCTCTGAACCTCAATTTATGTGTCAATACAATTGGCATAATAATTGAACACTCATAGAGATTTTGTGGAATGAAATAGGAGAATGCATCTGGAAATGGTTTAAGTTATTATTGAAATGAAATTTGAATAAGCTGTGTTCATCACCATGGTAATGGAGAGGATGGCTAATTAACACGACACTAACACCTCTACCTGACTGTTCACAAAACCCGAATGGTATGGATGAGAAGAAAAATGGCATTACAGTGCCAAACGCTACAGCTGAAATTCTACTGACCTAGATATCACAGCTTATGAAATAAGTAGACTCGGCAGATACAGAAAAAAGGGGAAAAAATCAAGACACCAGAGTTCTGAGCACAGAATATCTACAAATTCTCTTGCTTTCAGTCACAAACCCTTTTAATCCAACTTGCTCTCCATTATTTAACTTCTATGAATTTTATCCAAATGTTAATCTGCTTACATTCTAAAGCCAGTATACAAAAACCACACCAATAAAGTACTCGGATGACCGGTTAAATTGCATTTTGCAAATGTGTTTACACACATGGGCATGACTCTGGCAGGGTGGGCAGAAGCAGAGCAGGACATGAACTATCATTAAGACGTTTCTGCAGTAGTTTTGATGTGTTTGCCGTTCTGACTTTTATTAAATTTGAGGCATAAGGGAAATGAAACAAGGTGCGTCTGCATCTGAAGCCTGCGTTGACATTATCCATTCCCTGTGTTTAAGGAGCTGGAATATCAGAAGTCTCAGCCCTCACAGCCCGGAGATAAGTTTGTGTCTGTTGTCAGCCAGTTCATCACTGTAGCCAGCTTCAGCTTCTCTGACGTTGAAGATCTTCTAGCAGAAGCCAAAGACTTGGTAAGTTTTCCCTTGCGCACTGAGTATTGCTCGACAGGGCTGGTACTCTCAGGTATTACAATTACTCTTTCATTTCTAGGACTGTGATCAGTTGAAACACACACTTTCTAACTGGCCTGCATCTCTTTAGATTAGTCAGACCTTGGAGTATCTGAACGGTGTTAAACCAGTGAATACTGTGACAGCTTTTTCTTGGTTATTATTGGGCCGAAGCCTTGTGCTTCAGAAACGTGTAAGATGCTCTCCTTACAAGAGCAGATAAGAGACAGGAGAACAGGGTGTTCCCTCTTTAAATCTCTAGAAGAACTTACTAAATGATAGGCACTTTAATTCACAGCCTCGTCACAAAAGGTATAAATAGGACTTTTAAAATGAATTTTGCTATTTACAAAATCTTGTTTTCCTATAAAGGAAAAGTTTTCATTGACAAATACCCAACACCTTAAAATCCCACTACCCCATCTCACAGTCTCTCTCTAGTTATTTCCTTTTCCAGAATTCACACACATTCATATTCCCGTGCACGTTCTCTCATCCTCTTCTTGTTAATAAATGACAGCAAGCAGCTACCCACCCACCCTATTGAGTTCGTCCACAGTGCCCATTTTTCAGCTGTGACAACACTCTTTGCTTGAAACGTGACTCTTCCCCTTGAAACTTGAGTAATGAACCTCATTTTTCAGTTGTAGATATGGATGATTTTGTATGGAAGTGCACACGCACACTGGTTGGAGTTCAGAAGCAGATTGTGTTAAGATACACTGGCTCCTTTCAGCATGAAACCCCACCTCCAACGTTATTAAATAATAAACATAAGACCAGATATATGTTTGAATGACTGCTGTTACCTGATACCCCTGACTGAAACCAGTGACCTGGTGTTAGCAGCCTCCACTCTGATGGCCCCCACCCCAAACCAGACAGTACAGTACCTATTTCAAGGGCTCAGACATTTTCCTAAGAATCCAGTGAATAGTTAATTTTTTATTTATACACACCCTACTTTTTTAAAAATTTTAGTGTGGGAACTTTAGTCTGGGACGAGTTTTCTTCAGATTTCCAAGACCAAAATATACATGACTTCATCATCACTAGAATTCCTAGATAAAAAGATCATTCAGGATGGCTTGAAGTGCAGGAACTTGAATGCTTTTGAAACGCAATTGTAGGCTATCTATTGCTGTTTTGTTCATACCAGAACTTTTAGAAATCAGCTTGTAAAAATCATGGAGCAAGCTAAAGCACTGTGTGTGGTGTGTGAAGAATGTTGTATTTTTCCCTAAAGAGCTTAGTTTCTAATATAATAGCTCCAAATAAGTAAAAGATCGAGGATGCCTCAGTGAAAAGCGAATATTATTATAAATTTAAAGATATGAAATATATGTATAATTGAAAATTGTTTTACTTAAGAAGAAATGTTGAAAATATTTCCTTTATGTAGGTAGTATTGCCAAAGCATCACAGAAACTTAATATATTAAAGGCAAGCAATGCAAGAAAAATAAAAGCAATTAGACCGTGAAGTATTTATGCAGTCCTCCCCAACCTAAGAGTTTCTAACTATGAAGAAAATGAAAGAGCTGGCAATTTTTTAGTAGTTGATAAGGCATAAGGAGTGAGAATTCATTTGACCTTGAAGCTAGAAACACCATCCTTTGCAGCTTAGGCTTAATAGCATGAGATCCTCACAGAAGGAGGTATAGTTCTTAAAAACCAGTTGACTGGCACCGAACAGTATTTGGATGGCCAAAATAACGCTAAGACACTTGAAAGCATACTATCTTGAATTATGAAGATAACCGCCAAAAGAGCTAAAAATGGAAATGTTAAAGACTGGCTGTGCTGTTTCGTTACTGTATATATTTTTTAATTTAATTTTTAAAAATTATCCCTTAATATTTTGCATTTTAGCTGTTTCTAAAAGATTTGCCTTGAAGAGGGCACTAAAACAAAGGTTTTGGAATAAAATTGTATTCTCAGTCCTGAATTTTGGGTTGCCTCAATGATTCCGTAATCGGTGATTGTTTTCTAATTGAGGCCCAGGAAATAGAGTAATACCAGCATTGTTTACGATTAGGAAAAGCAGCTGATTTTGATATTAACCATATGGCATCAATAAATATTAAACTACTTCAAAGAAAAGCTAAAGGGGTAAGTTTCCTTACCCCTGCTGAGTTTGCTATTAGTTTTATATCCTGAGCACTCTGTCCTCTGGTATTCTGCTTTCTTGTTTTTTACTACTGTTTAGTTAACAAGAAGTCATAGGATGTAATCATAGATGTTAAGCTGAAATGAGGTGGACAAGAATAAATGGTTTCCCAAGATGCTGGAGTATTAAATTTTTTCCTTTAGAAATGATTAGATATGTTTAGCAGCCAAAGGTAAATCCAGTGAGTTATATTTGACTCAATTGGAGCTTCAGCCCCTTAAGAGAGATTGATATTTATGTGATCATGGCGTTCTCTTGAAACACTGAACTTCTTAAAACCTTCTTTTTCCCAGTTTACTAAAGCAGTGAAACACTTTGGGGAAGAAGCTGGAAAAATACAACCGGATGAGTTCTTTGGCATTTTTGATCAGTTTCTTCAGGCTGTGTCAGAAGCCAAACAAGAGAATGAAAACATGAGAAAGAAGAAGGAGGAGGAGGAGCGCCGAGCTCGCATGGAGGCTCAGGTAAGAGGGCAGGTGACGGGCCAGCCCCACTTCCCGGAAGTTCTCCACTGCATCCGCTTGGTTTTTAGGAAGCACTCCAATGTGCTGGCAAGGAGGAGGGCATCAAAGCCCCCTCTAGAACGCTACTGGGAGTTTAGTCAGTAGAAAGTTTCTCTTCAGCAATGTGGCAGTCTATATGCAAAGCCTAAAAAAATATATTCACATCCTTTGATCTGGAGTTCCACCTCTTAGAAGTCTTTCTAAAGAAATAATTCTACATTTCCACGAAGAGAACAGCACTCTTTATAATAAAGCCCTAACCTGGGACAGCCTAAACGTTTACCAACTGGGCACTGGTTCTAAATGATGTTCCGTTCAGTATGGTTCACTCACTCAGTCGTGTCTGACTCTTTGTGACCCCATGGACTGCAGCACACCAGGCCTCCCTGTCCATCACCAACTTACAGAGTTTACTCAAACTCATGTCCATTGAGTCAGTGATGCTATCCAACCGTCTCATCCTCTGTTGTCCCCTTCTCCTCCCATCTTCCAGTGAATATTCAGGACTGATTTCCTTTAAGATGGACTGGTTGGATCTCCTTACAGTCCAGTCTCCTTACCGTCAAGAGTCTTCTCCAACACCACAGTTCAAAAGCACCAATTCTTCAGCACTCAGCTTTCTTTATAGTCCAACTCTCACATCCATACATGACTACTGGAAAAACCAAAGCTTTGACTAAACAGACCTTTGTTGGCAAAGTAATCTAAATGATGTAATAGCTACATAATGGACTATTTATGCAGTCCTCAAAAGTCATGTCTTTCTCATGTGAGAAAGCTTACAGAATGGTTTCCACATGAAATATTTTTGTGTAAAGTAAGTGTTGATAGTGGTGAGATATACCCCCAGAAGGTTCATAATGGTTATTTCTTGGTAGAATTAAGGATTACTTTTCCCTTTTTATCTGAATATATACATTTTATATAATGTATGCATATTATTTGGATCTTAATAATTGTAACTCTTGCATAGTGGGTTCTAGGCATCCATGGTAGAGAGAGGCTAAATAAGCCTTTGATGTCAAGAATGTGGCCTGATGAGCATTTGCTTTCATCTGTCTATACCATCAAAGAAACCAGTATTTTTAATTAGAATATCATGAGGTTTACCCAGATTCTAAACAGTGAGAGTCTAATTACAAAATGGTGGTCATTTTTTTCATTGCTCCTTGTTTCTACCACGAGCCCCCTCACATCCCAGTCACCCGCTTGTGACAGCCAAGGGATCGGCAGCTATTGACAGACATGGCGTCACTGCACCACTGCCATCCACAGTGTTCGTCTCCACCGAATACAAAATGCAGTATTGTCCTGACACTTCTCTAAGCGGTTGCTTTCCATTTTGCAGCTCAAAGAACAACGTGAAAGGGAACGGAAAATGAGGAAAGCAAAAGAGAACAGTGAAGAAGGCGGAGAGTTTGATGACCTGGTTTCCGCTTTACGCTCAGGAGAAGTGTTTGACAAAGACCTTTCCAAACTGAAACGGAATCGCAAGCGCATCACCAACCAGATGACGGACAGCAGCCGGGAGAGACCGGTCACAAAACTTAACTTCTAATTTCCCTTGAATTCTTTTTTAGAAAGCTCATTAGCAGCCCTTTGAAGTGACTAGAACTTTTCATTACACTGCCTTGCAATCCAAACAGTGGCAATTTCTCCTTTCATCTGTGAGTGAATGTGTGAACGTGTGTGTGTGTATGTGTGTGTATATATTAAGAAATGTATATAGAAGTCTGAGTGTTGTCTGGAGACCTATGTTTGGTTAAAAAAGAAAAAACAATCTATGTCTATGTATGTGCTCAGAACCCCTTTGTGTATGCATTCATATTGAGTGTGGCTCATCTTCTTTCCCCGAACACCATGACTGTTCAGAAGCACAATACTGTCTCCTGAAAGAGATATGGAGACATTCCCTAGAGTAAAAAGAAAAACAAAAAATAAATAAATATAGCTTGAGAAATATTTTATGGTTTCCAAGCTTGATATACTTTGAAATTATTTTCATTGGTGAAACTGGTGTTGGAAAAATATAGATTTCAAATGGTTTTTGATATTTGACAAGTACGATGCTGGTGCATTGCATCAGTAATTGACAGGACCAGCTTAGAATTTCTGACGTTGGTGTGGGGATGCAGTCTGTAAATGTTTATGGAGAACATCTTGCACACAATCTGAATTTTGTAGAATGTCAATCAGAGTTCTTTTCTATGTTTAAAACCTGGACATCAGTTTCCCTCCCTAATTTCATTGAGTTACCTGCCAAGCACTCATGATGATTTCTTTACATTGCTTTTGGAAAGAACACTATTTATCTAAATGCAATCCATGCTCTTGTTAAAGAACAAAATTACCATAATGTGCTTGTTTTCCTAACAGTATAGAACTATAAACTTTCAAATTTCCCACCCAAGACCTAAAAGAAAGAATTCTCTGAAAGGATAAAAACAATTTTTTAAAAAATTTATGGGGTGCCTTTTTTTTTTTTTTTTTTGGTATTTTCTGTTCTGTAGGACAAGCTGCATCTTCTGTAAATATGTTTCTGAACTGAAGAACACTTAGTGAATGCACAAAATGTCACCACCACCACCAGAGATGCCAAGATCTGTTTATCTCTAAGTATGTTTGAAGTGGTTTGCTGTTTATATGTTGTCATTTTAAATTGTGTGTCAGTAACACTACCTGTAAAATTTCAGTCCAAAAGATAAAGCTCTCAGGGAGAAATGAATAAAAACAATGAACATTAGAAAATAAAATATAGATGCTTACCATTAACCTACCAACTCTTAATATCCTTAAATTATATGATATATACAGAGGACTGTTACTTTTTTTTTTTTTGCTTTGCTTTATTTATTTGTAGTAGGGGAGGGGGGCTAAAGTTCTCTATTTTCTTTCCATCAATCCTGTTGTGGTTGGGTTTCCTGTGGAGAGTAGTTTGTCCTATTGCACTAGAACATTATTTACGCACTAAATTGAGTTTCAGTCAATTAACGAATATTTATTGAAACACCTACTATGTGCCAGGCATTGTAGGGCTACAGTGGTAAGCAAGACAGAGCCCCTGCCCCCAGGGAGCTTAAGCTGTCACGGGGACAGTTAAGGGGCAAACAGAATACCAGTGTGTGTGCTGTATAGGAATCGTGCTATTTAAAATAATTTGTATAAACTATAATGCTTAGTGCAGAGGGCAAGGTCTCTGCACTTCGTCAAAGCTGTGAAATCGTGCTCCAAGAGTTGGCAAGAGCCGTGGTTTTACGTTCTTCCCCCTCATTGCAAACTTAGCGACTTTCTACATATTACACAGAAGTAAATGACTAGCAAATAAAACAGTCACAAATAAATAGCAGACGTCGCGCTCCCCCGGCTCCTAGGTATCAAAGTCTGCATGTATACTGTGTCGAAGATGCAGACTGAGACTTCGCTCAAAAAAGCTTGGAGGCGAGGAGAAGTGGGGTACGCTAGTGGGGTTTGTCTATTCCTTAACTAAAGTGCCTCTATGTATATTCTTTTCTATTTAGAGCAGGAGAAATTTGATCTGGCTTGAGTTTGGGACTGCCTTTTGAAAATGGCTTTGTTTTACAGTTTAAGGAATGGGCAAGTGGAGGGAGTCACATAAAGGAGCAAGTTTGTGCAGCATGTTCCTCTCGCCCTTTGTAATCATCCTCGTTTTGATACGGCCATCCTGGCCGGCCTCCTTTGCCATTTCCGTTTTTCGTTTCTTTCCCCGAAAGCTGTGTGCAGGTCATTCCATGTGCCATTGTTGGAAAAAAAGAAAAAAAACACCTACTTTTTAGATTGGTGCTGGTGTAAGTAGCCACTTTTTCTCTCTTGGGTGTGTATTTCAAAAATTTTTGTTTGTTTTTTTAAATTAATGCCAAAAAGACAAAGCATTATAATTTGTAAACTTAATTATATGTCTTGTATCTTATTAGTTTAGTAGTTGGAACCACTTAGTCTTTAGGTGCAAGACTGTTGTTATAGTACCAAGAAAAAAATGTTGTATGTGTTATGAGACTGTACATTTTTTTTAAATAGCAATATGCAATAAAGAAATGAATTCATTACGTGTATGTATATGCTTTGAGTTTTTAAAACAAACTTCTTTGCAATTTGCACCATTAAATTTAAATATTGCAAGTTGGTTAATTAGGAACTATACAAACTTGTTCATACTGGGCCTTGAAAAGTATAGTTTTCTGCTGTGGCAGCATTCAACACATCCACAGACCACCAGATACTACCTCTTTCTGAAATTAACCTTTTTGTGTAACTCTGTATGAGTTAAATAGTTTCATAGTGAAAGTGAAGTCGCTCAGTCGTGTCCGACTCTGCAACCCCATGGACTGTAGCCCACCATGCTCCTCTGTCCGTGGGATTTTCCAGGCAAGAGTACTGGAGTGGGTTGCCATTTCCTTCTCCAGAGAATCTTCCCCTCCCAGGGATCGAACCCGGGTCTCCTGCATTGCAGGCAGACTCTTTACCGTCTGAACTACTGGTAAAATTATTCAACTGGAGGTATACAAAAGAATCTCTAATCTCTAGAATCAATCTTTTTCATTTTGAAGCATTTCCTTTAAAAAAAATTAATTTATCATATTGGTCAATATGGGAAGAGTCACCTGTACAGAAGAAGGAATGTGCATTGTATCCTCTGAAAACTGGCACTCTCTCTTGGCCCCATGTCACTTTGGTTTCCTGGCTGTCCTCTACCCAATGTAAAATCAAGCTGAAAACAAAGGATCCTAGTAGTGGTTGCTTGAGAATCCAAGCACTTCTGATCTTGGGAATGGACTCATGATATTCTTATAATTACTTTTTATTTAGCTCCTGGATACTGCATAATATCCAAACGTTTTTTTGTTCTTTTGCACTGGCATTCAGATGGGAGAGATCCTTCTCCATGGTAGGGAAATGTTATATTCCTCCCTACAGTGGAATATACCATTTCCTCTTTACACATTTGAGTGTGGCGCTACATACGGAACCACCTAGCCCCTCAGCTGCCCTGGGGTATTGATAGAAACAGGGGAAAGCCTGAAACTTTGAGATCATTATGCCTACTTGTATGTGTTCAGTTTTCCTCAGAAAATGATCCCTAGGGAAAATGTGCTTCTGTCAACTGATGAAGCTATTCAAACCTTCCAGGATTCTGCCCTTTTTCTATAACTTAACATGGATAATCTTTAATAAACTAGTTTGAAAGTGAAGTCGCTCAGTCGTATCCGACTCTTTGCGACCCCCATGGACTGTAGCCTACCAGGCTCCTCCGTCCATGGGATTCTCCAGGCAAGAGTACTGGAGTAGGGTGCCGTTTCCTTCTCCAGGAGATCTTCCCAACCCAAGGATTGAACCCGGGTCTCCTGCATTGCAGGCAGATGCTTTACCATCTGAGCCACCAGGGAAGACTAGTTTGGATACAATTATTTAATAGATTAAGTTCTGAAAGGGAATTTTCTGTGACTTTTAAAAAAAAATAGCAACCACCACCTGTTTCCTATTATATGGAAAACCTAAGTTAAGTCCTCCCAAGGTTTAACAGCTACTTGATACCATTTGGTTCCATAAGCACTAACTTCAGGAACCATGGGACTATGTATGGAGAGACTGAAAGGGTTCTTGCATCAGGGTCATTCATGAACCATTATACTGAGTTCAGTGCTCATTTTCTCCATTAGGACGATATATATAGGTTTATGTCTCTATATCCCTGTGCCCTCTGTTACTGGGAACTCTACTGAAGTCTAAAGCCTTTTGAGTTCATAATAAAGAAATGGCTTAACATCTATAAATTCTTTATCTTGGAGAAAGCTTGGAATCCCGGAAGGAAGGAAATGTAAAAGGAGTTTCATGTTTTCCATCAGTTCAGTTCAGTTCAGTTGCTCAGTCGTGCCCGACTCTGTGACCCCATGAATTGCAGCACGCCAGGCCTCCCTGTCCATCACCAACTCCCGGAGTTCACTCAAACTCATGTCCATCGAGTCAGTGATGCCATCCAGCCATCTCATCCTCTGTCGTCCCCTTCTCCTCCTGCCCCCAGTCCCTCCCAGCATCAGGGTCTTTTCCAATGAGTCAACTCTTCGCATGAGGTGGCCAAAGTACTGGAGTTTCAGCTTTAGCACCAGTCCTTCCAGTGAACACCCAGGACTGATTTCCTTTAGAATTGACTGGTTGGATCTCCTTGCAGTCCAAGGGACTCTCAAGAGTCTTCTCCAACACCACAGTTCAAAAGCATCAATTCTTCGGCACTCAGCTTTCTTCACAGTCCAACTCTCACATCCATACATGACCACTGGAAACACATAGCCTTGACTAGACAGACCTTTGTTGGCAAAGTATGTCTCTGCTTTTGAATATGCTATCTAGGTTGGTCATAACTTTGCTTCCAAGGAGTAAGCGTCTTTTAATGTCATGGCTGCAGTCACCATCTGCGGTGATTTTGGAGCCCAAAAAAATAAAGTCTGCCACTGTTTCCACTGTTTCCCCATCTATTTCCCATGAAGTGATGGGACCAGATGCCATGATCTTCGTTTTCTGAATGTTGAGCTTTAAGCCAACTTTTTCACTCTCCTCTTTCACTTTCATCAAGAGGCTTTTTAGCTCCTCTTCACTTTCTACCATAAGCGTGGTGTCATCTGTATATCTGAGGTTATTGATATTTCTCCTGGCAATCTTGACTCCAGCTTGTGCTTCTTCCAACCCAGCGTTTCTCATGATGTACTCTGCATATAAGTTAAATAAGCACGGTGACAATATACAGCCTTGACATACTCCTTTTCCTATTTGGAACCAGTCTGTTGTTCCATGTCCAATTCTAACTATTGCTTCCTGACCTGCATATAGGTTTCTCAAGAGGCCGGTCAGATGGTCTGGTATTCCCATCTCTTTCAGAATTTTCCACAGTTTATTGTGATCCACACAGTCAAAGGCTTTGGCATAGTCAATAAAGCAGAAGTAGATGTTTTTCTGGAACTCTCTTGCTTTTTCAATGATCCAAAAAATGTTGGCAATTTGATATCTGGTACCTCTGCCATTTCTAAAACCAGCTTGAACATCTGGAAGTTCATGGTTCACATATTGCTGACCCCTGGCTTGGAGAATTTTGAGCATGACTTTACTAGCATGTGAGATGAGTGCAATTGTGCGGTAGTCTGAGAATTATTTGGCATTGCCTTTCTTTGGCATTGGAATGAAAATTGACCTTTTCCAGTCCTGTGGCCACTGCTGAGTTTTCCAAATTTACTGGCATATTGAGTGTGGCACTTTCACAGCATCATCTTTCAGGATTTGAAATAGCTCAACTGGAATTCCATCACCTCCACTAGCTTTGTTCATAGTGATGCTTCCTAAGGCCCACTTGACTTCACATTCCAGGATGTCTGGCTCTAGGTGAGTGACCACACCATCGTGATGATCTTGGTTGTGAAGATCTTTTTTGTACAGTGCTGTATATTCTTGCCACCTCCTCTTAATATCTTCTGCTTCTGTTAGGTCCATACCATTTCTGTCCTTTATCGAGCCCATCTTTGCATGAAATGTTCCCTTGGTATCTCTAATTATCACCTCCAAGGTCAGGGGTGGCGGCCAAGAGGAGCTACCCCACACCCAAGGTCAGGGGTAGAGGCCGAGAGGAGCAACCCCACGTCCAAGGAGCAGTGGCTACGTGGGCCTAGGAGGGCCTAGAGGAGCTACTCCACGTTCAAGGTCAGGAGGGGCAGCTGTGAGGAGATACCCCTCGTCCAAGGTAAGGAGCAGTGGCTGTACTTTGCTGGAGCAGCCATGAAGAGATACCCCATGTCCAAGGTAAGAGAAACCCAAGTAAGATGGTAGGTGTTGCAAGAGGGCATCAGAGGGCAGACACAATGAAACCATAATCACAGAAAATAGTCAATCTGATCACACGGACCACAGCCTTGTCTAACTCAATGAAACTAAGCCATGCCATGTGGGGCCACTGAAGACGGGCGGGTCGTGGTGGAGAGGTTTGACAGAATGTGGTCCACTGGAGAAGGGAATAGCAAACCACTTCAATATTCTTGCCTTGAGAATCCCATGAACAGTATGAAAAGGCAAAATGATAGGACCCTGAAGGATGAACTCCCCAGCTCAGTAGGTGCCCAATATGCTACTGGAGATCAGTGGAGAAATAACTCCAGAAAGAATGAAGGGATGGAGCCAAAGCAAAAACAATACCCAGTTGTGGATGTGACTGGTGATAGAGGCAAGGTCCGATGCTGTAAAGAGCAACATTGCATAGGAACCTGGAATGTTAGGTCCATGAATCAAGGCAAATTGGAAATGGTCAAACAGGACATTGCCTGTCAAACAGGCAAGAGTGAATGGCAACATTCTAGGAATTAGCGAACTAAAATGGACTGGAATGGGTGAATTTACCTCAGATGACCATTATATCTACTACTGTGGGAAGGAATTCCTTAGAAGAAATGGAGTGGCCATCATGGTCAACAAAAGAGTCCGAAATGCAGTACTTGGATTCAATCTCAAAAATGACAGAATGATCTCTGTTCATTTCCAAGGCAAACCATTCAATATCACAGAAATCCAAGTCTATGCCCCAACCAGTAACGCTGAAGAAGCTGAAGTTGAATGGTTCTATGAAGACCTACAAGACCTTTTAGAACACCCAAAAAAGATGTCCTTTTAATTATAGCGGACTGGAATGCAAAGTAGGAAGTCAAGAAACACCTGGGGTAACAGGCAAATTTGGCCTTGGAATACGGAATAAAGCAGGGTAAAGGCTAATAGAGTTTTGCCAAGAGAACACACTGGTCATAGCAAACACCCTCTTCCAACAACACAAGAGAAGACTCTACACATGGACATCACCAGATGGTCAACACCGAAATCAGACTGATTATATTCTTTTCAGCCAAAGATGGAGAAGCTCTATACAGTCAGCAAAAACAAGACCAGGAGCTGACTATGGCTCAGATCATGAACTCCTTATTGCAAAATTCAGACTTAAATTGAAGAAAGTAGGGAAAACCACTAGACCATTCAGGTATGACCTAAATCAAATCCCTTATGATTTACAGTGGAAGTGAGAAATAGATTTAAGGGACTAGATCTGATAGAGTGCCTGATGAACATGGACGGAGGTTTGTGACATTGTACAGGAGACAGGGATCAAGACCATCCCCATGGAAAAGAAATGCAAAAAAGCAAAATGGCTGTCTGGGGAGGCCTTACAAATAGCTGTGAAAAGAAGAGAAGCAAAAAGCAGAGAAAAGGAAAGATATAAACATCTGAATGCAGAGTTCCAAAGAATAGCAAGAAGAGGTAAGAAAGCCTTCCTCAGTGATCAATGCAAAGAAATAGAGGAAAACAACAGAATGGGAAAGACTAGAGATCTCTTCAAGAAAATTAGAGATACCAAGGGAACATTTCATGCAAAGATGAGCACAATAAAGGACAGAAATGGTATGTTTTCCATAGCAAAGAGCAATTACTTTTTATTCATCGTGTAGGGAAAACATCAGATCTAACCTTTGGCCTCTTCACTGACATGCTTTTGTCTACTGCAATCAGCTGTGTGTTGCCATGGTATCAAACAAACAGCATGAACACGAGATTGTACACTAAGGGGTTCTGACAATGGAGATCGTTATTTTAATCAAACCTGGGTATGTCTGTGTTTTTATGGGGAAAAAAAAATTTCCCGTGCCATTTATATAAAGCGTGTGTTCTCTCTGCTTCTCTGCCTGTGGTTTCTTTCATTGGGAGGAAGAATAAAGGTCATAGTTGTGTATTGATCTTACCATCTCCCACTTAATTTACACCCTTTATGGTCATGTGTGGACATTCCTGTGGCAAAGGAAGCTGCAATCCCCCCATCAATGGTGAGCATCTCTTAGCATCCTTACCCCCATCCTCCCATCTCACTTCCAATGTAAAAATACTTTCCTAAGTCAAGTGAGATTGAGGGGCCACCCTGACTCAGGGATAGGACGAATGCCAAGACAGGAGGTGATTGTGGTGCCAAGCAATGACTCAGGAAGACAGGGTAGCAGGGAGAAGGAGGTGTCTACCAGATGTTAAAGAGAGAAAAGTCCTGCTCCCTTCAGCAGTGCATATACTAAAATAGGAATGATAAAGAGAAGATTATCATGGACCTGTGAAAGGATGATAACAAAAATTCATGAAGCGGTTCATATTTTTGGAATCTAATAAAATGGTATAGATGATATTATTTGCAAAGCAGAAATACAGACACAGATATAGAGAACAAACATGGATACCAAGAGGGAAAAGGGGAGGGTGGTGGGATGAGCTGAGAGATTTGAGACTGATACATATACATCAATATGTATAAAAGAGGTAATTAACGAGAACCTGCTGTATAGCACAGGGAAGGCTTCTCAGTGCTCTGTGGTGACCGGAATAGAAAAGAAGTCCAAAAGGGAGGGGATTTATGGATATGTATGGCTGACTCATTTTGCTGTAGAGCTGAAACTAACAATATTGTAAAGCAGCTATACTCCAATAAAAATTAACTTAAAAGAGAAAAGCTCGTGTACGCCTGGCCAGACATTTCCCTACCAAGCCTGCTGAGGCTGCCCTCCTTTCTCACACACACCCACTCGACTAAAACTCTGTTAACTAAGGATGTCCTTTGACTTCCCAGTTTATTCACATCTGAGCATATTAAAAAAAAAAAAAAAAAAAAAACCACCCTTTGAGACTTCAGTCCAGCCTCTAAAAGCTCAGGATTAACTCTTGGACCAATAGGACCTTGCTGTCCATGTCTCAGCTCTTTACTTTATCTGGGGGGTGGCACTGGAGGAGAGGAGGCAGAAACAAAGGCAGGGTTGGTCACTAGTGAGCTAGTCACATTGGGCAGTTCAGATGATCAACTTTTAGGATTTCCAGACTGAGAGTTTCTGCAGGTTGACTGTCACTGGAAGGCACACAGGAAGGGCCTGCCTTTCCCCCTCGCTCCCTCCCTCCCGCTCTCTTCCTTCCCTCATTAGTTACTCCACCATCATAAAGACCTCATTATTGGAATTGTCTTAAAAGCCTTTTGCAGAAAAACAGTCCTGTCCTATCGCCTTGAATGTGAGATATTTGACCCTGAAATGCACCAGCTGTTTAGTGACCTGACATTTTTATGGCTGGTGAGTTCACACCAAGAGCTTGGCCTTCCGAGTTGGCTAGCGGCACTGCTAAGAGAGGTCAGGCCGGCCCTGTTTCACTGGGGTGCTGCTGAAGGATTAATGCAAAGGGGAAGGAGTCTCTACCACGCAATCTGGAGAAATGATGCTTCCAGGGCAACTGGCATAGACTTGCCCTCACGAGCATGCGGTGCAGGTGACCCTGACCACTCCTGGAAATATCCCCATGAAAATCAAAGCATTAAAATCCTCCCCACAGATGACTGTTCCCAAGCTTCCTTGTCCTGATTTCTATGCAGCACACTGGAACCTGTTCATTCTTGAGTTGTCTGTTTCTGGCGTACATGAACTGGGACCCTCGCAGACTTCCATAGTACCTTCACTTCCCTTTTTGGGAGCTGGGCAGAGCAGTTCTACAGCTTTCCATCAAAGGGTGTCATGGTTCTGCCTCAGAGGTCTCTGGGTGCCAGGGCGTCACTGCAGCCCACTGACTAGCATTAAACACACTGTCCTGATGGCATTGTCCGACAGTCACACAGTTGCTTAGAGCAGATTACGTTTCAGGAGCAGAGCGGCTCATTCCTGGGTTTCCTTTTGTTTTCCAGGCAACCGTGGTAACGCGGATCCTCAGAGCCCCATGGGAGCTGCACTGAAACCGCATGCATTGATTTAGTCATAAAATCAATGCATGCCCCTGACACGGCTTTTCCCTGTACAGATTTCAGTGACCTGGGCAGAATGAAGTTGGAAGAGGAGGAAGGAACAAATCTTACTCACTGGATGGGCCTCCTGCTCTCGTCACAGGGTGGCCACAGCTGGATGGCGCTGTTTGAGTGGACGCTGCATTTTAGAGGCAACCAAAATACTTCCCAGTGAGGAGGCTTCAAAACTCTCAGAGGCATCCACTGACAAGAACCTTTTAGCTCACAAATTATGAAGAAGACACGGCAGTGGGCCTCACACATTTGAAGAGAGAGATTTAGTCTCTATTTCCCTAGAAGGCAGGGCTGCAACCATGGGTGAAAATCACCTGCACACTGATTTCACTTCTCCTAACCTAAGTCGCTCAATCATGTACAACTTTGTGACCCCACGGACTGTAGACCAGGCTCCTCTGTCCATAGGATTCTCCAGGCAAGAACACATGAGTGGGTTGACATGTCCTCCTTCAGGGGATCTTCTGGACTCAGGGATCGAACCAGCGTCTCCTGAGGCTCTTGAGTTGGCAGGCAGGTTCTTTACCACTGAGCCACCCTAACCTGTAGAGACGCTCCCAACTCCTTAAACTAATAGCAACTGGACAAGCTGCCTCATAAGACACTGAGTCCACCCATCCTTAGAGGCATTCAAATCTCTAGAAAATGGCCATCCATCCCATTAGGGATGGAGCCAGCAGTTTAGGATTAAGTGGCAGGTTTGATAAATGATTTTTTTTAAACTTTATTTTGGAAATAATTTCAAACTTAAAAAAAAAACTGCAAAAATTAAAATATCATGAAGATCATCCTATCCCCTTTTCCTAGATTCACTTACTATTAACATCTCACCCCATTTGCTTCATTTGTTCTCTTGTTTTGTATGTATGTGTGCACATGTATTTTTTTTTTTTCCCTGAATGATTTGAGGGTAAATTGCATGTATGTGTGCTGTGCTTAGAGTCTTTGCAACCCCATGGACTGTAGCCTGCCAGGCTCCTCTGTCCACAGGGATTCTCCAGGCAAGAATATTAGAGTGGGTTACCATGCCCTCCTCCAGGGGATCTTCCCAACCCAGGGATCGAACCCAGCTCCCCTGCATTACAAACAGATTCTTTACGGTCTGAGTCACCAAGGAAATCCCAATTGCATGTATCATGGCCCTTAATTCCTGAATACTGCAGTATGCATTTCCTAAGAACAGGGCTACATTCATAAATTATTTCACATTTATCAGCTTTATAAATTTATACTGATGTGTGTGTCTGATCAACCATCCATGTTCCAATTTTGTCAGCTGACATAAGAATGAATGCCCTTTGCATCATGTCACCCCTCCAGAAAGGATCTAGTCCAAGATTCAGATACTGCATTTAGTTGTCATATCTCTTTAGCCTCTTATCAGCCTTTGTCTTTCATGACGTTGACATATTTTAACACTAGTCCTGTGGATGGAGAATGGCCACCACAAAGATGACCCTGTTTAGTCCCCAGAACCTGTGAATATGTAATATGTTACCTTACATGGCAAAGAGGGCTGTGGCGATGTGATTATGGATCCTGAGATAGGAAGTCTGCCCTGCATCATCTAGGTGGGCCCAGTGTAATCTTATAAGGGTCCTTATAAGAAAGATGCAGGAGGATCAGAGAAGGTGTGAGAACAGGAGCAGAGGTAGTGTGACTTTTGCCTTTGAAGATGGAAGGGGGCCATAAGCCAAGGAAAACAAGTACCACCTCCCCCCTCCACCTACTTCTTTCATGGTTTTCACTTTTTTTGAGAATTAGGTCATATATTCTCAGCTGGAACACATCACACATGGTATCAAGAAATCACATCTCAAAACACTTTTGTCCGTCCCTCATAGGTGACATAAGTTCTGATCACCCAGTCAAGGTGTCACCCAATTTCTTCTCTGTGTAGTTAATTACAGGGTTTTGTTCTTTTTCGAAATTAATAAGCAGTCTGCTGCTGCTGCTGCTAAGTCGCTTCAGTCGTGTCCGACTCTGTGCAACCCAATGGACAGCAGCCCACCAGGCTCCCCCGTCCCTGGGATTCTCCAGGCAAGAACACTGGAGTAGGTTGCCATTTCCTTCAATGCATGAAAGTGAAAAGTGAAAGTGAAGTCGCTCAGTCGTGTCCGACCCTCAGTGACCCCATGGACTGCAGCCTTCCAGGCTCCCCCGTCCCTGGGATTCTCCAGGCAAGAGTACTGGAGTGGGGTGCCATTGCTGCTCCTCACCAAAATATCCCCATAGGTTTAGCATCCATCAGTGGTTTTTGGCTGAAACAATCTTTATAATAATTACAAAGTAATGATATAGTTCAGTTCCAACACTCTCTCTGCATTTACCAGTTGGTCTCAATGTTCTACTGTAAGCAAGATCCCACCTACCTCTTCCACTGTTAATTATCTATGATTAATATGGGCTCATAAAGTCTTGTTTTCTCAGTAATTTTTTTATGCTCAGATTGTTCTAGATTTGACCAGAAAGAACCCTCTCAAGCTTGCTCCTGTGTCCTTGTAACATATCATATTTTTAAAAAACATTGTGATTTTCTAACAAAATCAAAGTCTCCAGGTTTATCTCGTACCTACCCTGCCTCAGCCTTGGAGTAAGACATTTCTCCAAGGACTTCTGATGCCTTTCAGTGGGCATATTATTAGAGATCAAGATTTATTTTGCTTCTTGACCCTTTCCACATAGTGAGGAAACATATACATGTATATTTCCATATAACACACATACACAGAAATCTGTGCTACACTTAGTCGCTCAGTCATGTCGGACTCTGTGCGACCCCATGTACTGTAGCCTGCTAGGCTCCTCTGTCCATGGGGATTCTCCAGGCAAGAATACTGGAGTGGGCTGCCATACTCTCCTCCAGGGGATCTTCCCAACCCAGGGATTGAACCCAGGACTCCTGTATTGCAGGCAGATTCTTCACTGTCTGAGCCACCAGAGAAGCACAGAAATATACATGTGCACCAAAATAAATATACCCATAAGATGTTTTAGAAATGATAACTCACACCAATTCCTCAAATTACTCTATCCCACAGGGTCCTCCTTGTCTCCTCTTCTGTATCTGTATGTCTCTCCTTCCAGGGTGAGAACTCCAAGTCCTAACCATATCAATACATTTACTCATTTGCTCACTCCTATATTGAATATAAAAGAGCTTCTGAATTGCTTCTTACACAACACTACTGAAAACTAATCTACTAAAGAGCACAGAATTTGTATATACTTTTCTCTTCTACTTCCCCTCCCCACATTCCGCTCTCTTCCAGACTGAGAAAGATAATCGAAAAATGTGTGCATAAAATTACTTGGATTGGCTCTTTTTTCCTCCCCCTTTTGTAAGTGTTACATGTTAGTCACTCAGTCCTGTCCAACTCTTTGCAACTCCATGGACTGTAGCCTTCCCTCCTCCAGGTGATCTTCCTGACCCAGGAATTGAATCTGTTCTCTGCATCGCAGGCAGATTCTTTACCATGTGAGCCACCAGGTTATAGTAATGTTTTGAAATACACTCCTGCTGCTGCTGCTGCTGCTGCTGCTGCTGCTGCTAAGTCGCTTCAGTCATGTCCAACTCTGTGCGATCCTATGGATGGAAGCCCACCAGGCTCCACTGTCCTTGGGATTCTCCAGGCAAGAACACTGGAGTGGGTTGCCATTTCCTTCTCCATGAAATATACTAGTTTTATTTGTTTCCATTTTCTTTCAGTTTTGGTTAGGTTTTGTCCCCTTCTTAATCTTACTACTTTTATGTTTTATTTTTTTTTTTAACTTTACAATATTGTATTAGTTTTGCCAAATATCAAAATGAATCTGCCACAGGTATACATGTGTTCCCCATCCTGAACCCTCCTCCCTCCTCCCTCCCCATACCATCCCTCTGGGTTGTCCCAGTGCACCAGCCCCAAGCGTCCATATGCAGTCAACTAACATACTTTCAAAGTCAAAACTCTATGAAAAAGATATACATAGACTCTCCTGTGTCCCTTTCACTCAACTCTGAAGTTGTAGGTACTCAACTCTAACACTCAGTGGAAATGATGTCTGGTTGTGGATGTGTCTGGTAGTGAAAGTAAAGTCCAATGCTATAAAGAACAATATTGCATAGGAACCTGGAATGTTTGATCCATGATTAAAGATAAATGGGATGTGGTCAAACAGGAGACAGCAAGAGTGAACGACATTTTAGGAATCAGTGAACTAAAATGAATAGGAATGGATGAACTTAGTTCAGATGGCCATTATATCTACTATTGTGGGAAAGAATCTCTTAAAAGAAATGGAATAATTCTCACAGTCTACAAAAGAGTCTGAAATGCAGTACCTGGGTGCAATCTCAAAAATGACAGGGTGATCTCGATTCACTGACAAAGGAAACGATTCAGCATCACAGTAATCCAAGTGTATGTCCAAACCACTAATGCCAAAGAAGCTGAATGGTTCTAAGACCTACAAGACCTTCTAGAACTAAAACCCAAAAAAAGATGTCCTTGGTGGCTCAGAGGTTAAAGCATCTGCCTGCAATGGGGGAGACACGGGTTCGATCCCTGGGTCGGGAAGATCCTGGAGAAGGAAATGGTGACCCACTCCAGTATTCTTGCCTGCAGAATCCCTGGTGGGAGGAGCCTGGTAGGCTACACTCCATGGGGTCGCAAAGAGTCAGACACAACTGAGCAACTTCATTTTCACTTTTCACTTTTCATCATAGGGGACTGGAATGCAAAAGTAGGAAGTCAGAGACACCTGGAGTAACAGGCAAGTCTGGCCTTAGAGTACAAACCGAAGCAGGGCAAAGGCAAATAGAGATTTGCCAAGAGAATGC
The DNA here is from genome assembly GCF_029378745.1 of Bos indicus. NCBI lineage: Eukaryota > Metazoa > Chordata > Mammalia > Artiodactyla > Bovidae > Bos > Bos indicus. The sequence continues at coordinate 71,484,775 of NC_091769.1, forward strand.
ACTGGTCATAGGAAACACCCTCTTCCAATAACATAAGAGATGATTCTACACATGGACATCACCAGATGGTCAACACCGAAATCAGATTGATTATATTCTTTGCAGCCGAAGATGGAGAAGCTCTATACAGTCAGCAAAAACAAGACCAGGAGCTGACTGTGGCTCAGATCATCAGCTCCTTATTGCCAAATTCAGACTTAAATTGAAGAAAGTAGGGAAAACTACTAGGCCATTCAAGTATGACCTGAATCAAATCCCTTATGATTATACAGTGGAAGTGACAAATGGATTAGAGATTAGATCTAAAAGAGTACCTGAACAACTATGGATGGAGGTTCATAACATTGTAGGAAGCAGTGACCAAAACCAACCCCAAGAAAAAGAAATGCAACAAGGCAAAATGGTTGTCTGAGGAAGCCTTACAGATAGCTGAGAAAAGAAGAGAAGTGAAAGGCACAGGAGAAAAGGAAAGATATACCCATCTGAATGCAGAGTTCCAAAGAATAGCAAGGAGAGGTAAGAAAGCCTTCCTCAGTGATCAATGCAAAGAAATAGAGGGAAACAATAGAATGGGAAAGACTAGAGATCTCTTCAAGAAAATCAGAGAAACCAAGGCAACATTTCATTCAAAGATGGGCACAATAAAGGTCGGAAATGCTAAGGACTTAACAGAAGCAGAAGAGATTAAGAAGAGGTGGCAAGAATACACTGAAGAACTATACAAAAAAGATCTTAATGACCCGGATAACCACGATGGTGTGGTCACTCACCTAGAGCCAGACATCCCGGACTGTGAAGTTAAGTGGGTGTTAGGTAGCATTACTATAAACAAAGCTAGTGGAGATCATGGAATTCCAGCTGAGTTATTTCAAATCCTAAAAGATGAATCTGTTAAAGTGCTGCCCTCAATATGCCAGCAAATTTGGAAAAGTCAGCAGTAGCCACAGGACTAGAAAAGGTCAGTTTTCATTCCAATCCCAAAGAAGGGTAATGTTCACACTACTGCACAACTGCAGTTTTTCACATGCTAGCAAGGTAATGCTCATGATCCTTCAAGTTAGGTTTCAGCAGGATGTGAAAGGAGAACTTCTAGATATACAAGCTGGATTTAGAAAAGGGAGGAGCCAGAGAGCAAATTGCCAACATCCACTGGATCATCGAAAAAACAAGAGAGTTCCAGAAAAACTTCTGCTTTATTGAGTATGGTAAAGCCTTTGATTGTGTGGATCACAACAAACTGTAGAAAATTCTAAAAGAGATGGGAATACCAGACCACCTTACCTGCCTCCTGAGAAACCTCTATGCAAGTCAAGAAGCAGCAGTTAGAATCAGACATGGAACAGAAGACTGGTTTCAAAATTGGGTAATATGTACATTGAGGCTGTATGCTGTCACCCTGCTTATTTAATTTATATGCAGAGTACATCATACAAAACATAGGGCTGGATGAAGCACAAGTGGGAATCAAGTGTTTTGGGAGAAGTATCAATAACCTCAGATATGCAGATGATACCACCATAATGGCAGAAAGCACAGAGGAATTAAAGAGCCTCCTGATGAAAGTGAAAGAGGAGAGTGAAAAAGAAGCTGGCTTAAAATTCAACATTCAAAAACTAAGATCATGCCATCCAGTCCCATCACTTCATGACAAATACATGGGGAAACAACGGAAACAGTGAGACACTTTATTTTGGGGGGTTCCAAAAATCACTGCAGACAGTGACTGCAGCCATGAAATTAAAAGATGCTTGCTCCTTGGAAGAAAAGCTATGACAAACATAGAGAGCATAATAAAAAGCAGAGACATCACTTTGCTGACAAAGGTCCGTCTAGTCAAAGCTATGGTTTTTCTAGTAGTCATGTACGGACAGGAGAGTTGGACTATAAAGAAGGCTGAGCACCAAATTGAAGCTTTTGAACTGTGGTGCTGGAGAAGACTCTTGAGAGTCACTGGACTGCAAAGGAGATCAAACCAGTCAATCCTAAAGGAAATCAACCCAGAATACTGATCAGAAGGACTGATGCTAAAACTGAAATTCCAGTACTTTGGCCATCTAATGTAAAGAGCCGACTCACTGGAAAAGACCCTCATGCTGGGAAAGACTGAAGGCAGGAGGAGAAGAGAATGAACCGGATGACATCAGTGACTCAATGGACATGAGTCTGAGCAAACTCCAGGAGATGGAGGAATGTTGCAGTCCTGGGGCTGCAACTGTCGGACATGACTGAGCGACTGAACAACAACAACAAAGCTGTAGGTACTCAACTTGAACATTTTCTTTTATAATGATAAATGTAAGTGTTCGCTTATTTTTCCTTCTTTTTTGCACAAAAGGTAGTATGCTCTTTTGCAGTGAGCCTTGTACACTTAAAATCTGCTGGAAATTACTCCATATTGATTCACGCAGATCTTCAACTTCATTAACGTTTGCAGCTGCATTGTATTCCATTGTGTGTACTGAATGTGTGTGTGTGTGTGTGTGTGTGTGTGTGTGTGTATTAAGTTGCTTTAGTCATGTCCAACTCAGCGACTGTATGAACTGTACCCTTCCAGACTCCTCTATCCATGGGATTCTTCAAGCAAGAATACTGGAGTGGGTTGCCATGCCCTCCTCCAGGGGATCTTCCTGAGCCAGGGATCAAACCCGCATCTCCTATGTCTCCTGCCTTGGCAGGTCGATTCTTTAGCACCACCCGGGAAGCCCCTGATTAAACATAGTTTATTCAAGCAAAATCCAAAATTTTCCAGTTATATACATATCATTGCAATAAATAACCTTGTGCTTCTCTATTAATTATTGTTGGAGGTTTATTTCCAGTATAAATTCCTAGAAATGGGATCACTAGGTTGAAGAGTAAACACCCAGGTCATTTTATTAAAGATCGTTAAATTCCCCTCAGAGGGGTTGTACCATATCACATGCCTTCCAGCAGCGTGTTGGTGTGCCTAATGGATTCAATCAGTTCTTACAATTTCCACTGTTACCCACCCTCACCAGCAACAAAGCACTGTCATCTCTCCTCTGGACTATGGCAATGGCCTCCTAACTAGTCTCTCTGTTTCAGCCTTTCCCCCCCATAATCTATCCCCAACACAATAGATAAAGTGATGTTTTCAAGGTGTATGTAAAATCGCTGCAGTCTGCTGAAGCCCTGCCTAGCTATCTCACTTAGAATAAATGCAGCAGTTCTCACAACAGTATCTTTGGTCCTAAATGGTCTGGATGCCAGCCCAGCTCCATCACCTCTCTGACCTCATCTGTCCCTGTTACTTTCCCTCTTTCTCCCTTTGCTTCCTCTTCTTTCTTGATCATACCAAATGCTGACCTACATCAGTCTTTGCACTTCTGTTTCCTTTGCCTAAAACACTCTTCCCTAAGCTACCACATCACTTTCTCTGTCATCTTCTTGAGAGTAATTTTCTTTTTTTTTGGCTATGTCATATGGCTTGCAGGATCTTAGTTCCCTGACCAGGGATTGAACCCAGGCCGAGGCAATAAAGATGTGGAGTTCTAACTACTGGACCGCCATGGAATTCCCTGAGGTTTTTCTTCTAATGTAACCTTCTTGCCACTCAATTTACGATTACAATCCATACATATCCCAGCAACCATCCCTGTTCTCTGCTCTCCTTCATAACACTTATTACATATTTTACATACTATTTTTTTTATGTCTCCTGCTCCAACCCCACCCATTAAAATAAAAGCTCCATGAAGTCAGTGATATAACTCTGCTTTGTTCACTGAGGATTCCCAGCACCTGGAACAAGGTCTGACATACTAGAGGATCTCACGGTGTGTGTTGAGTTGAGTGACTGACTTCAATATACCATTCTCTTTAATGGATCAAATATGCAAAAAAACAGAGATAATGTGACTAATGCAACTGATGAGGCAATTACCAATACATTTTCTACAAAGTAAATCTTTGTTGTAGGGACTATTGTGTGCATCGTAGGATATTTAGCAGTGGCTCTGGCCTCTACCTTCCCAAGTTGTGACAACCAAAAATGTCTCCAGACACTGCTAAGGGTCCCCTGGGGAGTAATCTCTCTCTCAGTTGACACCCACCCATCTATGCTTATGTTCCTAAAATTAAGCCATACATGCGCAAAAAGAGCAGAACTTAATAATAAAAGTTTAAACAAAAAATATCACCATCATTTGGGAAGAAGATTTTCCAAGAAATACTGGGTCAAAAGTTAACCAAAACTATATCTAAGATCTGTTTAAAATAGGGTTGCCAGATAAAATACAGGATACCCAATTAAATTATAATTTCAGATAATAATTTTTTAGTGTAAGCATGTCCCATGCAATATTTCAGACACATTTACACCAAAAAATTTATCTGTTGTTTATCTGAAATTGAAATTTAACTGCAGAGTTTGATATGTTACTTGCTAAATGTGGCAACTCTATAAAATAATGAGTATATACATTGTTATCTAAAAAATACAGCTACAATATATAGAATACAGCCCAAATTCAAAGGCAAAGTTATATATGTTGATGCTTTCATTTCTTAACAAGAGAAATGACTAAAAATTAACTAAAAGTTTAAACAATGAGAAAAGCACAAAATAAACAAAGAAAACAAAATTAGTAATCTAAAGGAATGTCTCACAGCTAAGTTAATTAAAAGAGGAACTCTTGCCCACTCTAGTTACAGCCTTGACGCTAAGACTGTAATACTTGGAGACACTGGATTCTTGGGGAGTGCTGAATACATTCTGATGACCCTACATCTACTCAGCCCTTTTCTGGGTGCCCTATCTCTGTCTTCTGTTGGTATCTTTTTTCTTTAGATATACAACCACATGTCTTTGCCATGCTGTGTAATGTCCATCAGACTTTGTCTGCAGCCTTTGATCTTTTGACTAGAGGAAGCTCTTTAGTCACAAGTATGGGCATCACTGCATAACCTGATGACTTCAGAAAAGGCCTGCTTTGTGTCCATTTAGTTGATTTAGTTGGATCAACTGAGATTGTGATTCTTATTGTCTCTCTCCATCATTATGTCTACAGATGAGTTCAGTATTTTCAAGGCATTTCTCTCCTACATCCTTTTAGATACGTTCAGGATGAGATGGTTAGATAGCACCATCAACTCAATGGACATGAGTCTGAGCAAACTCCAGGAAATAGTGAGGGACGGGGAGCCTGGTGCAGTGCAGTCCACAGGGTTGCAAAGAGTCGGACACGACTTAGCGACTGAGCAACAACAGGGAGATGGCAACACCTCCCTGAAGGCATGGGCACTCAAGACATTCACTGTAAGTGACCGGACTCCCTGAAGGGAACAGCTGTATCAACCTACTTTGAGAACCAGGATGGGGACAAAGAAGTAAGAACTATTGTGTATGATTGACTATCACCATATGGTCATTTCCCAAGCCATGTTCTTCTTATCAGTGGTGGCCCTGCTGCAAAATTTCAGTTTGAACGAGCATTACAAGGGGAAAAAAATCCCAACCTTTATGTAGCATTTCCTAGGTAGTAAACACAGGATTTCCTGCATCCGAAATGACTTCAACCAACTGCTTGTTCCTTCGAACATGGCCTGGTGACAAATTTGGACACGGTTCCATTAAGTGCAGATAAGCTTGTTGATTGAAATCTCCTCTAGCTGAGCAAGGGGTTTGGCCACGTGTGCAGAAAGTTCACAAAGCTGTCCATCCCCATGGGCCTGCGAGCTGCAGAAATGAGTTATCTCATACCGATTCCTACTTGGTCTTAGTATTTCTTGGGCTTCCATGGCCCCCCAAGGAGACTAGAGGTGCTGAATCACCTGTTTCTTCTGAGAGCTCAAGAAGGTAGCGTGGAGGGTTAACACTGAGCTTTTGAACACAAGCATTTGTGAGAGGGAAGGGGAAACTTTCCAACTCACACTCTCCACGGGAAGGAAGTGTGTTCAGTGGAGGGGCCGGAATCCCTCTCTCTTTCTCTGACATAATTCTGGTCACACCAGGATAATTTGTAAATCTGCATTAGAAGCAGTTCCTTTCCCCATTTCCCATTCCTAATAAGGTGCTTGTGATGAACTAAGTGAGTGGAATTCTCTCCCCAGACTTCAGCCCCTCTTTGTTTTAAAATCCTTTAGTGAGCTGCTGCCGGAAGCGTGTGGTTTCGTAACTCCCAAGATGCAGTGTTGGCCTGGAACACATCTGTACTTTAGTCATCACAATGATGTTTCAAAGAGTCACAGCAACCTCTCCCATTTGCCAAAGGACAGAGGATGTATGGGATTTTGATTCTATAACATTCTATAGAAATATGGTATCCATGCCACTATGTGGAAGGCACTGGGGAGGAAACCTTTTCAGGAAAAGCCAGGTGAGTCTTGGGGTGAGGATTTGTAATATTTCCATCATGTTGCCTCAGTTGCTGTCAAATATAAATACCAGCTGTGTACCTGGACATAATCCCTCTGGCATGTCTATGCTCGTAGACCTCAAATCCGCAGCTTTAGTGAATCAGTAAATTGCTACCATTCACTTCCTTAGTCCCTTTGGGCTTGGCTGTTGAGAATCAAGAACTATCTGTTTACCCTATCTCCAAGTTTTAATGAATTTATGAAAATGAACTCATTAAAATATGGCTGTATAAGTTTGCATGATTAATGTTTCAGAGGCAATTTCATTTTAGAATAATAAGTATCATTTAATAAGGCTAGGCACTACAATAAGCATTTGTCATAAAACAACCCAATAAAAACCCAGTGACTCATATTTTACAGAGGAGGAAACTGAGGCTCAGGAAAAGTAAGAAAAATTTACCCAAGGGCACACAAAATTCAAACATAATATGACCAAAAAGTCTGAGACTTTACAAACAGTCAATCTTAAAAATTTGCCAAAGACACTGAATTGCCCACCTAATACTTTTTTTCACTTCTATGTTGATGATGCTATTCTCTGAGATTAAACATTGAAACTAGAACAGAGCTTGAGGCCATTTTGACTCACTGTTGCAAGCGGGAATTTTCTGATGGCAGAACAGTAATCCTGGCATCTGGAGGCTGGGGAGGCATCAGGGGCTACTGTAGCGGACATGCAAGGTTCAGTTTCCTACCGTCACCTCCTCTGTCCTCTGCTAACCGTCCTCTTCCATCAGTGTGGGGTCAGTCAGAAGGTTCCCACACTCCTAAATCAAAGAACGGACATGTGGCCCAAGCAAGGCACACAGAGCTGAGGAACGCCAAACCCGGTTCCAGTGACAGGCCCTGAAGAGACTGCCATTAGCTCTTGCTGTCCAGAACTCAGGAGCTTCTAGTCCTTTCTGAAGCTTAGCTCTTCAGCTTTCCCAGCAATTCTGAGAATGGGCCAGAGTCAGATTCTGCTGCCTGGAACTGAAGGATCCTACAAATGTCTAATCTAAGATGTTCAAAGGACTGAGGGGCCAGACTCTGCTTCTGCTTTAGCAAAAGGACTGTTTGAACCAAAAATTTTGCTTTTAAAGTTTGCAAAGTCTCATCTAAGCACCCTTTGTCCTTGATAGTTTAAATTGTGACCACCTAGCTCAGTTCTTGGGGCCTATAATTTTTATTTTGCAAATGGGGGCTTCCCAGGTGGCGCTAGTGATAAAAGATCTACCTGCCAATGCAGGAGACCAGGGGTCTATCCCTGGGATATCCCCTGGAGTAGGAAATAGCAACCCGCTCCAGTATTCTTGACTGGGAAATTCCGTGGGCAGAAGAGCCTAGAGGGCTACAGTTCATGGGGCCAAAAAGACTGGAATAGGATTGAGTGACTGAACACAGCACATTTTACAAATGAATATCATATGTGAAATGAATCACCAGTCCAGGTTCGATGCATGATACAGGATGCTCGGGGCTGGTGCACTGGGATGACCCAGAGGGATGGTATAGGGAGGGAGGTGGGAGCGGGGTTCAGGATGAGGAACACGTGTACACCCGTGGCGGATTCATATTGATGTATGGCAAAACCAATGCAATATTGTAAAGTAATTAGCCTCCAATTAAAATAAATATATTTATATTTAAAAAATAAAAAAATAAATTGCAAAAAAAAAAATGAGGAGAGGGTGGCACCTTAGGAGCCCCTTTAGTCTCACCATCATCTGTACACAGTCAAGACAGATGGGAACAACCACCGCCCCAATGCACCCCGCTGCCAACACTTTCAAACTTGCTTCCAAATCACGTCTGAACTTTCCTTTAAACAACTTATTATAACCAGCAAACTGTACGACAGCACATTCTTTGTATACACATTCAATGTTGGCAGTTTTTCTTATTTCCTACTCCATGCCTGTCAAAAGAGATTTGTTCAATAATTTCTTCTTTAGAGCTATTGAATCTGAAATTTATAAAATTTTAAGGGACCCTTCCAAATTCAAGACCAAATCTAAAGAAGTTGATCTGAATTTTTAAGCTACATTCCTCCCTATTCTTCACACTATCACTTTCCAAAAAGGCAAAAATCTAAAGCTCCTTGTGAAAATAGAAAAACAGAGGCTCAAACCTAACTCAGTTTTTTGGCTTGAGATGAAACGTAATCTTATGTTTAGCAGTGAATATCTGGGGTCTTTTTTTTTTTTTTTTTTTTTGGTCAAAAATAGATTTCTCCTCTTTTCTATTTTTATAAATGAGCTAAAAAGCAATGTGAGCAATTAAAGGGCATCTAAAGAGCTATATCAGGGTTGGGAGGTTTATGGCAATGGTGGTTGGAATACATAGTCCTCAGGACAGGAACAAATTGAATTCCAAAAGTTCAGATGGAAGTTCGTTTTTAAAACTTGAAATATATTTTCCATTGGAAATCGTATTTAAAATGATAACTGTACCCTAAAAGTTATTCCTCAAAGGGCTTTCAGACTATCCTAAGAGTCCTGACACTACAGTAAGTAGTCCTGGTTCATATGGTACGGGAAGGAACTTGCTGAAACCTGACACCTCTTTCTTTACCCCTCACCCTAGCTTCCCAGCACCCTTTGCTTCCCTAGATCTCCTCTGGGGCCCTCTCTCTGGCTTATACTTCCTCCAGGTGCTACTACCCTCAGGTCACCTGCAGCAAAAGTACACCACTGCCGCCGCCAAGTCGCTTCAGTCATGTCCGACTCTGTGCGACCCCACGGACTGCAGCCTACCAGGCTTCTCCGTCCATGGGATTCTCCAGGCAAGAACACTGAAGTGGGTTGCCATTTCCTTCTCCAAAAGTACACCAGGGGCTTATTAAAATGAAAATTACTAAGCCCTATCTCTTACACAGAAATTTCTATGAGTGGTGAATTTCTGCATTTTAACCGGCTCCCCAGGTGATCATTTTGCACACGGAGGTTTGAGAGCTGCTGCCCTGAGTGTTTTGCTTTCCAACTGCCTACTTTCACCTCCACCCCAAATCCAAGTTTCTGTTCAGTCCCATTCACTGCTCTCAGCTCAAGTGCAGATGACAGCAATAGATTAACGTAAGTTTATGGAGTCCTTGGGTGATGGAATCCTCAGGGTTCCTGCCCTCTTATCTACCTGTGAAAGGCCCTGATAATCATTTTTAACAACTATGTATATTTCTTTTCAGATGGAGCTAGACAATTGTGTGTGTGTGTGTGTGTGTGTGTGTGTGTACGGCAGGGGGCGGGAGAACTGGAATTATATATGTGGAGAGATGTTTGCCCTACTTTAAAAAAACTTAATCAAATGTATTTTCCAACCTGTTAGGTATTTTGTGACAAAAGGATTTCAAACGATTACTTAATATTTTAATTTTACGACAAGTTTTTTGACAAGTTTCCTATCTGTTGAACATGTGTCACCATCACAAATAAGGCTCTGATGAATATTCTTGTATATAGTCTTTGACAGAATCTCTCCGTTTGCCCTTGCGATTCATTTCTGGAAATAGAATTCAGAGTTTCTCAGTGCACACTGCCAAAATGCCCTCTGGAAGAAATCGTACCAGTTAACGTTCCCAGAGGCTGGGTGTGATAGTTCCCTTCTACCGCCAATATTGAGTCATTTCAGGATTAGGAAACTTTCAGGCACTTTTCTTTTTTTAAATGAGGAATGATCCAAGCTGTGCCTTCAAAGAATAAGGGGATAAGGAAGAGAGATCAATTGGAGCTGTGGGCAGAGTCCCAGAGTGTGATTCAGGAGCTGGGGCCTTGGTACCTGGACTTTGTGACTGTCAGTCTGTCTGAGTCTCTCTGTGAACCACACCCATAGGAAGGCTGAATGGATCAAAAGGCCACAAGCCAAGCAGAACCACTCACCTGGCAGTGCCTCTCCTACATTTCCAGGCAGTTAATCAGTGGTTCGCACATGTTTGGGTAAGAATAACATTGGCAAAATTAGAATTTCCTACATCCACCCAGGGATCCCAATTCAGTCATCATGAGGTACAGAGGAAACTGTTTTGTTACGATCCCGATGTGAATCTACCATTAGTGGCCTGGCACCTCACTTGGAGAAATATTTAACTAAAGGAGGGGAAGATCATCTCTGGAGGGCCAACCGCATAAACACAAACTTATCTCAGGAAATCATTCCAGTATTTCTCTTTCCAAGAGGAATCCATTCCGAGCAGCTTCACAATAGTATAATGATTCTTTTGCTCTATATCAGAGGGCCCCGATGTTTTTGGTACCAGGGACCAGTTTCACAGAAGGCGATTTTTCCATCGACCAAAGGCGGAGGGCAGGGGTAGAGGGCTTGGGGATGATTCAAGTGCATTACACATACTCTGCTGCCGCTGAACTGACAGGAGGCGCAGCCCAGCTGATCATGTAAGTGATGAGGAGCAGCTGTAAATACGGATGAAGCTTCACTTGCTCGCCTGCCACTTACCTCCTGCTGTGTGGTGTGGTCTGTGGCCTGGGCATTAGGGACCTCTGCTCTACATTAAAAGAGACACCTATCCTTGAATGATGCGCTACTCCAACTTACCTACCTTTCGGTCCACCCCTAGGGCTCAGTGTCTTTAACTATTACAGAGGTAGCTTATCAGGTCATCTTTCCTCCTCCAGCCTCATTCCTGAGCACTAAGCTGGTTTGGTGCTGAGTAGTGCTCACCAGAAAGAAATGAGAGCAAATGCTGGCAAACACTTGTGATGGCACAACCCTCTGTGGTGAAAAGCAGCTTGTGAAATAAAGGCTGTAATAGAGTCAGAGCCCAGGTACCTCCCGCCATCCCAGGAAAGGGCTCTGAGGCAAAGCACCTCAGCCTGGACAACACTGAGGAGAAAATCTGCATTAGCATCCAGGCTTCCTATTTGCCAGTTCCACTTATCATCTCAGTGTGTACTTGAAGGGTCTCTGTCAACACTGCTTAGATCTGTATTCAAGTTCAAAGGAGATAAAAAGAGTTTGCAGATCTGAAGTACAGGCACGCCTTAACCTCAGGCAAAGTAGGTGGTTACCCACATCTGTGGGCTGAATTGCATCCCTTCAAAATTCATGCGAGTCCCTTGGACAACCAGGAGATCCAACCAGTCGATCCTAACGGCAATCAACCCTGAATATTCATTGGAAGGACTAATGCTGAACCTGAAGCTCCAATACTTTGGCCACCTGATGCGAAGAACCGACTCATTGGAAAAGACCCTGCTGCTGGGAAAGATTGAAGGCAGGAGGAGAAGGGGATGACAGAGGATGAGATGGTTGGATGGCATCACGACTCAATGGACATGAGTTTGAGCAAATTCCAGGAGATGGTGATGGACAGGGAAGTCTGGCATCCTGCAGTCCCTGGAGGTCACAAAGATTCGGATACGACTGAGGGACTGAGCAACAACAAAATTCATATGTGGGAGACCCCATCCCTGGCACCTCAGACTGTCTTTGGAAATACAATCTCTAAAGAGTAAGAGGTAACTGAGGTTAGATGAAGTCACTAGGGTGGGCCCTAATCCAATATGATTGGTAAGAAGAGGCGATTAGGACACAAGTGCACATGGAGAAAAGGCGTGAAGACAGAGAGAGAAGACAGCTGCCTGGAAGAGGCCTCAGAATGAAATGAGTCTGCAGGGGTCTCAGACTCCTGACCTCTAAAATCAGAAGGAAAAACTGGTTCTGTCGTTTAAGTGACTGTAGTCTATAGTACTTGGCTGTGGCAATCCTGGCAAACTGATACGCTCACTACAGTATGATTTGAACAACTCTCTCTCCTCCTGATACCCAGAATATTCCCACGAGAGGCAGCTGGTCCTCTGGCTTTGGCTATTCAGCTTAGTAATCTCTCAACATTAAACACACACATGTAGCTCCTTCTGAGCCAGGCAGCTGGTTTACTCATCTCTGTTCTCAGACTGCATATCAGAGTCTCAATCTAGTGGAATTCAACAAACATTTATTAAGCACTAACTATATGCCAGACAAGCAAAGTGATAAATACTGTAAAATATAGATGTAACTCTGGTATTTGAGACACTGACTGTCTGGGGAGGGAGAATGATGCTCGGTCTAAGGGCTGTGATGGAGCGAGCTTTGGGAGCACAGAGGTGGAAATGACGAATTTTGCTTGAGGGAGCTGAGGAGGCTCTACAGAAAAGGTGAGTTTGAAAGGATGAGTAGGAGGTTTGCAGACAAAGAAGAGGGAAATTCTGACTAAATGGAATGGTATGTGCCCAGACGCAGCAGTATCAGATCAAGTGTGTTTGGAAACGATGAGAACCTCAGCAGAGCTGGAGTATAAATAAGATTGTTGGGAGAAACTCAAAGGGCCACAGGCACCATCGCCAGGATGGTGGGCAGGACAAAAGCACTCAGCTGTGAGCACGTTGGCCTGGGTCCTCCAGGCCCCCAGACTCTTTCAGCATGTCCGCAGCACGTGGATGGGCCCTGCGATTCCAGCTCTAGTGCCTGGGCTTTTAAGAATACAAGGAGGCCAGCATCAGAACCCAAGTCCCCCATTTCATCTTCCCACGCTTGGCTTTCCCTTCTGGGGAGCTGGAAAGGAGCCAAGGAAGAGAAGAGGACTGAGCTAGCCCCTAACATCTGCTCGGGAGAACATAATATCTTTATTGCTGTCTGTGTGTCCAAGGCTCAGTCAGCTTGTCAGAAACTCTGATGCTGTTCCTACTCCTTTCTGTGTGGTCACACCAGAATCTGTGTGTTTTGGCGAATATCTGATACTCTTCCTATTTATAACTATTTCCCATGTTATTCACTTATAGGGCTTCTGGAGTCCAATGTTCTGTCAAATCTCAGTTGGCTGGGAGTACGCAATAGTCATTAACACCACAGCTGGGTTCTTTTTTTTTTCTTTTTAATAGCTTCCATGTATAGCTCAGTTGTTAAATATTCTTAGATAAGTTTAAAATTGTGTTAAAACACATATCTAGCTGGGTAAAAATGCTCATTTGTGTTAAGCGCCTTTTAAAATTAAAATATCAAAGCTAAAAATAAAAGTTCATCATTATCCAAATGGTAAAATATTCATTTTTGCCTTTTCAAGTATAGAAGAGTAAAAAGTATTTTTGAAAATGTATTTCCTGTCTGATCTAAACCAAAGCATAATCTTTGCTCAAAGTAAAAGATCCTAGAGCTCTGTGCAAAGAACCAAATACCTTTTCCCTTTCATCTCTTCTGCTTCCTTATAATCTATTTCAAGAATAAGAAAGTTTGGTAGTTGCCTATTCAAGTATTGAATTTCTTTTCCATACAGAATTTTTAATACCTTATGTAAAAATTGACTAGCATATCTCTTAATTCCATAATAGTCTTTGATATCATTTAGCAGCCTTTTAAAATAAGAGCATTATTGAAATGTAATTCACACAACATAATTCACTCAGTTGAAGTGTACGATTCAATGGCTTTTAGTATATCTGCTAGATTGTGTAACCATCACCACAATCAATTTTAGAATATTTTCATTACTCCAAGAAGAAACCCCACACCCTTTAACTGTCACTCCCTATTTCCCCTCATTCTCTCCCCTCCAGCCCTGCTGCTAAGTCACTTTAGTCGTGTCCGACTCTGTGCGACCCCATAGACGGCAGCCCAGCAGGCTCCCCTGTCCCTGGGATTCTCCAGGCAAGAACACTGGAGTGGGTTGCCATTTCCTTCTCCACCCCTCCAGCCCTAGGCAACCACTAATCAACTCTGTGTTTATGGATTTGCATGTTCTTGACATTTTCTGTAAATGGAATTATACAATATACAGTCCTCCATGACTGGCTTCTTTTACTTAGCATATTTTCAGAGTCCATCCATGTTATAGTATGTATCAGAATTTCATTCCTTTCTATTTCTGAGGAACTCAAGCATTTATACACCTATTTTGCTTATCCATTCATTGGTTGACAGACGTTGAACTCTTTCCACATTTCGGCTGTTATGAAGAATAGTGCACATGGTTTTGTATGAACTTGTGTTTTCATACATTTTATATGGAGTCAAATTGCTAGGTTCCATCATTTTGAGTGCTTTTCCATGTTGAACACCCTCAGATTTCATAACTAATACACAAAGGGGAAGATACTGGTTAATGCTGTGTCCATGCACACAGGAAAGAGTCCACTTTGTTACCAATATCACTACATAATTCTCTGGCCAAGACAAGAACTGAGTAATAACTCACCTCTGGTTTATAGAAAGATAAGAAAGGATAGGGTCTATTTGGGGAGTTCAGATTTAAATTTTCTCACTGCTCCTTACTAACCGTAACACTTTAGGCAATCTCAATGTCCTCATTTGTAATATGGAAAAGTAATATCATCATACAGTACATGGATTAAATGAAGTATTTTTAAACGTTTATCATTGTATCTAAAACATAGTAAGTGATCAATAAAAAGCTGGTTTCAAGTGGTTTGGCTGGATTACAAGTACAGATAAAGGAGCAGAAAGTAAGTTGGACTCATAATGCATAGAGACTTCATTTGGGCAATGAGAAGTTGAATGTTAGATCTCTAGGCAGTAAGGAATCACAAAGATGCTGGTGTAGGGGAGCACCAACATTAGAGCTGAGTGTTGGCAAGAGCCTGTGGAATGGGATAAAGTTGGGCTGCTCTTCAGAAGGCTATTGCAGGAGTCCTGGGAGAAGGTAATAAGGGTCTGAGATAAAGCAGAAAGCATAAACATTTAAGTGAGGAGTCTATTTGAAAGTCTTTTTATAAAGGCAGACTATATAGAACACAGAAACTGCTTAAATTTTGAAGGCAAAAGAGAGGCTGAAGCTTTTAAGCCTATACCCAAGAGAAAAGTGATGTCATTAACAAGGAACAACAGTTAAGAGAAAAGATAAGTTCAGCTTTGGCTCAGAGGGGTTCGAGGTACCTGTGAGACATGAGTGTGAAGGTGTTGAGCAGACACGTAGAAATGGGGACTAATCATGAAAGGGTCCAGGCGAGAGATTCTGGAGGTCTCAGTACCTGCCAAGAGTGTGGGGAGCACTGTGGGTGACAGATCTTCACGGGAGGGTTGAAACTGCCATCAAGAAGGACAAGAACTGAGGAGAGATGGATGAAACCTGTCTCACATGCCCAAGGAGGTTACTAACAGGAAAATCCTTTCCAGCTGTCAAGCTCTGCAAAGACTCAAATTGATGAGAAACAGAAGAATGAACAGCTGCTGTGGAGAAAGTCAACCAGTGGTGCAACTGGGATTGATTTTTTGATGGTTCTGAGAAACAGTCAAATGAAGTAATCACACTGCTAGTCCTTGGAAAGGATACAGTAACAAAGGAGCCATTAAGCCAAGCTATTTTTGACAAGAGATTTTCTCCTCTATGCCTCCTCTACAACCAGGTGGATCGGTCCAACTTTCCTAATGATTTCAACTGCATTTTAAGTCTGCATTTTCAGTCATGCTTCCAAATTAGAGTGACAATTCTTGGGGGCTTCTGTGACAAGGAACTGGTGGAGGAATCGATAGTGCCATCCACTGTCCCTTTTAAGGAGACAATTTCTAGAACAAACTTTTCTCCATCACACATTTTGCATCAGGTCTTCAAAATATAAATAGTTCCACATTTGAAAGTTTGCAGTCAGTCAAAGGATGGTGGTCTGTTGGTGACATGTGCCTTTTAATTTCTAGCAAAATCTTACTCCATGTCTCCCCAGATTCATTTGGTCAGAACCTGAGGCTAGAGGAGGGTAGGACCCAGAAAGACAGGAGGCCATTGTGCCGTCAAGTTTTCCAGCTGCTAGCACTCAACACCTGTAATCACAATGGTTTTTCACAAGGACCTTGAGAGAGCCTTGTGAGATCCTTTGTCTCCAATTTTCAGACAAATAGTGACTAAGTTAAAGCTGACCAAAGTCAAAAGCTAGTTAGTGGCTGAGCTATAAGTTGAACATCTATTTGCCGAACTCGTGTTTTTTCTAGTAATTTCTTTTCTGTCAGGTGTGTGAAGACCCCTACACTGTTCACCACCATGGCCCCCAGTGCAGTAATACTCATACTCTCCAGGTGACGGCATAGCTGTGCTTCATGGCCTTGGATCCCTGCTACCCTAAACCGTTTAGTATTCCATCGTTTTATACTACATTCACCTTTTCATACATTTTTCTGGCTATATTTTATTCTCAAATGCCTCTATGACTGAATGAAAGAAAACTACACCTGTTTCAGCTTAAATATTTTTCCTATGCCCTTCTTAGATAAACCTGTGATAAGAGAAGCATTAAAATAGATTTTGTGTCAATGAAAAAGTGAGTCTCAGATATAAATTGTATAAATAGCTTTCCATAATCAGGATTGCAAAAGTGAAAAAGACACATTTGAAGATACTTAGCAATAACAAAGTTCTAAGAATGTAAGAATTACTAACAGTTGCATATTTTAGTTGCTTGTGTATAATGCAAGTATTTTTGTACAAAACATTCTACAAATCAGAGCAAACTAGGAATTCATGGGCAAATTAGTTTATGAATTTAATAGCTTTTATGCTTCCTCCAAATAATACACTAAAAAGTCTTCCTACAGTAAAGCATGCCTAGTGAGGTCTGCAATTTGACTAAAATAAATCACTAGTTGCCAACATTAAGGGGAAATAGTAATTTATTGGGCTGTAGTGAATTCAAGCTTTTTAAATTATAGTCTGTCCTAGGGGGAAACTATCCCCATACAAATGCATTTACAAGAAAATTATTGGAAAAGTTCGGAAGCCCAGGCATTTAGTATATTTTACAGTGACATAGTATTTTATTACTGTTGTTATTTGCCCAAGTTAAAGTGCTTATCAGACTTGATCTCAGCCACAAGAAAGTTTAAATAGTAAAAGAAAAAGTAGTGTTCATTCCAACAATATCCCTGGTTCTTCATATTTGAGGTGTTCTAAAGTTTTCTAAGCTTTTTATTACACTACTTCTCAAAAACAGCTCCTTTCCTAAATAAATAAGGACTTTAAGTATACAGATTTATAAGCTGTTTGACTTGGGTAATTTGTAAATTAGGTTGGAACTAAAAATGAACCACCACGTTTTATTAAAACTAGTGTCCCGTCTCTGTGGGGGATTTTCTTCTGCCTGGCCAGAGTATATTTGGAAACTTTTCCTTTTATGGCTTTAAAGAGAGTTCAACCCTATGCACACACTCACAAGCTCAAACAGAGTTGTGTGGTTTTGTACCTCAGCCCCCGTGAGCTTTACTTCGTTTTCTAGCCAGCCACGGCCCAGGGTCCTTCACATAATCCCCTTCATGCTCGTACCCATGTCTCTTGAGCACCTGGCGCAAACTCCTTCCCTTGAGTTAATCTCACTGTCAACACCCTACAAAAGGCTGCTATGTCCTAACAGCACACACACACACAGTGATGTGGATTAGAATCGCGTCAACATCCTGTTCTCTGACTGCCCCCTCCCACTGACCCTCGGCGCTGTCCCCCAGGAAACCCCTGGCCCTCTCT
This sequence comes from Bos indicus, assembly GCF_029378745.1. NCBI lineage: Eukaryota > Metazoa > Chordata > Mammalia > Artiodactyla > Bovidae > Bos > Bos indicus. Next base: position 71,502,590 of record NC_091769.1, read on the forward strand.
TCCATCCTCTTCAGAGGCTATTGCAAACCTCCTCTCCACATCCTGCACTCTCAGTCCATGACCTCCCCATCTGCCCTTCACTCGCCTTCATTGCTTTCCTTTCCTTTCCAGGAAAAAGCCTACTCCCTCCACCTTCTCAGGAACCTTGCCCCATTAATAATTCTCTCTCTAGTCTGAATGTTCTTTCTTTCCTTGTTGATTTTTTCCCATTAGACACAGAATCTTCTGGGTTCTCCAGCATTTCCCTGGTCCACTCCTTAAGGACTGGCAGCCCTTAAATATAGGTGGCCCCAGGGTCCTTTGTAAAGCTCTCTTCATTACCCTCCACACTTTCCTAGGGTTTCCCCATATTCACCTACAAAGTCAGGGTCCAGTGAGGAGACAGAACCACATCGGTTACTTTAACTGAGATACATTAATATATAGAATTGTTAACTAGGCATAAAGTGTTAACTAGTTAACTGAAAGGGTGAAAAGAGAACTCTAAGGGTATAGCAGGAAGAAATTCTACCTCTAGGACTGAAAGTACAAAAGGAAGAGGTAGCATTTAGAGGAGAGGCCCCATAAGGTGGGACTTGGACCATGGGGAAGGGGTCAGAGCTGGGGGCTGGAATGCCTCCAGGCGAGCAACAGGAAGCTGGTTCCACAAGTGTTAGAAAAACTGTACACTGGCCCGACAACTCCTGGCATGAACTGCAACTGCTGGAGTGAAGAAGGGAGCCTCAGCTCTCCTTTCTCAGCCCCACAGCTGCCCTCTGGTGGCAAAGCCTGCAGAAAAGGCAACTGGTGAAACAGAAACGTGGTTTGCAGAGCCCCAACTTCAGCATCTGAAAATGAGCGGAGAGAGTGAATTTGGATCAAGACAGGAAAACTGGCACAACCCCAGAGCCTCAAATACTACAGGGGGGTTAAAATATAAAACATATTTCCCCATCCCAAGCCTCTCTCTAGAGCCATAGACTCATTTAGCCAATCCTCTCTCCCTACTGGAACGTTTATCTGGATGTCCCATCATTACTTCAAACTCTATGATGTTCTAAGTCGCTCTCATTACCCTTCTCCATCTCCTTCCCAGCCCTGCCCCCGTTTCCCCCCGCCCCACCACATCATAATGATACGTGTAATTTCACGATGAACACTCCCTACACTCCCTGTCCTTCACTCTCCCCACTCAGTCAGTCCTCCCACTCACTGTAACAGCTCTCAAATCCATTCCCTCCTCTCCATCCCCATTGGCCACTCTTCACCTGTGCCCTCTTTTCTTGCCGGATTATCAAGCACTGTCTCCTAACTAGTCTCGTGGCTCAGATGGTAAAGAATTCACCTGCAATGCAGGAGACCCAGATTCGATCTTTGGGTTGGGAAGATCCCTTGGAGAAGGGAATGGCTACCCATCCCAGTATTCTTGCCTGGAGCATTCCATGGACAGAGGAGCTGGTGGGCTGCAGTTCATGGGCTCGCAAAGAGTCTGACAGGATCGAGTGACTAACAGTTTCACTTTTCACCTAACTAGTCCTATGTCTCACATTTGGCCCTGCTGCCACACAGGCTCTCATTCCCTGCAGATTCCCTAAACAAACAGTGGTCTTTCTGAAACGCAAAGCTTACCACCCTGACCTCTGCTTAAAATCCTTTACTGGCTACCCTTAACCTTCAAAGTGAAACTCTCTCTGGCATGCATTAGAAAGCTCTCCTGTTTTAATTCTCATCTCGACTTCTGCCCACCACCTTACCCCTCAGTCCAACCACAATTCAAGGATCTGCGTGTACAGTACCACTCTGCATTCCTATGCCTGGCTGTGATCCCCCCGGCCTTTGAGCACTTGAACATCCCCTTCCCCTTTCTGGTTAATCATATTTCCCATCTCTGACCCTTCTTGCCTTTCTAACTTCTTTCCATCCTTCAGGACTGAGCAAGGTGCTGAGTCCTAGGAGAATTCTCCCAGTCTCAGCCCCCACGCTCACCGCCCCCCAGTCTGTTGGTGTCTCTCCCATGAGCCCTTGTAACCCTTCCCGGCGTGCTTCTTGGTGGTGCTACTGAAAGGTTAAACTTGAGCCCGCTAGAGCCAACTCCACATTCAGCTTCCATCACTTCATCTTGCTGTTTGTGACTCTGGGAAAAATCATTCAAGCTTAACAGGCCTCAGTTCCCACGTACGTAAACTGGAGCCTGTAATAATACCTTCCTGACAGATGGTTATGAAAATTAAATGAGATAATATTTATAAAAGCTCATTCCAAGTTTTCTTTTTCTTTTCAAAGTATCTTTTCAAAGTATTTGAAAAATACTTTGAAATACAATCTTTTCAAAGTATCTCACTTCTGACTGTTGATACATGTAGATTATTTTGAAATCAAGACAGAAATTGATAGTGTACTACTTAAGAACAACAATGCTCTTGTGCTAAAACTTACAACCACATTTACTTGGAAAGGCCAGGACCAGACAGGTACTGTAACTGCCTTGATTCCAAAGATATCTGGGGATGGGCTCAAGTCTCACATTTTCTTACACACTAGGGCCTTCTACTTTCTCGGAAAAAGAATGAATGCTTTGCCAGTCCCGGGTCCTCTGGCTGGTGCTAAAGTCAGTTTGGTGGGAACACCATTAACTTCTTCATGGGAAAGGTGGAATTGGCCAGCACCCAGTTTCCACCTTCCAGTTTTGCTGGGGTTCTGACTGGGCCTGGGCAGGAGAATCCAATGAGGCATGAGCTGAGGTTGCAGTTTTTCCCCAAAGTGTAGTAGCCAACAGGCCTCTGTTCTACCTTGATGCAAGCACTCAGCATTTAACTTGTGCTAGAGAATGCAAGGTCCGGTGGGATCATAAAACATTATTCCAAAAGAGACTATTCCCACCCCTCAACTAATTCCTTATACCACACACAGAGACAAGGAAAACCAAGCCAACGGCATGGAACTTCTCCAGAGAGCCTTCTGACCACCATGTGTGCAGCCCTCAAATAGAGCCATGGGGACCTCAGTATTTGGGGAAGGTACGTGCGCAGAAGAAAGATGCATGAATGTGTTTTGTTTCAATTTTCTTTTCACCAGGCCTATCCTTGACTTTTCACAGATTTCCCAGCAGAAGGATCAGGGTGGATGATGACATGAGAGAAAAATGCTCCACTGTGGCCAGTTCCTCTTCCTCCAGAGAGCCATTCACATGCACGTGGACACGCAGCCAAGAGACTCAGTTGCCTCCCACAGTGGTTGGGGAGGTCGTGCTGCTCCCCAGGAGTGGGGATGGAGTGACCTCTGTCTCTCCATCCTCCAGGAGGATGCAGCTCATTCTGGCCTCTGTCCAGTGCAGCCTGTCACCTCACATGGCCTCACTGAGGCCAGCCGAGTTCCTGCCAATTAGCATCAGCCGGCTACATAATGCCCTCTTGTGCCTCCCTCCAGGAAGGCCAACTCTGACACTCCCACGACAGGGCTGTGAAATTACTAGGAAAAGTGGGGCAGGGAGAGCGCTGTTTTTGTGCTTTTTGTTTGTTTTAACATGACAAGTTTTTTGGCCTTGCTCAAAAGAGATCTGCGCTTGAGGAAAAAGCAAGAGGACCTGAATATGCAAAGTAAGGCTAAAATATACTATGTCCAGAGAATCTTTCCTTCAGAAGAATACAGTGAGCATGACTCACACTCCCTGGACTGTTTTATTTTCTAAGAACAAATCTACAGAATCACAAAATCAGACCACATGCAAGCATTTTGCATGCATTTGCCATCATTGTTAGGTGTTATGAGTATATTTCATCCAAGATATTACAACCAGACTATGAGAGCCTTCACTTTCCATTCTTCCATACTAGTGCCGTTCCTGCCTGACACGTAGAAAGATAATTAATGTGCTGGTCCTGCAGGAAAGGAAATTGTCTTCCAAACTATTCATGAGAGATGTTTTAGCCTTTTTTAAATTAGTGAAAGACACAATTTTCATTTTTAAAAATTAGTGTTAGCTTGCAATGATTCAGTAGAAAGTTCAAAAAGAGCACAAATTGGCTTAAATGGTTGGCTTCTGAATATATTTTATGTGTTTGAACAAATTTATTTCTAATTCTGAATTTAATTTTTATCTAGGATAGTGGGACGTCAAGTTATTTTCTACAAAATAATCAGTAAAATCAATGAAGTAAGTTGATTTCACACTTTTTCTTTAACAAAGGAAACCTTATTTAAATAAAATCTTGCTTAAAAGCCCAATAAATAAAATGAGTTTTTTAAAAAATGGAGCAGCTTTGGCAGAAGCAGAGGAGGGGGGCCTGAGCCTAGCTCTCTTATCTGTCATGTCCACCTCATAGTGACACCAAGCATGCTCCGAAGACAGCTGCTAAAATAAGCATATTCAAAGATGCTCACCATCACTAACCATTAAGGAAATTCAGGTGAAAACCAGGAGGCATCACTGCACACCCATCAGAACACCAAATACTGGCAAGTATAGCAAGAAACAAGATCACTCATACCCTCCTCATGGGAATAAAAAATGGTGCAACTACTCTGGAAACTAATTTGGCAGTTTCTTAAAAAGCTAAATGTGCAACAATTAAACAATTCAGTAATTGCACTCCTGAATTTAAGTGACAACTTAAATTTACACACAAGGTTGTACACAAGTGTTCAGTTCACATGAGCTCCATTTGTAATAGTCCTCAAATGGAAACAACCAAGATATCAACAGATGAATGGTTAACCAAGCCAAGTTTGGAACCATACTAGAGGATACTCCCTAGCACTCAAAAGGAACAAATTTTTAATACATAGAACAACCTAGATCAATTTCCAGAGAATTATGCTATGAGAAGAAAGCCAGTTCCGAAGGTTACATTCTGTATGATTCCATTTGTGTAGCACTCTTACAATGACAGGCTTCCAGAAATGGAGAACATAGAGCCATTTGCCAGGGATTAAGGATGTGGCTTCAAAAGGGCAACAGGAAGGATTCTGAGGGTGATGGAAACGTCTCCTATCTTAACTGTATCAGTATCAATATGCTGATTGTAATATCGTTCTGTAAAACGTTACTATTGGGAGAAACTGGGTAAAAGGCACACAGGTTCTTTTATTTCATAGAATTGCATGAGAGTCTGCAGTTTTTTAGACATAACCCCACAGCTATGATTTGGGTGTCACTTGCCAGTGGTTTTACCCTGCTTAGAGCTGATCATATTATTACTCAAGAAGTGGTCATGATGCCTCTCAGGAAAATGCCAGATACCAGGTTACACTCAACTTTCCTCCTTTCCAATGGAGTCAAAAGCACTTACTTGAGCCGATAATCATGAATCAACACAGGATTCTGTGCTGGAAACTGACCTCTTGCTTTTACGTTCACATCTTAACTGCTAAGTATTCAGGTGATAAGACAGTGAAAGTAAACAAGAGATTAAATAATATCAAGAAGATAAGTTGTCTGGTTGGTTGGTGTGGCATGTACTTACCTAATTACAAATATGAATTAAGCTGTATTATTTTACAAATGCATACTCTATACAATGGTAGGCTGAATTATGCTTCCCCAAAGAGGTTCATGTCCTAATCCCCTGAATGTTAACCTTACACGGAAAAAGGGAATTTGCAGATATGATTAACAATGATTTTAAGATGAGGTGATTCTAGATTATCCAGGTGGACCTAATGTAATCACAAGAGTTTTTACAAAAGAGAGGAAAGAGGTCAGAGAGAAAAGGCAGTGTGATGATGGAAGCAAAGATTGGAATGAGGAGGCTGTAAACCAGCAAATACTGGAAGCCTTCAGACTTAAATTGAAGAAAGTAGGGAAAACCACTAGACCATTCAGGTATGACCTAAATCAAATCCCTTATGATTATACAGTGGAAGTGAGAAATAGATTTAAGGGACTAGATCTGATAGATAAAGTGCCTGATGAACTATGGAATGAGGTTCGTGACATTGTACAGGAGACAGGGATCAAGACCATCCCCATGGAAAAGAAATGCAAAAAAGCAAAATGGCTGTCCGGGGAGGCCTTACAAATAGCTGTGAAAAGAAGAGAAGTGAAAAACAAAGGAGAAAAGGAAAGATATAAACATCTGAATGCAGAGTTCCAAAGAATAGCAAGAAGAGATAAGAAAGCCTTCTTTAGCGATCAATACAAAAAAATAGATGAAAACAACAGAATGGGAAAGACTAGAGATCTCTTCAAGAAAATCAGAGATACCAAAGGAACATTTCATGCAAAGATGGGCTCGATAAAGGACAGAAATGGTATGGACCTAACAGAAGCAGAAGATATTAAGAAGAGGTGGCAAGAATACACAGAAGAACTGTACAAAAAAGATCTTCACAACCAAGGTAATCACGATGGTGTGATCACTGACCTAGAGCCAGACATCCTGGAATGTGAAGTCAAGTGGGCCTTAGAAAGCATCACTACGAACAAAGCTAGTGGAGGTGATAGAATTCCAGTTGAGCTATTCCAAATCCTGAAAGCTGATTCTGTGAAAGTGCTGCACTCAATATGCCAGCAAATTTGGAAAACTCAGCAGTGGCCACAGGACTGGAAAAGGTCAGTTTCATTCCAGTCCCAAAGAAAGGCGATGCCAAAGAATGCTCAAACTACCACACAATTGCACTCATCTCACATGCTAGTAAAGTAATGCTCAAAATTCTCCAAGCCAGGCTTCAGCAATATGTGAACCGTGAACTTCCTGACGTTCAAGCTGGTTTTAGAAAAGGCAGAGGAACCAGAGATCAAATTGCCAACATCCGCTGGATCATGGAAAAAGCAAGAGAGTTCCAGAAAAACATCTACTTCTGCTTTATTGACTATGCCAAAGCCTTTGACCTTGTGGATCACAATCAACTGTGGAAAATTCTGAAAGAGATGGGAATACCAGACCACCTGATCTGCCTCTTGAGAAATCTGTATGCAGGTCAGGAAGCAACAGTTAGAACTGGACATGGAACAACAGACTGGTTCCAAATAGGAAAAGGAGTACGTCAAGGCTGTATATTGGCACCCTGCTTATTTAACTTATATGCGGAGTACATCATGAGAAACTCTGGACTGGAAGAAACACAAGCTGGAATCAAGATTGCCAGGAGAAATATCAATAACCTCAGATATGCAGATGACACCACCCTTATGGCAGAAAGTGAAGAGGAATTAAAAAGCCTCTTGATGAAAGTGAAAGTGGAGAGTGCAAAAGTTGGCTTAACGCTCAACATTCAGAAAACGAAGATCATGGCATCCGGTCCCACCACTTCATGGGAAATAGATGGGGAAACAGTGTCAGACTTTATTTTTTGGGGCTCCAAAATCACTGCAGATGGTGACTGCAGCCATGAAATTAAAAGACGCTTACTCCTTGGAAGGAAAGTTATGACCAACCTAGATAGCATATTCAAAAGCAGAGACATTATTTTGCCAACAAATGTCCATCTAGTCAAGGCTATGGTTTTTCCTGTGGTCATGTATGGATGTGAGAGTTGGACTGTGAAGAAGGCTGAGCGCCGAAGAATTGATGCTTTTGAACTGTGGTGTTGGAGAAGACTCTTGAGAGTCCCTTGGACTGCAAGGAGATCCAACCAGTCCATTCTGAAGGAGATCAGCCCTGGGATTTCTTTGGAAGGAATGATGCTAAAGCTGAAACTCCAGTACTTTGGCCACCTCATGTGAAGAGTTGACTCATCGGAAAAGACTCTGATGCTGGGAGGGATTGGGGGCAAGAGGAGAAGGGGACAACAGAGGATGAGATGGCTGGATGGCATCACTGATTCGATGGATGTGAGTCTCAGTGAACTCCAGGAGTTGGTGATGGACAGGGAGGCCTGGCGTGCTGCGATTCATGGGGTCACAAAGAGTCGGACACGACTGAGCGACTGATCTGATCTGATCTAGAGCTGGAAGAGGTAAGAAATGGATTCTTTTGTGAAACCTCTAGAAGCAATCAGCCCTGTCAACACCTTTATTTCAGTGCGCCAAGACTCATTTCAGACTTTTGATATCTAAAGTTTAAGAATAAATGTATGCTATCTTAAGGTACAATATTTGTGGTAATTTGTTACAGCAGCAACAGGAAATTAGTACCTTAACTTGCTATATCATGACTTCAAATACCATATAGCTATCAAAGGAAGAAAAGAGAAATAGTGGAGAACAAGATGGCAGAAGAGTAGGTGAACATGGAGTACATCTCTCTTCATGGATACATCAGGAATACACCGTCAGACACAGAAGATTTTGCAGAACACCAGCTGAGAGCAGGCAGGAATACCTGACCACTGGAAAAGAATACATAGAACTATGCAAAACTCGAGATCAAACTCTGAGTCTTTGGAGTGGGAGCGCTGATGCCAAGACCCTAGACTACCAGAGAATTCCTAACCCTAGGAAGTATTAATTAGTGAGAACTCCCACACAGGCAACCATCTATATACAAGACTTGGCATCACCCAATTGCCAGCAGCATTCTGTGCAGGATGCCTCATCCAAACAACAAATAAGACAAAAATACAAACCCAATCATCAGCAGACAGGACTACAACCTCACACAGACATGCCCATCAGAGAAGGAAAAAGAAAAACTTACTTCCTGCCACCAGAATGCAAACACAAGTCACATCCTACACAAAACTGGACCACAAAAAAAGTTGGACCACAAAACTGGTCCAACCACAAAACTGGACCAACCATACCCACTGAGGGCAAAAACCAAAAGGAAAAAAGAATTCAACCTTGAAGCCTAAGAAAAGGAGACCTCAAACACAGTACGTTAAAAAAAAAAAAAAAAAGGCAGAGAAATATTGTGTAAATGAAGGAACAACATAGAAACACACAAGTCCAAATAAATGAAGGATATAGGCAAACTACCTGTAAAAGAATTCAGAGTAATGATAGTAAAAATGATCCAAAGACCTTGAAAATAGAATGGAGAAAATGCAAGAATCAATAAACACATTTAACAAAGACCTGGAATAAATAAATAGAGACAAACAACACAATTACTGAAACTTTAAATACTCCAGAGGAAATCAATGGAGAAGGCAATGGCACCCCACTCCAGTAGGGTGCAGTCCATGGGGTCACAACTGAGCAACTTCACTGTCACTTTTCACTTTCATGCATTGGAGAAGGAGATGGCAACCCACTCCAGTGTTCTTGCCTAGAGAATCCCAGGGACGGTGGAGCCTGGTGGGCTGCCGTCTATGGGGTCGCACAGAGTCGGACACGACTGAAGCGACTTAGCAGCAGCAGCAGCAGAGGGAATCAATAGCAGAATATCCAAGGCAGAAGAATGGATAAGTGAGCTGGAAGATAGAATGGTGGAAATAACCACTGAAGAGCAGTATAAAGTAAAAAGAATGAAAAGAATTGAGGATAATCTCAGAGACCTCTGGGACAATATTAAACACAAACATTCTAATTATAGGGGTCCTAGAAGAAGAGAAAAAGAAACGGTATGAGAAAATTTTTGAAGAGATCATAGTGGAAAATTTTCCCAACACAGGAAAGGAAATATTCAATCAAGTCCAAGCAGTTCAGAGAGTACTATACAGGATAAGCCCAAGGAGAAACATGCCAAGACACATACTAATCAAATTAACAAAAATTAAACACAAAGAAAGAATATTAAAAGCAGCAAGGGAAAAGTAACAAGCAACATACACAGGAAACCCCATACATTTAACAGCTGATCTTTCAGCAGGAACTCTGCAGGCCAGAAGGGAATGGCAGGATATATTTAAAGTACGGAAAGGGGAAAATCTACAACCAAGATTACTCTACCCAGCAAGGATCTCATTCAAAATTGATGGAGAAATCAAAAGATCTACAGACAAGCAAAATTAAGAGACTTCAGTGCCACCAAACCAGCTTTACAACAAATGTTAAAAGAACCTATATAGACAGTGAATACAAGAGAAGAAAAAGACGTATATAAACAAACCCCATGCAATTAAGAAAATGGCACTAGGAATATATATATCAATAATTACTTTAAATGCAAATGGATTAAATGCTCCAACCAAAAGACACTGTCTGAATGGATACAAAAACAAACCCATATGTATACTGTCTACAAGAGATCCACTAAAGACACATATAAACTGAAAATGAGAGGATGGAAAAATATATTCTATGCAAATAGGAATCAAAAGAAGGCCAGAGCAGCAATCCTCATATCAGACAAAATAGACCTTAAAATAAAGAATATTACAAGAGATAAGGAAGGACACTATATAATGATCAAGGGATAAATCCAAGACGAAGACATAACAATTGTAAACATTTATACACCCAACATAAGAGCTCCTCAATACATAAGACAAACACTAACAGACATAAAAGGAGAAATTGACAGTAACACAATAGTAGTAGGGGGCTTTGACACCCCACTTACACCAATGGACAGATCATCAAAACAGAAAATTAACAAGGAAACAGAAGCCTTAAATGACACATCAGACCAGATGGATCTCCTTGATATCTTCAGGACATTCCATCCAACTGCAGAAGAATACACTTTTTTCTCAAGTGCACGTGGAACATTCTCCAGGATAGAGCACATTTTGGGTTACAAATCAAACCTCAGTAAATTTAAGAAAACTGAAACTGTATCAAGCATCTTTTCTGACCACAAGACTATGAGACTAGATATCAATTAGAAGAAGAAAAAACTATAAAAACCACAAACACATGGAGATTAAATGATGTTTCCAAATAATGAATGGGTTACTGAAGAAATCAAAAGGGAAATTAAAAAATTCCTAGAAACAAATGAAAATGAAAACACAACTCAAAACCTATGGGATGCAGCAAAAGCAGTTCTACAAGGGAGGTCTACAGCAATACAACTCTATCTCATCAAAAGGTAGGTAAGAAAAACATTGACTAGACACCTAAAACAACTGGAAAAAGAATAACATAAAACCCCCAAAGTTAGCAGAAGGAAAGAAATCATAAAGATCAGAGCAGAAATAAATGAAAAAGAAATGAAAGAAATAGTAAAGTTTAATAAAACTAAAAGCTGGTTCTTTGAGAAGATAAATGAAATTAATAAACTTTCAGCCAGACTCATCAAGATAAAGAGAGAGAAGAATCAAATCAACAAAACTGAAAATGAAAAAGGAGATGTTAAAACAGACAACACAGAAATACGAAGGATTATAAGAGACTATTATGAGCAACTCTTCCCTTGTGACTCAGCTGGTAAAGAAACCGCCTGCAATGCAGGAGACCTAGGTTCAATCCCTGGGTTGGGAAGATCCGCTGGAGAAGGAAAAGGCTACCCACTCCAGTATTCTGACCTGGAGAACTTCATGAACTGTATAGTCCATTGGGTCACGAAGAGTTGGACACAACTGAGCGACTTTCACACTTTATATGGCAATAAAATGGATAGCCTGCAAGAAATGGACAGATTCTTAGAAAAGTTCAATCTTCCATGACTAAACCAGGAAGAAATAGAAATCTTGAACAAGCCAGTTATAAGCACTGAAATCAAAACTGATAAAAATTTGCCAAAAAACAAAAGCCCAGGGCCAGATGGCTTCACAGGTGAATTTTATCAAACATTTAGAGAAGAGCTAATTCCTATCCTTCTAAAACGCTTTCAAAAAATTTCAGAGGAAGGAGCACTTCCAAACTCATTCTATGAGGCCACCATCACCCTGATATTAAAACCAGACAAAAACAACACACAAAAAAAGAAAATCAGAGGTTAATATCACTGATGAACATAGATGCAAAAACCCTAAGCAAAATTCTAGCAAACAGAATTCAACAACACATTAAAAAGATCACCACGATCAATTGGGTTTATCCCAGGGATGCAAGGATTCATTGTCAATACACACAAATCAATGTGATACACCACATTAACAAATTGAAAGATAAAAACCATATGACAATCTCAATAAATGTAGAAAAAGCCTTTGACAAAATTCAGCACCCATTCATGATAAAAATTCTTCAAAAAATGGGCATAGAAGAAAACTACCTCAACATAGTAAAGGCCAAATACGATAAACACAGAGCAAGCATTATTCTCAATGGTGGAAAAACTGAAAGCATTCCCTCTAAGATCAGGAACAAGGCAAGGATTCCCACTCTCAACACTATTATTCAATATAGTTTTGGAAGTGCTAGCGACAGCAGAGAAGAAAAATAAATAAAAGGAACCCAGGTCGGAAAAGAAGAAGTAAAATTCACTGCAGATGACATGATATTGTACATAGAAAACCCTAGAGATACTATCAGAAAATTACTAGAGCTAATCAATGAATTTAGCAAAGTTGCAGGATACAAAATCAATACACAGAAATCACTTGCATTCCTATATACTAACAATGAAATACCAGAAAGAGAAATTAAGGAATCAATCCCATTCACCATTGCAACAAAAAGAATAAAATATTTAGGAATAAATCTACCTAAGGAGACAAAAGAACTGTATATAGGAAACTATAAGACACTGATGAAAGAAATCAAAGATGACATAAACAGACGGAGAGAGATTCCATTCCTGGGTTGGAAGAATCAATATTGTGAACATGACTATACTACCAAATGCAATCTACAGATTCAATGCAATCCCTATCAAATTACCAATGACATTTTCCACAGAACTAGAACAAAAATTTCACAAGTCACATGGAAACACAAAAGACCCCAAATAGCCAAAGAAATCTTAAGAATAATGGAGCTGGAGGAAGTCAACCTTCCTGGCTTCAGACTATACTACAAAGCTAGAGTCATCAAGACAGTATCTCTCTCTCTCTTTAGTCACTAAGTGGTGTCCAACTCTTGCAACCCCATAGACTATAGCCTGCCAGGCTTCTTGGTCCATAGGATTCTCCAAGCAAGAATACTGGAGTGGGTTGCCATTTCCTTCTCCATTAAGACAGTATGGTACTGTCAAAAAAACAGAAATATAGACTGGTAAAACAAGATAGAAAGCCCAGAGATAAACCCACGCACCTCTGCACCTTATTTTTTATGAAGGAGGCAAGAATATACAATGGGGCAAAGATTGCCTCTTCAATAAATGGTGCTGGGAATACTGGACAGCTACGTGTAAAAGAATGAAATTAGAACAATTCCTAAACTCTTCAAGGAAAACATAGGCAGAACACTATGACATAAATCACAGCAAGATCCTCCATGATCCACCTTCTAGAGTAATGGAAATAAAAACAAAAATAAACAAGTGGGACCTAATTAAACTTAGCTTTTTCACAGCAAAGGAAACTATAAAAAGGTGAAAAGACAACACTCAGAATGGGAGAAAATAATAGCAAATGAAACAACTGACAAAGGATTAATTTCCAAAATATACAAGCAGCTCATACAAGTCAATAGTAGAAAAACAAACAACCCAATCAAAAAGTGGGGAAAAGACCTAAATAGACATTTCTCCAAAGAAGACATACAGATGGCCAACAAACACATGAAAAGATGCTCAACATCACTCAATATTAGAGAAATGCAAAACAAAACCATGAGATAGTAGTTACCTCACACTGGTCAGAATGGCCATCATCAAAAAAAAATGTAGAAACAATAAATGCTGGGGAGGGTGTGGAGAAAAGGGAACCCTCTTGCACTGTTGGTGGGAATGTAAACTGATACAGCCACTATGGAAGACAGTATGGAGATTCCTTAAAAAACTGGGAATAAAACCACTGTATGGCCCAGCAATTCCACTACTAGGCATATACCTTTAAGAAACCAAAACTGAAAAAGATACATGTACCCCAAAATTCACTGCAGTACTATTTATAAGAGCTACATGGAAGCAACCTAGATGTCCATTGACAGATGAATGGATAAGGAAGGTGTGGTGTGTATATACAATGGAATATTATTCAGCCATGAAAATGAACCCATTTTGAGTCAGTTCTACTGAGGTGGATGAACCTAGAGCCTAATATACAGAGTGAAGTCAGTCAGAAAGAGAAAAACAAATACTGTATACTAACACATATATAAGGAATCTAGAAAGACGGTACTGATGAAATTATTTGCAGGATAGCAATGGAGACACAGACATAAAGAACAGATTTATGGACACAGGTGGGCAGGGAGGAGAGGGTTGGATATATGGAGAGAGTAACATGGAAACATATATTACCATATGTAAAATATATAGCCAATGGGAATTTGCTGTATGACCCAGGAAACTCAAACAGGGGCTCTATATCAACCTAGAGGGGTGGGATGGAGAGGGAGGTGGGTGGGAGATCACAACATATGTATACCTATGGCTGATTCATGTTGATGTTTGGCAGAAACCAACACAATTCTGTAAAGCAATTATCCTTCAATGAAAAAATAAATAAATTAAAAAGTTTAAAATAGGAAGAAAAGAGAAATAAGAGATCAAGAACTTTCTCTTATAAATTGATTGAAATATCATTTTGAAGGCAAGATTTGCATAAACTGTACACATTGACTGTGTACTTTAAAGCTTACAAAAAACCAGTAGGCTCCCATAGCAAGATGTTGGATCCCCTATAATGACTACATTTTTTGAACTCTGCTAGTAAATAAGCACATTTTTGGAATTCTTTCAGGAAGTTTATTAAGTATATAATTTGTTTCAGCTTCTGTATGATTTCAGCTCAGCATTCTGGCTTTTCTATATTTCCATTTTGGAAAACCAGGAGTCAAATAAATCACAGTAGATTTATCTAGAGCTGTCCATACACTTCTCTTCTTTCTCTGTTTCATATTTTGGAGGCAGTTTTATGTTCTCTGACATCAATCCCTTTTCCACGAACCATCACCATTCATTCATTCAACAAGTAATTGTTATTCAGTCGCTCAGTCAAGTCTGACTCTCTGTGACCCCATGGACTACGGCACTCCAGGCTTCCCTGTCCACCATCTCCCAGAGTTTGCTCAAACTCATGTCAGTGAGGCCATCCAACCATCTCATCCTCTGTCATCCCCTTCTCCTCCTGCTTCAGTCTTTCCCAGCATCAGGGGCTTTTCCAGTCGGCTTGTCACATCAGATGGCCAAAGTACTGGAGCTTCAATAACAAGTAGTTACTGAGATATATACATACTCACATGTATACACACACACAAGTGCACATACCGCATACTATGTCAAGAGAACATACTGGTCATAGCAAACCCCATTTCCCAACAACATAAGAGACATCTACACATGGACTACACCAAATGGTCAATACTGTAATCAGACTGATTACATTCTTTGCAGCCGAAAATGATGAAACTCTATACAGTCAGCAAAAACAAGACTTCGAACTGACTGTGGCTCAGATCATGAGCTCCTTATTGCAAAATTCAGGATTAGATCGATGAAAGTTGGGAAAACCACTAGGCTATTCAGGTATGGCCTAAATCAAATTCCTTATGATTATACAGTGGAGGTGATGAGTAGGTTCAGGGATTAGATTTGGTAAACAGAGTGCCTGGAGAACTATGGACAGGTTTCATAACGTTATTCAGGAGGCAGTGACAAAACTATCCCCAAAGAAAAATAAATGCAATAGGGAAAAGTGGTTATCTGAGCAGGCTTTACACGTAGCTAAGGAAAAAAGAAGAGCAAAAAGGAAGGGAGAAAGGGAAAGATATACCCAGCTGAACAGAGAGTTCCAGAGAATAGCAAGGAGAGATAAGAAGGCCTGAAATGAACAGTGCAAAGAAGTACAGGAAAACAATAGGATGGGAAAGACTAGAGATTTTAAGAGAATTGGAGATATCAAGGGAACACTTCATGCAAGGAAGGGCGCAATAAAGGACAGAAACATTAAGGACCTAATAGAAGCAGAAGAGATTAAAAAGAGGCGGCAAGAATACACAGAAGAACTATACAAAAAAGTCTCAATGACCCAGATAACCATGATGGTGTGGTCACTCACCTAGAATATGACATCCTGGAGTCGGAAGTCAAGTGGGCCTTAGGAAGCATTACTATAAACAAGGCTAGTGGAGGTGATGAAATTTCAGCTGAACTATTTCAAATAGATAATACTGTCAAAGTGTTTCACTCAATCTATCAGCAAATTTGGAAAACTCAGCAATGACCAGAGGACAGGAAAATGTCAGTTTTCATCTCAATTCCAAAGAAAGGCAGTGCTGAAGAATGTTCAAACTATCAGGCAGTTGCACTCACTTTCCATGCTAGCAGGGTGATGCTCAAAATCCTTCAAGCTAGGCTTCAGCAGTACATGAACTAAGAACTTCCAGATGTACAAGCTGGATTTAGAAAAGGCACAGGAATCAGAGATCAAATTGCCAACATCCATTGGATCACAGAAAAAAACAAGGGAATTCCAGAAAAACATCTACTTCGGCTTCATATACTATGCCAAAGCCTTTGACTGTGTGGATCACAATAAACTGTGGAAAATTCTTCAAGAGATGGGAATACCAGACCACCTTACCCGCCTCCTGAAAAACCTGTATGAGGTCAACAAGCAGTAGTTAGAACCTGACATGGAACAATGGACTGGTTCAAAATTGGGAAAGGAGTACTTCAAGGCTGTATATCATCACCCTGCTTATTTAACTTAATATGCAGAATACATCATGCAAAATGCCAGGCTGTATGAAGCACAAGCTGGAATCAAGACTGCCAGGAGAAATATCAACAATCTCAGCTATGAAGATCATACCACTCTAATGGCAAAAAGTGAAGAGGAACTTAAGAGTGTCTTCATGAGGGTGAAAGAAAGAGTGAAAAAGCTAGCTTAAAATTCAACATTCAAAAATCTAAGATCATGGCATATGGTCCTATCACTTCACAGCAAATAGTTGGGAAAAAAATAGAATGACAGATTCTATTTTCTTGGGCTCCAAAATCACTGTGGACAGTGACTGCAGCCACGAAATCAAAAGATGCTTGCTCCTTGGAAGGAAAGCTATGATAAGCCTAGACAGTGTGTTAAAAAGCAAAGATAACACTTTGCCAACAAATGTAAGCATAGTCGGCACTATTGTTTTCCCAGGAGTCATGTACAGTTGTGAGAGCTGGACTGAAAGAAGGCAGAGCACCGAAGAATTGATCCCTTCAAACTGTGGTGCTGGAGAAGACTCCTGAAAGTCCCTTGGACACCAAGGAGATCAAGCCAGTCGATCTTTAGAGAAATCAACCCTGAATACTCATTGGAAGGACTGATGCTGAAGCTGAAGCTCCAGTATTTTGGTCATCTGATCAAATAACCGACTCATTGGGAAAGTCTCTGATGCTGGGAAAGATGGAGGAAAGAAGAAGAGGGCGACAGAGGATGAGGTGGCTGGATGGCATCACTGATGCAATGGACGTGAATCTGGGCAAACTTCAGGAGTTGGTGAGGGACAGGGAGGCCTGGCGTGCTGCAGTCCATGGGGTTGCAAAGAGCCGGACACGACTGGGCAACTGAACAACAACAACTTGACTTGAAACAATGTTCTTGCCAAGATTATCCATGTATGGTTTTAAAAAATAACCACGACACACTTTGTGAATTTGCACACAGGTTTACAAACCATAGCATATTCGAGCAGCCCTTACAGAATCCTTCTACACCATCTGCTTGTACATCCCTAGGGAATGGGGACCTACTGTTTCCCTGTTCAATCTGTTCATTAGACTTTGCATTTACACAGAGCTAAATTTCACTATTTTACATCACCTCTCTGTCCATCTGTAAATAAATAAAATTCTCTCTATTCCAACACTTAAAGACAGCTATTAGGCTCTCCTGCCAAAATCTTCCTTTTTCCAAGTTAAACATCCATTTTTTTTCCTTCATTATCTTTCACAGGACCGTTATTAACCACCAGGGAAATGCAAATCGAAACCACACTGAGATACCACTTCATGCTGACTAGGTGGCTGATATTTAAAATAATACTCCATAACAAGTGTAGGGGAGAACATGGAGAAACCAAAACCCTCAGGCACTGCTGATGAAAATAGAAAATGGTGCAGCACTTCGGAAAAATTTAGCAGTTCTTCAAAGTACTAAACAGAGTTACTGTATAACCAACATTTCACTCCAAGGTGTATACTTAAGAGAAACTAAGACATATATCCACATAAAACTCATAACATTAATAATAGCATTGTTCATAATAGCTAAAAAGTGGGAACAAAACAACACAAAACAACACAACCCATTCATTAGCTGATGAATGAACAAAATATGGAATATCCATACAATGGAATGTTATTCAGCAATAAAAGGGGAAAGCAATTAAAAAAATGAAGTACTGACACGTTATAACATGGATAAAGCTTGAAAATAAGGTGAAGTCCTGATACTTGAGCCACCTGATGCAAAAAGCCAATTCATTGGAAAAGACCCTGATGCTGGGAAAGATTTAAGGCAAAAGGAGAAGGGAGTGGCAGAGGATGAGACAGTTAGATAGCATCACCAACTCAATGGACAAACTCTCAGAGACAGTGGATGACAGGGAAGCCTGGTGTGCTACAGCCCATGGGATCACAAAGGGCTGGACACGGCTTAGCAACTGAACAACAGCAACAAATGCTAAGTGAAATACAAGCTTTCGAACAACAAAGGAAAACACAAGTAAAATCGAAAGACAACCTTCAGACTGGAGAAAATGTTTGCAAATGATGGGATCGACAAGGGCTCAGTTTCTAAAATACACAGACAGTTCACAGAACTCAAGAAAAAAGCAAACAACCCAAACAAACAAAAAAAAACAGGCAGGCGACCTAAATATGTTTCTCCAAAGAAGACATACAGATGGCCAACAAGCATATAAAAAGATGTTCAACATTGCTAATCATCAGAAAAATGTTAATCAGAGCTACAAAGAGGTACCGCCTCACACCAGTTAGAATAACCATCATTTGAAAAACTGGAGAAGGTGTGGAGAAAAGGGAACCCTCCTATACCATTGTGGGAATGTAAATTGGTGCAGGCACTATGGAAAACAGTATGGAGGTTCCTCAAAAAACTAAAAGTAGAGCTTTCATATGATCCTACAGACCCACTCCTGGGCATATATCCAGACAGCACTGTCATTCAAATTCAAAAAGATACATTCACCCCAATATTCACTGCAGTACTATTTACAGCAGCCAAGACATGGAAAGAACCTAAATGTCTATAGACAGATGAATGGATAAAGAAGGTATCACACATGGATACAGTAGAATACTACTCAGCCATAAAAAGAGTGAAATAATGTCTTTTGCAGCAACATGGATGGCCCTAGAGATTATCAGACTAAGTGAAGTCAGAAAGAGAAAGACAAATACTAAAGACAAATATTAAAATACGACACAAATGAACTTATCTATGAAACAGAAATAGACTCACAGACATAGAGACCAGACCTGTGGTGGCCAAGGAAGAGGGTGGTAGGGGAGGGATGGACAGGGAGTTGGGGATCAGCAGCTGCAAATTATTACATATAGAGTGGATAAACAACAAGGTCCTACCATATAGTATTGGGAACTAGGTTCAACATACTGTGATAAATCATAATGGGAAAGAATATGAAAAAGAATGTTTATATAAGTATAACTGAATCACCTTGCTATATAGTAGAAATTCACAGTAAATAAACTATACTTCAATAAAATAATTTTTTTGAAGATATGCTAAGTGAAAAACCCAATCACCAAATTAAAAACAACAAAACTCGTGTTGTATGATTCCATAAAAATGGAATGTCCATGATAGGCCAATCCACAGACAAAGGAGGTTAGTGGTTGCCAAAAGCTGGAAGAGAGAGAAGCAAGGAGTGACTGCTAATGGGTGTGGGGTTTCTTTTTTGTGTGTGTGTGTGTGTGTATGGGGTTTCTTTTGAAGGTGATGAAAAGTTCTAAAGTCAGCTAGTGATAATGGTTGCACAGGTTTATGAATATACCATAACTCGCTAAATTGTATACTTTAAAGAGTGAATCATATGGTGTATAAATGATAATATCAAAGCTATTAAAACAAAGATGCTGTAAAGCTTTTACAATGTTACTTTTTTACTATATCTCAGGCCTTGTTAATTTCAAAGTGGTTGTGAAATGAAGCTTAAGTCATCTAACATAAAATCTTTCATTTAGAGAAATAAACTTTCAACATTTTTAAGGAATTAGACAAATTAAACCAACTACTGAAAGCATCTGAGCCACCAGGGAAGCCAGGTGGCGCTAGTAGTAAAGAACCTGCCTGACAACGCAGGAGATGTGAGAGACCCTGGTTCTACCCTGGGTTGGGAAGGTGCCCTGGAGGAGGACATGGCAACCCACTCCAGTATTCCAGCCTGGAGAATCCCCAT
This sequence comes from Bos indicus, assembly GCF_029378745.1. Classification (NCBI taxonomy): domain Eukaryota; kingdom Metazoa; phylum Chordata; class Mammalia; order Artiodactyla; family Bovidae; genus Bos; species Bos indicus. Next base: position 71,522,820 of record NC_091769.1, read on the forward strand.
GGATGGAGGAGCCTTGCGGGCTACAGTCCACAGGGTTGCAAAGAGTCGGACAGGACTGAAGCAACTTAGCCCAGCACACAGACGGAAAGTAGGAGGTTGAAAAATATAACCTTAGGCCTAGAAATGTGTTTCATGACTACAAAGCTTAGCTAAAATTTCTGATAAATCAAAAATTTTGAAAAGTGAGATCACTATCATATTGGTGTTTATTAGTTTCAAATATTATGAAAAGAACTAAAGCAGTTTATTTGATTTGACTGAACATATATTAATACTTATCAAAACACAACTTTAAAATAGCAATGTTTAGAATGCGTTCCTAGTGATTTAGACCTAATTACCAAATATTGTTCTTTCGTTAAACCTTAACACTTGTTTTACTAAGGTTTGCTAAACTAGTTAAACTCAACTATAGCATATTTCTAGCATATTTTTGATAAAAATCCGTCACAAACATACGCTTTTCCACAAATGTTTAAAATAGTTATTAGGGTCATTGCAGCACTCTTTACAACAGCCAAGACATGCAAACAACCTAAATATCCATTGACAGATGAAGAAAGATGTGGTACATATTCATACAATGGAATATGACTCAGTCACAAAAAGTATAAGATGATGCCATTCGTAGCAACATGGATAGACCTCGAGATCATACTAAGTGAAGTAAGCCAGACAAAGACAAATACGATATTCTTATATGTGGAATCTAAAAAAGTGATACAAACAAACATTGACAAGGCATAATTAGACCAACAGACATAGAAACAAACTTACTGTTACCAAAGAGGAAAGGAAGGGGGATAAAGTAGGAGTCTGGATTAACATATACTCACTGCTATATATAAGATAGATAATTAACAAGGACCTACTACATAACCCAGGGAACTATACTCACTATTTTTAATAGCCTATAAGGGAAAAGAATTTGAAATATATTATGTATATACACATATGTCTAATTGAATCACTTTGTTGTACACCTTAAATTAACACAACATTGCAAACCATTTACACTTCAATAACAAATGAACAGCAAAAAAAAAATAACTCCAATATTTCATAAAGCCCGTTGTTTGGGGTGGTCACAAGACTAGCAAATTCCATGAATATTAGTCAACTGTCTTACTTATTTCATTGTAAATTGAATTTTCTTAGAAGTAATATTATTTGGCTTAACTTGATAATAACTGGACATTCAGTAAATGAGCAGATGGTATTCTTGGCAAAACATGACAAGCAGAGAAGTCAAATCCATAATAAGTGTCTATTCCAATAAGGAAAAAAATGGAAAAGGAGTCAAAATAAGAAAAATAAATATTAGGGAAAGGTTACATTATATTTCCCAGGAAAGAAATTCATTATGTAGGAAGTTTATTGTATAGTATAGTATGAGTACATTTTTGTTCTCAGAAGTAAAGATTGTGAGGCATTAAGGAAGCAGGATGGATGAAAGAAGTTGAACTGTGATGAAATTTCAGGAATGGCCTCAGCAGAACCCACAGAAGCTTGACAGCTGGGAGGTCCTTCAGAGCTGTCCCAAATTAAGGTAAGAAGCCTGGATTTTTGTACCCTTATATTGACCAGATGCTGGGAGAGACTGAAGGCAAAACAAGAAAGGGGTGGCAGAGGATGAGATGGTTAGACAGCATCACCGACTCAACAGGCATGAATTTGAGACATGATAGCATCACCGACTCAATAGACACTGCCAGGAGATGGTGAAGGACAGAGGAGCCTGGCGTGCTATAGTCCACTAGGTCGCAGAGTCGGACACGACTTAGCACTGAACAATGAAATTGACCAGGCGTTGGATATAGGCTACTCCTGGGAGTGGGCATATCCTGGGTAAAGCAATTCCTTTCATCTTGGGGAGGGATTAGTTATGAACCATCAATAGGTAACACATCTGCCAGCTAAAGAAATGAGTGATTTGGTCTAGAAATGGGTATCTGGACATGGTGTCACAGTATCCACCATGGTTCACCCCCACCACAGAGTGGAATCAATTGGTTTGTATAAAGCATTTGTTCCATAGGGGTACAGCTTCCATGCGATTCTGGTTGGTCTCTTTCCCTTGGGAAACTTATGGGATAACATTAGTGGGGTGATCCCACTATAGCAGTTGATCTGAGAGCTGCAGTGAATATTCAGCATCTTCTTCCTCTAACACATCTCAAATCCCCCTCTCCCTTGGCTAGAACTTCTGCTAATCTAGATGGCTTACCTACTCAGGTGACCCAGACCTTCATTACTGTGTAAGCGAAATCCCTGCTCACTATGCTCCCCTCAGAGCACTTACTCTTTACTGCCAAGTTAGGCAGGAGAATACTAAAAGATGCCCAGGGGACCAGTTGAAACAAGGTTTATTCTTTCCCTCTCTACTGTGTAACAGCAACGCTGCCTCCTGCTCTCTTCCACTTGCAGTTTGATCATTTAAAAGGTAAGTTGCAGATACAAAGTTCATCAGTGTTTTTGGCTCCAAAGCAAAGAATAATCTGGAATCTATAATATAGAACTTATGACAGCACTGACCTCGAGTTTACCTCTGTTATTGACTTAAACGCTTTGGTACACAAGAGTACTTAATTTCTTATTTTTTTGATAGACTGTTATCTGCTTCATGCTAAATCCAACACTATGTTTAATTTCAGGTTTTGTCTGACATCTATTCCAGTTACTGATATAAAACAAAATCCACTCTTGACTGACTTTTTTCACTCTACATGTTGCTCAGGAAAATTTTTGTAAATAGGCTGATTAACTAGCCTAACTGGGAACAAATATATTTTTATCAGCTCTTTTAAAATATGTAGACATGCAGGAATACAAAAACATTACCTCAATTAGGAAAGCAAAAAGAAAGTTAAATTGGAAAAAAAATTATGCAATGTTATATCCTAATAGTCCAGAGTAAATTCATTTCTATTTACTTAGGTTTATGAAAAAGACCCTGATGCTGGGAAAGATTGAAGGTAACAGGAGAAGGGGGTGGTAGAGGATGAGATGGTTAGATAGCATCACTGACTCGGTGGACATGAATTTGAGCAAACTCCAGGAGACAGTGGAGGACAGAGGAGTCTGGCATGCTACAGTCCATGGGGTTGCAAAGAGTCAGACACAACTTAGCAACTGAGCAAAATGAACAACATGGACAAAGCTATGGGGGATGAGAGTAATAGAGTAAAACAGAATGAACTAAGAAGGTATTAGCAACCTCCTTTAAATAGATTTTGTGCTTCTCTCAATCTACGGCTCTGTAAGACAAAACAATTGTTTGTTCCCCTGCTTTCACCTGGAGTCTAACTGAGACTGTGGCACATAGTAGATGCTCAGTAAATATTTCAGACTAATATTTTTGTTGCTCATCTGACACCCTATAATTGCAGCCAACTTCTCTCTCTCTTTCCTTTTTGACGAACTTGTTATCCCCTTCCCTCCCTTGTCAGGCCCCTCTTCTTTCTCCCCTTTATCTTCTTTAGGAAGAGATTTCTTCCCCTCCCTTCAAAGTATGTCACAGGAAGAAGTTTAGGAGATACTCAGAGAATGTTCAGTAAAAGACAACAGAACCTTTACACATGACCACATTTGCTATTCCACCTCTCGTGTTTTGCATTTTTAGTCAGGAAGCCCTGAATTGACCCGACTTTAATATTTATTAATGTCTGGAGGTGGAAGAGTGTTGTTCTGTTGTGGGTCTCACAAAATTAAGAGAAAGAATCCACAGCCGAAAAACATTCCCATCCAGCCCTTGTCTGATTGTGCATCACTTGTAAGAGAAACTGACCAATCCCAGTTCCCAGAGGCAGTCTGTATGGATAATCTGAGGTCAATCTGTTTTAGCCTTAACATAAGACTGTAAGATTCCCTTTCCATTTCCAAAGAACTAAGAGAATTGCTTTCCTCTCAAGAGGTGGGTCTGCCTACAAGGTAAAAGCAATAGAAGCAAGCTTTAATGCTTCCTGAGGGGACGACTGGAGGGGCTCCCAAGCCACGCAGGTTTACTCCATTCTAGAAGGAAATGGCAACGCACTCCAGTGTTCTTGCCTGGAGAATCCCAGGGATAGGGGAGCCTGGTAGGCTGCCGTCTATGGGGTTGCACAGAGTCGGACACGACTGGGGCGACTTAGCAGCAGCAGCAGCAGCAGTCAGGCTGGGTGTGCTCAACGAGGGAAGGGGGGAGTTCATCAGGCAGCCTGAGCATCTGCAAGGAAACCAGGTTCCTCCAGGTGCACAGGGACATGCGTGAGTCTGTTAGTCCCTGACCACCTGGCTCAGGCTGCCCTGAGACATGGCCATGAGGTTTACTCTATCATCAGAGGGGCCATGCACAGTCCTGACCCTTAGGAAGAGAGGACGGACAGTCAGGAGCTGGTTGCCTGGGCACCCAGTCATCATTTAACAAGTTATCACAGATGTCAATTTCACTCTTACATTTCAAATATAATATTGATGCTGAAATTCAAACTGGAAAAAAAAAAGTCAAGCTCCATCTGGCAGCAGAGAGCCTGATGAAGATGAGGGAGGCATGCTAATAGAGATAAATCACAGCTTTCAGAGCTCTCAGATGAGAGGGTATGCTCATTTCACATCACCCTGCCTCCCATACCTCATCCCTACCTTCCCCCACTCCTGCTGGGGGTTCCAGTACTTCTGATTCTAGTTGTTGTTTAGCTGCCTATGTGATCTTGAATAAGTTGTTTCTTTGAATCTCAGTCTCTTCATCTGTGGAATGGGAATAGCAATATCTGGCCCACAGATATGAAATAAGTGATGTAAGCAGAGGACCTAGCAGAGACTCTAGTTAATTCTAACTAAATTCAAAATCTCACTCTAAAGGATAAAGTCTTAGAAGACTAGAACTCCCAAATTAGAAGCCTCATTCTATTTTCCACATAAAGAAACCTGTCTCTCAGTTGCCCTGACACTTTATCAACACATGTTATGAAATAAATGATTTAATAATTTATTAAATGAATGATTTGAACATGGCACCCCACTCCAGTACTCTTGCCTGGAAAATCCCATGGACGGAGGAGCCTGGTAGGCTGCAGTCCATGGGGTCGCTAAGAGTCGGACATGACTGAGCGACTTCACTTTGACTTTTCACTTTCATGCACTGGAGAAGGAAATGGCAACCCACTCCAGTGTTCTTACCTGGAGAGTCCCAGGGATGGGGGAGCCTGGTGGGCTGCCGTCTATGGGGTCGCACAGAGTCGGACACAACTGAAGTGACTTAGCAGCAGCGGCAGCAGCATTAGTCTTACTTATAAGTTCTTTTTTCAGAGAATTAGGAGGCAAAAAATGTTGCAACATTGTATAATGTTAAACCAAACACCTAGTTTTAACATCCTATGTTGACACAGATATTAATTGTATAAATAATCATTTAGTCTACATTTCTGATTAAATACGTCAACTAACTTTTTGGCCATTTATAAATATTATTACCAATATTTTAAGAGATTGCATCATCCAATAAGAAGTAATCACTGCTTCAGTTTTAAAGAGTGATATAATGCCACAGCCCTGTGTGCTACCAAACAGGTAATAGTGTTGCCTTATAAACGGCAAGAATTTTAGCCAAAGATTAATAATCTTTCTTACTTGACTTAGAAAGCCAAAGTTGAACCTATGTGACAACTGCTGGAGAAAATGTAAAAACTGAAGCATAAGGAAATTGTTTTAAATTTTTATATAGTTTTAAAAAATAATTACCACCCTTTAACCCTCTCTATCCCACAAACACACAGTTTTACTCTATGCCCTCAGCTTAATTTAAATTATGGGTATAATACATTACATAACCAGGGCTTTTCTGGTGGCTCAGACAGTAAAGAATCTGCCTGCAGTACAAGACATGAGTTTGATCCCTGGGTTGGGAAGATCTGGAGAAGGGAATGGCTACTCACTCCAGTATTCTTGCCTGGAGAATTCCATGCCAGAGGAGCCTGGCAGGCTACAGTCCATGGGGTTGCAAAGAGTTGGAAATAACTAACATTAACTAACACATGATCCATTTGCCTCAACTTTGCACTAACTTAACTTAAATAGCACTAAGATGCTACTGTATTTTTATGAGAACCAAATTGTGAACAAGAATGTTAAAGCACTTAAATGTACCATGCTGTGACACTTTTAAATGGTTGATCTGTCCCTCTTTGAGAATTGTACTTGATAATGGAGCCTCCTTGTGGGGAGTTAATAGAACTTCAGTCATTCAAATCACAGGTAGAATGTTGTCTTAAGTTTTTCCTCATTTGCAGTGGGAGCATCTATAGTAGTGCTTCCAGGAATGTATGTATTTCTGGTGAAGCCCTGGCATATGGAGGTCAGCAGGCACTGAATGACTAACGGGGAACAGCGACCCCTGCTGTCTCCCCTCGGCTTGTCTACAGTCCTTGCAGCTAAAGGTAAAGCAGTTAACAAAGGTTAACAGCATTTTTTTTTTAAGTTAAATTGACTGTTAGATTCTTTGGCAAGAAAACAAGGTGACGAACCCTGCTAATGCAGGAAACATGAGACATGGGTTCAGCTCCTGGGTTGGGAAGATCCCCTGAAGGAGGGCATGGCAACCCACTCCAGTATTCTTGCCTGGAGAATCCCATGAACAGAGGAGCCTAGAGGGCTACAGGTACATAGGGTTGCAAAGAGTCAGACATAACTGAAGCAACTTAGCAAACACATGTGCTTTGAGGGCGAGGTTCTAGCCATCCGGATCAGCCAGCTCAACTTCGTGAATAAACATGATTAACAACTGTTAGATTCTGGTGGCTTGTGCTTTCTTCACCAGTATATAGGGAGATTTAGCTGAAGGAGGAATATTCAGGGACAAGAGTGTTATGATATAGAATTATCCTCTACTCCTTCACTCATGTGGAGAGGATAAACAGATAAGGATATAAAGAACTATCTGAATCCAAGAGAGCAAATGCTAATGTAACTATGATTAAAAGGTAAGACTGACATACACTTTTTAAAAAAATGAGGAAAATTCAGTTGAACTACTCAGACACACAACTTAGAATTCCTCCTATGGTGTTATATTTTCAGGGGCCCAGGCCAGTAAAGAAAAGTACCTTCTCCGGGGCAGAAAAGAAAGTACCTTCATCTGACAGTCCCCGACACCCAGGGGTCCACTGCAGTGAAATACAGGTGGAATAACGAATTAGCAAGCCAGAGAATAGAGAAAAAGGATGTGATGGAGGGAGACAGAAGTCAGCACAGGGATTCGTCCATAGATCTTTGTTATAGAACTGGGGTGTAAATATGTAGAAAAAAATTGCCAGGAGCCCTAGGAGAGGGTGACTATGGTAAAACTGGAGATGAATGAATGCAGATATTTCAAATCATACTAGACTGGATGATGTTGGAGCTATAGGCAAACCAGAGATGGAGAGATTTCATGGAGCATATTGGGCATTCAAGACAACAGAGAGACTATAACTTGCCAGTGAAAATCAGGTGCCCAAATAAGAGTCATATCCTAGGACCAAGGCCACAACTAAAGAAGACGAGCTCAAACATTAAAAACCAAGTCTGAGAGGATCTAAAGGGCCACTGACAATTTAAGTAAAATGTCCTTCAAGGGAAAACAAAGTTTTCATTGTTTACAATGTACTATCTCAATGTCAATATAATTTACGATAACTAGACAAGGGAAAAAAGAGAGAGAAATACCAACCATAATTTAGGACAAATTAAACCAAACGACACAGACTTTTGTGTAGCCCCGCTGTTTGAAACAGCAGATAAGAACTTTAAAAAGCACCTATCATAAATATGATTCAGGACTTAAAAGGTGGACATAGTGAGTGAACATGTGGAGACTCTAAGACCTAAAAATTCTATTTATTGCTACAATTTATTTTTTCTATTTTAGAACTTTATATGGAGTCCTCTAGTATGTACTCTTTGATATCAGATTCTTTCTTTTGGCAAAATGTCAAGCATTCATCTATGTTATTGCGTGGCCGGTAGTTTATTGAAAAGTAAACAGTGAAGTAGTTACACACTTACAGCCAAATGCAGAATCAGGGGCGACCAGTTACAGGTGTAGACAGATACACTAGTGTTTTCTTCACAACTCATTACCTCCAGAAGTATAGCAAATTGTGATGAAACTTTTAAAAATGGTGAATACTGCTTGATAAAAATCTAAAATAAATATACACTTTTATATATAAAATAGTTGTAGTTAAACTTTTTAGAATACATGAAACCATGTTTAAAAACTATTTCTATGAAGAGTGGATTAAAGTTATAAAATTACACAATGATTCATAGACTTGTCAGCTATTTCAATGTTTGATGGAATACTTGATAATTATGTGGGATGTGGGATAACTCTTCCCAAGGCAGTATTCTTATGTTTTGTGGGACAGTTAGCATTCCTGGACACTGCTCAATAAGTGTTACCGACATTGTGACACCCAAAATCCCCCAACCCAATTTCCAAAATGCTCCCTTAGAAATGGATAATATTCCTAATAATAACAGCAATTCTATCTTTTCACCATAATCTGAAAAGCATCAGATTAACGCGTTTCTTAAAAATCTTGAAAAGATCAAGGTAAAAGATGAACCATAAATGAGGAGAAAATATATGCAAAAGACATGATTAAGGACTATTATTCAAAATACACAAAGGACTTAAAAGTCAATAAGAAAAATGGATAACTCATTTCTTAAAAACTGGACCAAAGGTCTGAACAGACACAAAGAAGATATCCAGATGGCAAATTAGCACATGAGAAGACACTATACATCACCGGTCATCAGGGGAAAGCAAACTAGAACAATGAGACAAGCACATACCTGTTAGAAGGGTCAGAACCCCAAACACTGACGAGGATGTGGAGCGACAGGAACTCTCATCCATTGCTGGTGGGAATACAAAACGATAGAGCCGTTTTGGAAGAGAGTTTGACAGATTCTTACTAAACATACTCTAATCATGCAATTCAGGATTCATGCTCCTTAGTATTTACCCAAATAAGTTGGAAACATATGTGCACATAAAAAATTGCTCAGGGATGATTCGAGCAGTTTTATTCATTATGGCTGGATCATGCACCTAGATATCCTGGAATTTTAAGTCAAGTGGGCCTTAGGAAATATCACTATGAACAAAGCTAGTGGAGGTGATGGAATTCCAGTTGAGCTATTTCAAATCCTAAAAGATGATGCTGTTAAAATGCTGCACTCAATATGTCAGCAAATTTGGAAAATTCAGCAGTGGCTACAGGACAAGATAATGTCAGTTGTTCATTCCAATCACAAAGAAAGGCAATGCCAAAGAATGTTCAAACTATTGCACAATTGCACTCATCTCACACGCTAGCAAAGTAGTGCTCAAAATTCTCCAAGCCAGGCTTAAACAGTACGTGAACCATGAACTTCCAAATGTTCAAGCTGAATTTAGAAAAGGCAGAGGAACCAGAGATCAAATTGCCAACATCTGCTGGATCATAGAAAAAGCAAGAGAATTCCAGAAAAAAAAAAAATCTACTTCTGCCTTATTGACTACACCAAAGCCTGTGACTGTGTGGATCACAACAAACTGGAAAATTCTTAAAGAGATGAGACTACCAGACCACCTTACCTGCCTCCTGAGAAATCTTTATGTAGGTCAAGAAGCAATAGTTAGAACTGGACATGGAACAACAGACTGGTTCCAAATTGGGAAGGGAGTACATTAAGGCTGTACATTGTCACCGGGCTTATTTAACTTATATGCAGAGTATATCATGCAAAATGCCAGGCTGGATGAAGCACAATCTGGAATAAAGATTTCTGGGAGAAATATCAATAACCTCAGATATGCAGATGACATCACCCTTTATGGCAGAAAGTGAAGAACTAAAGAGCCTCTTGATGAAAGTGAAAGAGGAGAGTGAAAAAGTTGGCTTAAAGCTCAACATTCAGAAAACGAAGATCATGACATCCGGTCCCACCACTTCATGGCAAATAGATGGGGAAACAGAGGAAACAGTGGCAGACTATTTTTGGGGGGCTCCAAAATCACTGCAGATGGTGACTGCAGCCATGAAATTAAAAGATGCTTGCTCCTTGGAAGAAAAGTTATGACCAAACTAGATAGCATATTAAAAAGCAGAGATATTACTTTGCCAACAAAGGTCCATCTAGTCAAGGCTATGGTTTTTCCAGTAGTCATGTATGGATGTGAGAGTTGGACTAAAAGAAAGCTGAGCACTGAAGAATTGATGCTTTTGAAGTGTGGTGTTGGAGAAGACTCTTGAGAGTCCCTTGGACTGCAAGGAGATCCAACCAGTCCATCCTAAAGGAAATCACTCCTGAATATTCATTAGAAGGACTGATGCTGAAACTGAAACTCCAATACTTTGGCCACCTGATGTGAAAAACTGACTCATTTGAAAAGACCCTGATGTGGGAAAGATTGAGGGCAGGAGGAGAAGGGGACAACAGAGGATGAGATGGTTGGATGTCCAGTTCTAACTGTTGCTTCCTGACCTGCATACAGGTTTCTCAAGAGGCAGGTCAGGTGGTCTGGTATTCCCATCTCCTTCAGAATTTTCCACAGTTTATTGTGATCCACACAGTCAAAGGCTTTGGCATAGTCAATAAAACAGAAATAGATGTTTTTTTCTGGAACTCTCTTGCTTTTTCGATGATCCAGCAGATGTTGGCAATTTGATCTCTGGTTCCTCTGCCTTCTCTAAATTCAGCTTGAACATCTGGAAGTTCATGGTTCCCATATTGCTGAAGCCTGACTTGGAGAATTTTGAGCATTACTTTACTAGCATGTGAGATGAGTGCAATTGTGTGGTAGTTTGAGCATTCTTTGGCATTGCCTTTCTTTGGGATTGGAATGAAAACTGACCTATTCCAGTCCTGTGGCCACTGCTGAATTTTCCAAATTTGTTGGCATATTGAGTGCAGCACTTTCACAGCATCATCTTTTAGGATTTGAATTAGTGCAACTGGAATTCCATCACTTCCACTAGCTTTGTTCGTAGTGATGCTTCCTAAGGCCCACTTGACTTCACATTCCAGGATGTCTGGCTCTAGGTGAGTGATCATACCATCGTGATTATCTGGGTCATGATCTTTTTTGTACAGTTCTTCTATGTATTCTTGCCACCTCTTCTTAATATCTTCTGCTTCTGTTAGGTCCCTCCCATTTCTGTGGACCCTAATGCAATATGATTGTTGTTCTTTTAAGAAGGGGATAACTGGAGCACATGGGCTTCTCTGGTGGCTCAGCAGTAAAGAATCCACTTGTCAATGCAGGAGACTAAGAGACATGAGTTCGATCCCTGGGTTGGGGAGATCCCCTGGAAAAGGCTATGACAACATACTCCAATATCCTTGCCTGGGAAACCCCATGGACAGAGGAGCCTGGTAGGCTACAGTCATGTGTGCTAAGTCACTTCAGTTGTGTCCGACTCTTTGCAACTCTATGGACTTAGCCTGCCAGGGCCTTCTATCCATGGGATTCTCCAGGCAAGAATACTGGGGTGGATTGCCATGCCCTACTCCAGAGGATCTTCCCGACCCAGGAATTGAACCCCACATCTCTTAAGTCTCCTGCATTAGCAGGTGGGTTCTTTAACCACTAGCATCACCTGTGAAGCCCTTGGAACAGTAATACCACCACTATTAACACTGTGATATGTTTATATCTAGTCTTTTCCTGTGTGTGCATTCATTAAAAAAGTAGGGTTACACTGAGCATTTAGTTCTGAATTTTGCTTCAGTTAAAATTATGAGGATTTTCCCAACTTATTAAATGTGCACAAAACAATTCATAATGACTATATTTCTTTGTATAAACATATCATTTATTAACCAGTTATCATTGGGTGTTTTGGTTATTCTCAGTGATAACACAGTGAAAATCATCTCTAAATCTCTGTCCATATTTGTGAATATTTTTATAAATTGAGCAGTGGAATTGCTCAAATGACACATTTTTTACATATCTTTCCCTGATTCTCTCTGGTAAACTAGCTGACCTAAGGCTTAGTTTGTAATGCTCAAGAAGATACCAGGCCCTCAAATTTTGTTTACACAAAAATGCACTGTTTCTGAGAATGCTCTTAAACTTGAACTTCCTCACACTCTGTTTCAAGTAAAGTTAGTTCCTTAGCGAGAGCTTCCGGACTCTCTGCTTAAAGGCCTGTCCATACCACTGATCAGAACACTGACCACTGCTCTGAAGCTGGGGAAAAGAGTGGGTTACTTCTCGGGGGTACCTGCCTCTTTTGGAGTTATACCCCTCTATAGGAGCAGGGCAGTAGTGGAGACAGTAGCCTCTAATCTTCTCAGCTTCCTAGTCTTTTCTAGCACAGAGCCTCTGCTCTATCAACAAGCTGGGTGAGGACAATCACGCGCCAATGTTCCCAGCACGCTGCCCCGAGGCTAAGAACCACCCTGTGAATGGGGACCAGCTAGAACTCCCAATCACTATGGCTGCAGCCCTTGGGATTTAGTCTCTGCAACATGTAGCTGGAAAGATGAGAAGTTCTTGTCACCTGCTCCTCCCAAGAAGCTACCGCAGTGCTGGACTGGGAACTGGGGAAAGCGGGAGCCCTGGGGTCTTGGCTGTACTCACCTGAAACGGAGTCTCTGTCGCAGTGAGCTGGGAGAAGGAGTGGGTTATAATTCAAGTTCTACCCACTGTAGCTGTTCTTACTGAGTTATAGTGGACTTTCTTGCATAAACGCTTCTTCATTTGCTACATGCTGTTGTTAATGAACCAGGTTCATCTTGCCCAACTTACAGCAAGTGAAATGCTGAGACACTGAGTTGTGTAGCAAAGAGGTTTATTCCCATGGCTGTCAAGCGAGATGGATGAAGGAATCTCAAACCCGCCTCCCCAAAGGCAGGGGCGTGGGTGCTCATGGGATAAGGAATAAAGAAGCTGGGCAGTCTGAGGTGTGGGGAGAGTGGGAAAGGTCATTGGGAAAAGGCGCAGTAACTGTAACTAAGACAGGTGTAACTAAGCTACAGGCGTCTGCAGTTCAAACGTGTAGGTGCTTAGCATCATCTGAGGGTGGAGTTTTCAGCCATCTGACATCAAAAGGTTACAGAGAGGACACTGGAGCATGCCCAGTTGGAGGGCTGGGGCTCCTATCCAATCTTAATCAGCTCAGCTCAAACTAGAGGCAGCTGACTCCAAGTTCCTGGAAAATAACTTGGGCCAACATCTTAGGCTATATGCTGCTTGGAGGACATGCAAGTCTTGAAGACAGATGAAATGAATCTGACTAACTGTTACCCATCGTTTTGCTCTTATGACAATCCAAAGACTTCAAATGGTTGCTTTTTAAATAATTTTCACCAGCTACACTTGTTTCACTGAAGAGCAGGTCACAGGGCTCCTCACTGCCATTTCATAAGTAGAACCTCCAACATATACTTTATTTATCATTTTGATTTATTGACCCAATGATACTAAAAAGTTTCAAGTCACAGGGCTCCTCAAAAATATTAAAAATCAATTAAAAAAAAACCAGCCTGAGATAGCATTATAGGGGTTGTCACAGCCCTCTCTTGGTGTTGAGATGGAGTAATAATCTTTGTGTCCAAAGAAGGGCTCTAAAGTTGGCTAACTTGAGAGCTGTGTTCTCTCATATTCAGTTCAGTCGCTCAGTCGTGTTCGACTCTTTGTGACTCCCTGGACTGCAGCACGCCAGGCCTCCCTGTCCATCACCAACTCCTGGAGTTTACTCAAACTCATGTCCATTGAGTTGGTAATGCCCTCCAACCAAATCATCCTCTGTCATCCCTTCTTCTCTGGCCTTCAATCTTTCCCAGCATCAGGGTCTTTTCCAGTGAGTCAGTTCTTCGCATCAGGTGGCCAAAGTATTTGAAGTTTCAGCCTAGGCATCAGTCCTGCCAATGAATATTCAGGACTGATCTCCTTTAGAATGGACTGGTTGGATCTCCTTGCAGTCCAAGGGACTCTCAAGAGTCTTCTCCAAAACCACGGTTCAAAAGCATCAATTCTTAGGCGCTCAGCTTTCTGTATAGTCCAACTCTCACGTCCATACATGACTACTGGAAAAACCATAGCTTTGACTAGACGGACCTTTGTTAATCTCTCAAATTGAGTAGGGATAATTCACACAACCTTCTATGGATGTGACCAGAGACACATGGATGGGTACTTCAGCAGATGCAATACAGATGACCACTGAAGACTGACATTCACTGGGCCTTGGTTCTAGAAAAGTCCATAGGGCCTGGGCTTATTTAAACCCATCTTAAGTTTCTGCTATCTGGAAGAATAGGGGATTTGGGAAAATTGAGTTGCATAAAACTGACTTTCTTGCACCATGAACATTATGGACTAGGATCTAGATCTGTAAAAATGTAGGCAATTCTTTTGACAAGTTTCGTTGAAGGGCAGGAGCGGAGCGAGAGAAACGAGATGGATAAACTGGAAAGGTTTTGTTTTTTCCTTTTAAGTGAGAATGCTTAAGAACTCAGAAAGGATTTGGTTCAGCAGGAAAGGCTACCACAAAAGGATACCACAAAAAGGAGCCGATTAACAGCATGAGGTTGGTGAGGAGACCAGACTATTTACTGTTAGACAGAGCTGAGAACTGGTGTCAATTCAGTCTAGTGTGTTTCCTTTGATGGCTAAAATATGAAGATATCTGTATCTGATGGCTTCTATTTTCTTCAAGAAGTAGGAGCAAAACTGATCTTCCAAAAAGTAAGAACTGGTTAAAAGTTTGAGCAGAGAAAGTTTGAAGGGTGACTAAAGTGGGCAGAAAGAGAGAGCTGATGAGAAGAAATTCAGATTGCTGGGTAGGGCAGAAGGGTCAGGCAAGACTATGGGTTCTAGATGCAGAGGGAACTAACTGATCTGACTCTTAGTTTTCTCCAGCTGTGCTCAGTCACCCTGGAACAGGAATGGAGAAGGCCAATGATTGGAGTCATCCAGGACTGGGGTTTATATGAGAAAATAACTGCTCAAAACCTGTCCATATATTTTTAAAACACACATCTTATATAGCTGTTCCCCAAATTAAACAAATACTTTCTTTTAAATTTTATGATATCTATTTCCCATTACTTTGATAATTGTTTTTATCTGTACTGTGCTAAGTCTCTTCAGTTGCGTACAATTCTTTGCAACCCTATGAACTGTAGCCCACCAGGCTCCTGTGTCCGTGGAATTCTCCAGGCAAGAACACTGGAGTGGGTTGCCATGCTCTCCTCCAGGGGACTTTCCCAACTCAGGGATCGAACCCAAGTCTCTTATGTCTCCTACATTGACAGGCAGATTCTTTACCACTAGCGCCATCTGGGAAGTCCTGTTTTTATCTTCCTGGGCTCTTTCCCAGGTTTTTCATTATCTTTTACAAATTAGAGAAACAGTACTGTTTAGTGGTTAAGATGAGACTGTCTGCTAGGGATAAATCTAGCACTTACTTCCTGTGTGATCTTAGACAAAGCCCGTGTGTGCTTCAGTATTTTCATCTGTAAGATGGGTTGTGTGATAATAATAACACCCCTCCCCTACTTAGAAGGTTGTTTTGAGGATTAAATGAGCTAATGCATGTACTATGCTAAGTATGGCTTGTTATTGCAATTTAAATGAAATACTTGAGCTGTGAACATAATGAGATACGAAGAATTATATTCTGGCCTTATGTCTAAGCAATATTTAATACATGCCAATATTGCAAAGCTTCTCTTTCTCCTTTTTCCACAGAGTCATGAGGAAAGGTCTAAGTTTTAAATATTCAGGTCATTCTTTCATATCTTTTATTCAAGGCACTAATTTTTGTCTCCAAGTGTCTACGGCTGGACCGGATGGCTCTTGGACTTTATCGACATGTCTTTGCTTCCAAATCCATCTCCTCTCTTTGATAACCACTTCTGAAAATGCTGCACCCTTTCTCACAGATAAACTAAAGAGTGCTGATTACGACCAATTTTTATAAAGCACAAAGTCCTCAATTAGGCTGGATGCCCTCTTAAGGTAGGTAATGTGATTTCTACCCTTTAGTATCCTTAGCACTCCAGGAAGTTGTTCTACACGACATACAAAATAAAACCAGTAGATGGTGATGATGATTATGGTGTTGGTGTTGAGGACAGTACCACAGCTTCTCTTCCTCAGTGTCTCTGTTCATGGATCTTTGTGGGGGCGATATAGAGAAGGGAATACGAAGCTCTGAGGTTCAGGTCCTAGTTCTATCACTGACCAGTTGAATAACCTCAAATTTAAAAACAAACATAACACTGTAAATTCTTCAGGAACATATTAGCAATTTTCTCTCTCCATTCTTATCCACCATGCCTCTTAGAACCACTAACAGAACAATCTCCTTCCCAAGCCATCCCCTTCCTAAAACTTCCTACGCCTGCCTACCAAGAGTTAGGGTGGGAATTTCTTCTCTGCTTACAGTCCTTCATGCCACCACCCTAGAGTGCCTAGTCTCATGGATGTCCACCTTCACTGATGAAGCAGATTTATCTCATGCTATGTTTTATTTTTAAATCCCTTCCTTCAATTCTTCTTCCTAGGCAATACCTTATTTTGCAACATGTTTGCTCCTTCCCCTAAGATTTCTCTTTTTCTGCCTCTATTCACAGTTCTTGAATTTCAATTTCCTAATTGGAAGACTTTATCTTTTTCCTCTAAATATCAGACATGACTTCCATTTTCTCACAGTGTGAAAAATACATGACTGCTTTTTTTTTCTGCCTTTAACAGGATATACCTGTTAAACATGAGTTCAGCTGCACTGACTGTTATAGTAAGTACTAAAGAGGAGAGATGATCTCATTTACTCTTTACTACACTTAGTGTAGGAAGATATATACAGATAATTCATAAACTTCTGGTTGCATTATGCCTTGAGAAAGGGAAAAACATTAAAACATCTTTAGTTCTGACAAGAATCATATATTTCCATCTTTGATTACAAAATGATGACATATATCCATCTGTCACACACACAAAATTAAATACTAACAAAAATGTTTAAATACTTTACAAGGAAAAAAAGATGGCCATTTCACATTAAAATCTTTATAAGAGAGCTGACATTTCATGTCTAGTTTAAAGTACTTATTCAATTAAGGCTGTGAAACACGGAAGAAAAGAGGAGTAAGATGGAAGAAACAGTGAAAACACAAAAAACATCTTTCAAAATTCTGAGCAAATGATTCTATGTATAGTGGCATTTAATAAGAGAAATTTCACCCATACAAATTCTGAATCGTGCTTTGAATTTTTTAAAAAAAATCTTTGTTTTGCACCTTTCTGAAGGTATTTCCAGTGTGATTAAAGTACCTCTCTGACTTTATGCTTACGTTATGAATACTCTACTACATATAATAATCTCACAGGCATCCTCCTTTCGAATCAAGATCACACTATTTTAGATGTCGTGTCTATAAAGGAACTTTTTTTTTTAAACAAACATACCCAAACTTCCAAATGTAGGAGAACATGTCAATCTTCTTGGAGAGCCTTATGCTCATTCCAAGAATGCATCCACTTCTCAAAATATTTCTTGAATTCCTCTTTGGAATCATTTTCGATTAGTTGAAAGCTGCGTAGGATAGCTAAGCCAATAACTTCATAGAGTTCTCCTATTATATATATATGCATTATTCACATGATTCAATCAACTTGACTTTAAATTACATTTTTGGCTGCATCCAAAAATCAAATTTACTTCAAATGCAAAGACTTCCTACTGTGAAAATCATTTAAGAATGTGAAAGCTTTCTGAGAGTGGCACCTCTAAATCATTAGAAACAAAAGTAGCAGGTTAGAGTAAGGTCAAAGTCTCAAAGATTCCCAGACAAATATTTTGGGGGAGGAGGGTTGATGCTGCACACTAGTTTCTAAATATAATCTCAAAATACTTTAAAAATTAGCCACATTTCTTTATGTTCATACTTCTGTTTGCCCCTCAAACAGTTGAATTTTATAGTAATAAACCACCTTCAAAATCCTAAAATGGTTTTAAATGGGATATGAATTTAAAATTTTCTACAAAGATTATGGGGTGGGGGTGGGAAGGAAATGCACCAAGGTGTGTAAAGCCAGATAAAAATTTCTACTCCTAACCTAAGCACCCTAGGCATGTGTTAGAGGTGCAGGTTCTAGAAATCTGAAGTTCTTTGAATGCTGGTGATTTAGAGGGGCCTTCAAGCAGTTCTTAAGGTCTTCATTCTTTCCTGGAACTCTATGTATATGAATACCAGTCGCATTCAATGAGTTTTTTGGTTTGTTTCACAGTGTGACTCCTGTAATATGAGCTTTTCAGTAATTGTGAATTTTGTCATTTTGGGCACTGACAGTTCACAATGCTTGGTTGTGCAATGTAAGATCGTTTTAATTTTTGCATTTTACATTCCTTTTGGCACTTCTGAAGGAAAGGACATTGTCTTGTTATGTTGTTTGGAGGGAAGGGGTAAGCCTTCCCCTCTGTCTCTTTTAAACGTTTGGCTTTATGAAATGCACGATTCTCCCCGTTAGTTAATTGAAGAGGGTGGAAATCTGCCTTCATAAGCTGTGCATCCCAACCCTCCTTAGAGGCTGGTATCCCCAGATTCAGATTGTTTAGCCGCTGCTGTCACAGGATCTGGTGGTCCCTCCCGGCAGAAAAGCACAACAGGATTTTTGCGAGCCCACATGGCCATATCCCCTGCCACCCCGCTGGTCGGGTTGGAAGAGGACATCGTGCTCCAGGCCCCCAGGCGGTTGGTACAGCGGTTTCGAAGGAGATTGAGGGTTCCAGCCTGTAGAGCCCGGCCCTGGTTGGGCAGGAGAGCGTCCACGTTCCTAGTCCTGTAACCCTCTTCCCGGTTGCGCCCTAGGAGCATCGAAATGTTGGGGTTGCGAACGGCATAGATGACAGGGTTGATGGCCCCGTTGGCCCAGGTCAGCCAGACGGCCACCACGTTGAGGAGAGAGGGAGACTGCGCGGCCTGGGCCCGCCGGGCGGCGGCCAGCAGCACCAAGAAGCAGTAGGGCCCCCAGCAGCAGATGACGGAGACGATCATGATGAGCACGGTGGTGGCCGTGCGCACGTCGCTGAAGAAGCGCAGCACGCGCGCGTAGGTGGTCAGGGGCCGCACGCGCACGTCCGACAGGCGCACGGTCTTGCAGATGTGGTAGTGGCAAAAGCACATGAGTAGGAAGGGCAGCAGGTAACAGGCCACCACCAACCCCACGCTGTAGGCCGCGCCCAGCTGCGCGGGGTCCGGAGACGTCCGGTAAAGGCAGCGGTGGAAGCTCTGCGCCGCCGCCGGGGCCTCCCGGGGCGTGAGGAGCAGCTCCCAGGGCAAGGAGAAGCCCAGAGCCGCCAGCCAGGCGCCCGCCAGCAGCTGCAGCGCGCGGCGGCGGCCGATCTTCTCCCGCGGCGGCCGCACGATGGCGCAGTAGCGGTCCAGAGAGATGAGGGCCAGGCTGAGCGTGGACACGATGCCGAAGCACGAGCTGAAGAAGCGGCTGGCCGCGCAGAAGCCGCTCCAGGGCCCCGCGGCGGCGGCGGTGGCGGCGGGCGCCGGGCCCCCCGGCGGCGTGAAGAGGTCCAGGAAGGCGGCTGGCAGGCAGAGCAGCGCCGTGAGCAGATCCGACAGGGACAAGGACAGGATGAAGGCGTTGGTGACAGTGCGGAGCTGCCGGTGCTTCACGATGGTCCCCATTACCGCGCAGTTGCCCAGGCTAGACAGCAGGAAGATGAGCAGGAGGACCAGCGCCTGGGCCGCCACCGCCGCCCCGTGCGACAGCAGCGGCGCCGCCTCGGGGCCCAGCGGTGGCCTCCCCGCCGCCCCCGCCGCCCCGCGCCCGCCGAGGCCGCCGCCAGCCGCGGCGCCAGTGCTGTCGGCCCCGCTCACGTCGCTCCGGTTCCCCAGCGCCGCGGCCGCCGCGGTGCTGAAGGACAGCACGGCCACCGCCGTCGCCGCGGAGGAAGTCCCGCCAGGCGTGCCGGCCGGGGAGGGGGCGCCGGGGTGTGGGCTGCCCGATAAGGCCGTGCTCACTGGCGGGCGGACCAGCGGCGGCGGCGGCTGCTCCTCCATGGGGCCCCGCGGCGGCCGCAGGTCTGCTCATCCCGCACCAGGGGAGGAGGCCGCAAGCCCGAGGTGGCTCGGGGCCGGGCCCAGAGGCCTCTGCTGGGGGTCGCGCTCGGCCGGAGGGGTGACCGTCGCCCGAGACTCTCCGAGCCTTTGACGTGCGTTCCAGGCGTTGTCAAGGGAACCGCGTGTTTACGCAGGAGCGCGGGGCGGGCCGCGGGCCGAGAACCCTTAGAAAAGCGTGTCCAGGACATCACTTTTCCCTAAGGTTTCGCGGCCAGGGTGGGTAGGCTTCAGAGAGTGCCAGGTGGAGCTCCAGGGGACCATTGCCCGGCCAGATTAAAACGGGAGTGGCCCTCATATAGATGGCCAAATTCAATAGGGGTTCACTCTCACATTCTGGTTCCATATACATGTTCTACAGAGAGGTAGGGAGGGGAGAGGGGGTTGGTTGCTTCCTGTGGGTGCTTCTGGCATCTACAAGTAGGAAAGGAATCTAGAACCTGAAGTGGAAAATAGTCTAAATTCGGAGATCTTAAACATGAGGGAGCAGTAAGACTTAAACCAGGTATTCTCAAACTTGAGCAGGCAAGAGTCACCTAGAGCAGGGGTCTCCAACCCCCAGGCCACAGACCGGTAGGGGTCCCTGGCCTGTTCGAACCAGACTGCACAGCAGGAGGTGAGCAGGGGGTGAAACCTAAACCATTGCCTCACCCAGCTCTGTTTGTGAGAAAATTGTCTTCCAGGAAACCGGTCCCTGGTGCCAAAAAGGTTGGGGACTGCTGACTTGGAAGGCTTGTTAAAACACAAGTGACTGGGTCCAACTTCAGGGGTTCAGATTCAGTAGGTATGGGGTCCTGTCTGAAAATGTGCATTTCTAACAAGTTACTGGGTGTATGATATTGCTGGTCCAAGGACCAGGCTTTGAGAACCACTGATGTAGTAAGCTTATTAAAATGCAGTCATTGGCTAACTCCCAGGGTTACTGAGGATGGGCCCATGAATCTAAGTCCTCAATGTGATTCTGATACAGGTGCTCTGGAGAGCTAGGATACGGATCCTGGAGAAGGGATGTCACCTTGCTTTCAAGGGCCTGGCCCTCAGGACCGTTACTGTCTCACGTGTCAGGGAAGAGGGGAGAGTCGCTGCTTCCTTGCCCTGCTTTCAGTCTTTGTCAGTTCTCTGGAAGGTGATATGTTTTGAGTTTAAGGTGCTGGAGTCGCCACAGATGCACTCCAGGTATCTGGCAGCAAGATTTCGGGAACAGCAAGAGTGTGCCTGCTCAGGGAAGCTTGCATCTCAAGTTTCTGGGCATGGCATCTTACGGGGGGCAGTGTTAATAAACCCTCAGGTTCTCTAAAGCAGTGGTCTGCAA
The DNA here is from genome assembly GCF_029378745.1 of Bos indicus. Classification (NCBI taxonomy): domain Eukaryota; kingdom Metazoa; phylum Chordata; class Mammalia; order Artiodactyla; family Bovidae; genus Bos; species Bos indicus. The sequence continues at coordinate 71,544,235 of NC_091769.1, forward strand.
AGTGTGGACCCTGGACCAGCAGCACTGGCATGACCTGGGAACTTGTTAGAAATGCAGATTCTCAGGCCCTACCGCAAATATACTGAATCTGAGACTCTGCAGATGGAGCCCAGCTACCAGCCCTGCAAGTGATTCTGATGCAAGTTTGAGAAACACTGATCTAAAGAATGATTAGTATACTTTCAGGTCTCAGTATCAACAATATTAGTGTTTTGGGTGCTCATTTGGGTGGGGAAAGATATCCTACTGAAAATTTACAGTATAAAATAAAGTTCGTTTAAGGTGGTAAAAGGGCTTCCCTGGTGGCTCCGATGTTAAAGAATCTGCCTGCAATGCGGGAGACTTGGGTTCAATCCCTGAGTTGGAAAGATCCTCTGGAGGAGGACATGGCAACGCACTCCAGTATTCTTGCCTGGAGAATCCCCACGGACAGAGAAGCCTGGCAGGCTATAGTCCATGGGGTCGCAAAGAATCGGACACAAATGAGCAACTAACACAGCACAGCAGGGTGGTAAAATAAGACTCGCTTTCTTGGTCTCGGCATTATTGACATTTTGAGCCAGATAATTCTTTCTTGGGGAGGCGACCCTATGCATTGTAGGATGTTGAACAGTATCCCTAGTTGCTACCATGGGATGGCAGTAGTGACAGCTATACATGTCTTCAGACTGCAAAATGTTGGGGAAGAGGGTGAGAGGGGGGCCAGCCTCAGCTGAAAACCACTGAACTAAGACAAAAATATATAATAGATTACTTTTGTTTTCTTTTGAAAACCTTCTCTGTACTAAGTTTTCAGAAACAAGGATCCCAGACCAAAGAACCTTACAGATTTAGGCAAACACAAATATATTACAATGTCATAGATGTTTAAACATATAATGACTATAGGAAGAGTCTAGCAACTGGGAGACCAGTTAAGAAAAGGCACTGTAATAGCCCAGGAGAGAAATGACAAGTCTGAACTAAGCATTTACAGTGAAGGAGGGGAAGAGATTTTAAGGATTCATGTCTGGATTGGGGGTCTTTGGATATAAGCAATACAATGAGGTTTCTGTCTCATTTAAGCAAAAACAGAATTGGCCAGAAGGATGCGGGGAGTTCAAAAGGATAGTCTTTAATAGCTAACTCCAAGAGCACGAGAAGTCAGGGCAACTCTACAGGTAGAGGAACTGAGAACGATCTCTTTAGGGATCTACAGGAATAAGTCTGCTTCAACCATTTTTCAGACCTTTTGTCATTTCTCGCAAGATCCCAGGTCTTGGTGGGGAGACTCTGACTGGAGTACCCTTTCCTGGCCACCTCAGCAAGGCTACATGCTGGGGAGGGATAATTTCCCAAAGGAAAAGGAGAGTGTTGTTGATAAAAGAAGGGGAAAGGAATGGTGCTGACCAAATCCATAGAAATCCACCTCAGAGCATCAGCAGATGGGTCGAAAGAGCACAAACAAGAAGCCGAGGATAGAACCCAAGTTCCTGGCTCCTATTCCCTGGAGCTCTGCACCAAGGGTATAGAGGTTCCTGCTCCAAAATGTACCACACTTGCCTGCCGGAAGCAAGGTTCAGTCGCTCAGTCATGTCTGACTCTTTGCGACCCCATGGACTACAGGACACCAGGCTTCCCTGTCCTTCACCATCTCCTGGCGTTTGCTCAAACTCATATCCATTAAGTCAGTGGTCCATCCAACCATCTCATCCTCTGTCATCCCTTTCTCCTTCTGCCTTCAATCTTCTCTAGTATCAGGGTCTTTACCAATGAGTTGGCTCTTTGCATCACGTGGCCAAAGTACTGGAGCTTCAGCTTCAGCATCAGTCCTTCCAATGAATATTCAGGACAATTTCCTTTAGGATAGACTGGTTTGATCTCCTTGTTGTCCAAGGGACTCTCAAGAGTCTTCTCCAACATCACAGTTCAAAAGTATCAATTCTTTGGTGCTCAGCCTTTTTTATTGTACAGCTCTCACATCTGTACAAGATTACTGGAAAAACCATAGCTTTGACTACACGGACCTTTGTAGGCAAAGTAATGAATCTGCTTTTTAACATATAAACCTGTGGGTGACCATTAAATCTAGGTTAGATCAAGCACAGCTTCCAATGAGTAATCAAGTCAAAACCAGACTGTAATAGTTGAGTAGCAAATGGAAGATAAAAAATATATTAATAAGAGAGTAAGGAATCTAGAAGCTTGACTACAAAAGGAAGGGAAAAGGGTGACAGATAGCAGGCTGAAGAGAGAAGGTGGACATGGGGTGTTTGTTTCATTTTGTTATGATGATACTTGGTAATAGCTTAGAGGAAGGAACCAGTGACAGGAAAGAGGTTGCTTGAAAAAGCTTAGTGATGAGGCAGGCTCCTTAGCAAGGATGGGAAGGGAGAGAAGTGAATAGTATTTAGAAGGCAGAATCAATAAGGCTTCATGACTGATTAGACATGTGGAAGCAAGAGGAATAGCTGTTGATTTCCCTAGTGGTTTTGACTCTGTGGAAGGCATGGTGAAATACAGAAGGAATGAATGTTATTGCAAGGGTTTGGCTCTGGTTCGGATTAGAATTTAAGAATATTTAGGCAGTATTAATTTTTCAATGTTTAGTAAACAATATTTTTGTTTAAAGTACTATATTGTAAAACAAGTTCTGGCTGTCCTGTCTCACAAGTGGAGGAAGTGCAGCAGGAAAATACTGGACCTGGAGTCAGCAGAGCTAGAATGACAGCCCCGAATGTGACCTTGTTGTTGTTGTTTAGTTCCTAAGTCAACGCCTGACTCTTTGCCACCCAGGCAAGAATACTGGAGTGGGTTGCCATTTCACTCTCCAGGGGATCTTCCTGACTCAGGGATCGAACCCATGTCTCCTGCATTGGAAGGCGGGTTCTTTACCAGGGAGCCACCAGGGAAGCCCCAGATGTGACGTTAATAGAGTAATTTAACACA